>NW_023998416.1:2321780-2662174 GCF_014805625.2 Glossina fuscipes
TTATAATAAAACAATGTCTCTATAACACATATTGAAGTTCAAAACCCGTTATTTAATTAAACGTAGGATATTTGGATCACATAGGTATATTTTCTAGACCATATTTTGTTTAGGGGCTAAAGAGTTAATGTTTTCAGAATCATCGCATATTAGAACTTTCACGAAAAAAGTGTAAACTTTTTGGGTTATTATCATGAATATGAATAAATAACTTACTCGATGCGGTCGAAAGCCTGCACTATGCTAAAGTATGAGTTCTTATGTGGAACTTTGTCAACGTAGGCCGCGTTCAACTTTAATATAATATTAATATTGTATTTGGCTCTTGGTCCATTACTTACTCCGCAGACCGTAGGAAATTTGTTGGAAAAATTTCAGTTAACTTTGACTTCACAAATGACCCATTCGGTCACCCAGATGGATAGGTTAATGGTGGCAAACTAAATGTCACAGCAAACAATGTTAACTTATTAAGCTGGTTTCATCCCATCATTTCAACAAATTTCATTCTTGGGGACGACTTAACTATTTAGAACATCCCTATCAGCCCTTTTACACCTTCTGTAGGGAAGCGATGTAAATCACGTCATAAAATATTTTTAATTCACCAAAGCAGAAGAGTCGATGATAAGTCGTCTTTCTTGGACATCGATCGTCTTTTATAATTTTTTTACGCTTATCGTTAGATTGAAGTTCTACCCATTTGATGCTATGTTCAGAATTACGCGTAGCCAAAGAGTGCTCAATAAATTGTTTAAAAATTTCCACAAAGTTACACAATAATGAACAGAGCAGCAGGAAAAGTTGCATAAGTTACAAATATTAACGAAAAGAATTACTCTGTTTACATAGAGCTTTGTAATCTGTATACGCAAATGCAATAAACTATTAAAACTTTTGCTTTCTACAATTTGAACTTATCGCTATTTCAGAGCCTATGTACAGAAAGTATTAATAGAAATATGATTAATAATCTATACGCTCCAATGATCCGAGCATTTGATGATAATCTTAGAAGAGGTTTTGAGACATCTGATGTTTACATATTTACAAAAATAAATATTAAACTTTTCAATAAAAATAGAACAGAAAAGTTATTTAATAAAATGCAAACGAGTTTATTAAAGTGATTCGAATGACCTTCGGAAAAAGTGCATTAAATTCGTCTAGAATTTGTGAGGTGGACAATAATGCGTTAGAGAATCGAGCGAACCCACACATTATATTATTTATTGTTTTGTCCAATGTAAATAACATTATATATTAAACGATATTAAAGGATTATTGCTGCACTGGTAATAAGCGACGTACTCACTCAGTGTACTGTTCGCAGTGTTCCCATGATGACATGATCCGTTACATTTATAAAACAGTGTACTCGCGCATTGCACGCTGTAATGTGTTTGCAAAACATTTTTCCGCACCTAACTATACATCTGTCTATCTGTCCTCCGCCGTTATCACATTCACTTTGACAAAATGTGATATAGAAACCGATAGATTAGTACCTTTAGTTAGCACGGGTTAATTGCTCACAAAAAGCAAAAACTCGAACTTACAAATATTACGCAATTAGAAAGTAGATATTAATCTACGATTTGAAAATTTCTACCAAGCCTTTCCGAGCTTCACTCCAAGATGGCGTAATCCGTCGCAAAAAAGTGGAGCACATACAATCGATAGATATGGTCTCCATATGTAAACTGCAACCTATTAAAGGTGTTAAGTCTTTGTAAAAGTAGTTCCTCGGGACAATGCAAAATATTTCCTAGCTCACATTCAACTAAACTAAAATACCCTACAAATATTATATTTATTTCAAGGTTATTGTAAATTTCTTATACCGATAAATTAGGATTTTTCTTTCTGATGTCGATGTAAAATCGTCAGAATATCTTATTATCAAAGATACAAAAGTTATATTCTCAACGAAAGAGGACTAAGCTTAACTACTTGAAAGGCCGAAGATCAGTATCTGACTTTTTATGAAGTCTTCTGAGCTATATGGATTTATTTATTTAGGCATAATTTCATTGCATTCATTCAGGGTGCATTGGTGAACTTAGCCAATTATGAATTGGTCAGCTTCTCCTAGCAAGCCCGTAATTGGTGTTCAAAAACACGTAGCAATTAAAAATACTATGAACGAATTCTATAACAAATGTTTCAACTTGTAAATGACGTTCCTCCTTTCTCGCAGTAATAAGCTGCCAAAGCTTCATTTATTCGAATTAATATAAAGCAACGAGAAGAGCATTTTTTTTTCCTAGATTTATTTTAACGAAAAAATCGAAAGTCTTATCAAAGAGTAACAAAAATTCTTAAATTTTTTGCACTGCTTTTTTTCTACAAAGAAATTTGGTTTGCCAAATAATTCGGATATGTAGATATTCAAATACATATCTAGATACATAGATATGAATTTATAAAAAAAAAATTCATCTTTAACATAATGTAGCTTCATGACCTCATCCTTCTATTCATGATCCTTATCAACAGCAACTTTATCGAACAAAAGATCCAGTCTAGACTCGATTGTAAGATCTTTCTTCAATTCCTCGAGTATTTCAATGAATACAGCGTATTTTTCTAATTGTTCCTCAGTGAAATCTTTTCTAACTTCTTCAGCTTTTTCAATGAATTCTTTAAGAAATTCACTGCAACGTTTTTCGAATTCTTCACCAAATTCTTCCATGCCGTGTTTTTTCAGATAGCCATCAGCTACGACAACTCCCTTAGAAGGATCCTTTATATTATCAGCGTCATACTGCTCCATTAATTTGAAGAAAAACACTAAAGTAGTTAGTTTTTCTTCAACATTGTCGGCATTCTTAGCTTTTTCTAAATATTCATGTAGTTTTTTGACAAATTCCTTAACATCCTCATCCTCGTTCTCCGTAACATCCGTGTCGGCGAGCAAAGCTTCACTCACTTTTGTAGATTGTTCGTGGAAGTATTCATATAACTTTTTAGATTCATCTATAACAAAAAGTATATATTTGTCTTTAACACTTAAGTCATCTTTGTCGTAATCGCCTTTAACCAGTTGCTCAATTCTTGCCGTCATTTCTTCATCAAAAACCTCCGGTTTGGCATTTGCATCAGGTATCGGTATAGCTGAAGAATACTAAAAGGATTTTTTGTTTTCCTCTTATAAAAATTTAAGAAAAAAAAAAAAAAAATATAAAATCACAATAAACTTACACGAGCTACAAGGATTACCGCAACGATTATAAATTTTAAATTAAACATATTGAGAACTAAGCAATCAGACAGTTGATTAGAACTAAACTCAAATAATTTATTAAAAAAATTTTGCTTTTATGCAAAAATTCATGCTTATCAGTGTTTTAAAATCCAAATGTAAAAAAAACTATTTGCATATATAACACTTGGTAGTTTTTACATCAATAATCTGAGCCTAAGATGATAAGCGCAAAACACATTTCCAAACACCTGATAATGCATATTGAAAAAAAAAAAAAAATTAATATACCTCAAGGTTTCATTAAAGTACACTCATAACAATTGAAAAGCGATTACATCCACTTTTATATATTATATTAATATATATGTATATATATGCACATATATATATATTCTTTTACATAAGATATTTTTTTAACTTAATTCGTATTGAATGAATATAAGCAGAATAAATCGGGCGCTTCTCTTGCCGTCATATTTCTTTGAAGGTAGATAGTAAAAACTGAAAAACTCTAAAGCGGACTTCATTTCTTTCAGGAGTTTCCTTTTTTAAATCGCTCGTTGCATTCCCTTAACTATCCTTAGGCTGAGTGGGGTTATATCTTCGGGAAAAAGATTACTCCAAGCAAGAATACAATAAACAAATAGAAAATTCTATAGCATTTTTCATCAAAATTCAAGCGTTTTGTTTTATACTTTAAATTTATTTTATTAAGCTATTCCTACTTTTTTTAATAAAACCATTATAACATTTCTGTAAAACTTCCGAGATTTCTGCGCAAAAAAATTAAACATTTTTACAAGCCTTCGTTGGTTGGTGTCACCTTTAGGCTATTAAGAGAGTTGTACGAGAGTTGGGCGCAGCGAATGATCGCCTCGAACGAAGCGAGGTTTAAACTATACGAACTTAAACTATATTAAAACTTCTCAGTCAAACTCTCTCTGGCATGACGAAAGATGGTATCCGCCCTATTAATCAAACCAGGACGCGTTAGCTCAGTTATGCTTTTTCAACGTAGTAATTGCCGACAGCAGAGCATCTAATGCTGGCTTGGGATTTCCATTCAATCCCACCAAGGACAAAGCATTACTTCAAGCATTACCGGTAGTCCCGGGTTTGCTATCCTTTAGGCATCTTCATGCGCATGGAAAATGGTAGCGAAAAGGTAACATACAATCACAAACTCTCGACAGCTTATATACTTTTTGCAGAGAAAATGTCGCAAGCGAAAATGTGCATCATAAGTGATTTTCAAATTTTCGTTGCGAAAGTTTGCAACCCTACTTGAAAAGTTAATTCAAGTCTGAACGGGTAATTGCCCCTAAGTTCAACATGGACGTGGAAATTCAATTAAAGCAAATACCTCTTTTCAGCTACACCTTAGAGATGAATGATTTTATGGGCTTACCCTACCATTACCAGAATTAATAAACTAGAATTCATTTCCTATGTCCATCCAAAAACGGTAGAAGGTGCTTATCAAAACTACGAGCGGATTCTCGAGAGAAGAATGGCTTAATTCAACTACTTAAGAGGCTGCAATTAAGAGTAACTTGATTTATTTGCACACATTTAACTCATAGAGTTTTCAAGATAAATGTCATACGTATAAAATAATTTAATACATTAAATAAATAAACAAGTAAATAAATGAATATCATTTATATATATTTATATATGTGTGTAAATACCATGTATATATATGTGTAAATGTTCGTGTGTGTATATCACATATGATACTATTTTATTTACATATACATTATACATTTTATTAATTTCATCCCTATTCCACTGGTAAGATGAGTCAATTATAAATTCCGTAGGGTTATCAGCAATTCAGCAACAAAACCAAACTTCAATCTTCAAAGTTATTGAATAAAAATCCCCGAGAAGAAATCTACAGCAGAGCTTACAACATATAAATGTGTTTTGAAAATAATTCCCCCTTTTCGAAGTAATGCCTGTCAGAGTTTAATTCATTTAAAACGAAGACAATTCAGCATTTTTTCTTTCAAAGATTTATTGTAATAAAATTTGTAAAGTCTTACCAAGAAGTAATGAGAATATTTAAACTTCTTGTGCTAACTTTTTTCAACGAAAACATTGGCTTTGACTTATAACAATAGGCATAGTTATTTTACGTATGTCTATCCATAGGATAATCAAATAAATGTTTATTTTTTTATGTTCATTTTCCTTTTATTTTAAATATTAATTTACCTCATTCATGTAATAATAATAGGGACATCTTTGCGGCAAGCTGACATAGACATTTTTTAAGATGATGATCATGATCACTGAATTTTTCTTGCAATAAATTGATGGTTACACGAGGTTTATGGCATATTAAACGATTTTGTCCATCGTCGATGTCGAAATCAACTAATTTTTATCACAAAAGATTAGTTATTATATTCCGATAGCATTGATCATGGATGATGATAAACGGAAATCACACCCAAAAGTTATTATTGTGCCCATGAAAATCTTTTAGAAAAATCAAAAGTATTTTCTTTATACCAAAGGGGCAATAATACTACGGTGAGGTTCACCTCATATGCATAAAACATGGCCGTGCTTTCATTGCTTTCATAATAAAATTTAAAAATTTCTGTACTTTGTACAATTATGTACGTATTGTATTCCATAAGTAATGGCAAAATTTAAGCAATATATATGTACATTTGAATATTGGACCGGTATAATAATTTACAATATATCTAATGCAAGCAATAAATGAATGTTATAACAAAGTGTTGTAAACAAGGAATGATTGAACGAAAGGTAAATATTTTCGATTCGAAATAAAAGTAAAATGATACAAGATATCGATACGATTTTGTTTTTTATTTTATCTAATGGTTCATAGTAATACTTTTCTATAAAAGTCATTTCATATAAATAATCTCCTCCCCTGAGTTTCTGTAAAAGTGATATTGTGGAACATAAATTTTAGACACATTTCCACATAATTCTGGTCTTACTTCACCAAAAACACGGTCAGCACTGCTGAACTACTATTTTGAACTACTACTATTACTATTTTTGAACTACTAATTTTTGTGGATTTAAACGCGTTTCCTGAATAGCTTATGGGTTTTCTGCGTTTTAGTTTTGCTTACTTACAAAGCCATTTAAGTAGCAGTGAGCTGCATCGCTAAAGATGATTTTTCATGAAATAATCGATCTACATCAAGTTGATCTAAAGCACAATCTTTAAAATTATTCGGTCTTTGAACCAACTGCATTTTATATGTCTTTAAATTCTAATCTTTATAAAGAATATTCCATCTAGTGGCCTAAAAGAGTCTAAAGTCTTGAAATTGATCTCTAATTCACGATTTTAGTCCACATTTTGGTTCACACCACCGATATTTTCTGCAATGCGGTAACGGCTTAACTCTTAACATCACAAACACTACCATTTGACCACAATTCTCCAATCTCAATTGGAATAGTATGCTGTATTGGCCGATTGTGTTTCAATTTCGCGCATTAGG
Source organism: Glossina fuscipes (assembly GCF_014805625.2). Taxonomy (NCBI): domain Eukaryota; kingdom Metazoa; phylum Arthropoda; class Insecta; order Diptera; family Glossinidae; genus Glossina; species Glossina fuscipes. The sequence continues at coordinate 2,328,489 of NW_023998416.1, forward strand.
CGGAACGTGGCCCGAATAGATTCGCTATTTGTGCAATAGATATTAACAACTTCTTTACGCTGTTTTGTTACGCGATTAAAAAATAAGTGTACAGTGGCGCTGGTATGACCACCTGTTAACAAGAATTATCACCCATCAATGCACATACAGCATAACATCCCATCAATGCACACACAGCATAAGCCCACATAGCATAACAGCTACGATGATTACATAAATGACGAAGTAATATGAGCACTGAGAGAATTCGTTTATTTAGCTGAAAGAACACAAGTAATTTAATTTTTATTACTGTGCCTTTTCGATCTTCTCATTTCTCCTGTGCATTCGTCTAAAAAGGATTGTTGCCAAAAGATTTATGTGGTGTGCACTGAATTTAAGTTTTAGCATTTGAAATTTCAAGGTCATTCATTGCTCGAGAGAATCGTGTATTGATATATTTGTCTTATTTTAATCCATTTTCTATATCCATTAGTGGGTGGTTCCCACTGTAGCTCATCGTACATTATGCATGACATTAAGAATGGGCTGCAATGCTAACCGAGTTAGCCAAAAGGATTTTCTGGTTTTTGAGTTGCGGTCTTACATCGTCTTTTCATGATAATCGTTGATCAGCTTACAAGAAGCCTTATTTACCGCGAACGTTATATGCGTGATCATATAGGTATAGATATAAGAAAAAATGTGAATATAAATATGAAACTGATATATTCCTCATGTTATAAAAGGTGTTGAGTAACCCGCTCTGTGGACGTTTCTCCTTCCTATCACCAGCTGCTTCAGTTGCCGACTCCGACCAGAACAAGGTCTATAGATCCGCGGATAGGATCTATAAACGCGTTGCTCATTCGACACCGTGTTCCTATGCTGCCTAGAAGATGGAAATGAACATTAGATTGAGAAAAGATGCCTTTCAACATTTTCTTAATAAACCGTTATTTTTTGTGATTTTGTGTGGAATGTATAAAAGCGCGAACGCACGTGATGGAGACGAGAATTTGAAAAGTACATTTGCCTTGACGCAAAGCTTAAATAACAACAACCTCAAATAGATAAAATGTGACTGCATTGCATGATTCGCTGATTCGCTATAAACTTCTGCATCTTTTCAAAAAATTTCAAATCTTTTAAGAATCGCAAGCTATTGATGAAGCATTATAAAATGAAAATATATATCAAAAATATCATTATAAATAATAAAATTAATATATTCGAATTTGTTTTTTTTTTTTTTTTGCTTTGTTTGAAATGCAAGACATGGTGATGGCTGCCGAAAAAATGCAAAATTTGTATTACTTTTTAATCAAACCTCGCATATGAGCTACTTATGACTAATTAACAAATATTTTTATAATTATACGCAAAAAAAAAAAAAAAAAAAAACGACAATATACGTATGGGTTCATATAGATACGTGTACATAATAAACTGCTTAGTCAACAATGTTGAAGAGACACACATTAGTTACATCGTGGCTCATGTAAGTATAAATTGGTTTATTTAATAGTACGAAAAATGTGCAAACACCCACACATCCATACTAACTAACGGGTAGATGAATCGCAAACGGCAAAGAAACAAAGTTATTGAGAAGGAGAATTTTATCGTAGTTCTGTATTTGTATACAATAAGGTATCAAATGAGTTTCGAAGCGGGGTAAACCCAAGCGATGAGTCAGAGAAACAAACAAAGGTTTCGAAATAAACTTTTATGCTACTAAAGCATAAAATAAAACAAATTTCTATTCATAATTTGGTAAGGAAACGTTATGCATAAATATTTATGTAATAAATGATATATATGCGCACATATATAAATTAAACTCACATATGTGAAGGTGCACAAATGTTATATAAATAGGAACTTGTAAAGTATTGGTGGAATTATTTAAAAGCAAATGAAACAAGTCTTCATACACAGCCACTTAAATACATATATTAATTTCTGGTTAGTTCGTTGAAAGACGACGGACCCGCGTTTTCAGCAACACGTGTTTAAGTGCACGCAAACCAAAAGCAAAAGCATAACGTTATGAATGAATGAATATTCGTTTGTTATTCAAAGTTTTTGCTAGCCGGTAACAGCAACGCAAACGGTACAATAAACACAACGTAAAAGTTGTGAATATTCACCGTTCATACACTCAGTAGGTAAAGTAAATCATAGAACAATACACATGCGCTTTATTTTCAGCAAGTAAGCAAGCAATGAATACGTAAAGCGTTAAGACATTACCTTTTTTTCATATTTCGCGGTTTTCATCGACACCTCTTCCTGTTCTATTCATGTTTCTTTCCTTTTTTCTTGTTTTCTTACATTGCCACACATTTCTATTTTGTGTGTTCTCTAAAATCAAAGTTAACTTTGTTCGAAACTTCTGATAAATTAGTCTTTAACAAGGACTCAAAGTGTTAAAACGTTAGCTATTCAAAGGAATTCAAAAATTATTTGCGAGTTAAACGAAAAAGAGAAAATCTTACGAAAAGAGTACACACAAGAAAAATTCAAAGAAATGTGTTTAAAATATTTAATAATATTAATAAGTTTCCTAATTGATAAGAGCGCAATTATTGTAGCAGAACTAAATAACTGTAAGTAATAAAGTATAACAACGAAAGGCGAACGATATAATCACTTTAAAAGAGATCTTCGTTGCTCTTCCATATACATGGAAAACAACATTTATTAACAACACTTCATGAGACGGTATTTGTTACCTTAATAACTAATTTTAGACTTGAGTAAAGCAAGTTAAGGAAAAATAAACAAAATCTTCTCGAGTTGCGGACTTCGTTGTAAATCGGACTCACCTACCATCCTCACCTCTATTTTGGAGTTAGTAGGTTTAGATTAGAGCAAGCTGCTTTCTCGAAAAATCAGTTCAGGAAATAATTTCACTTAAAACACTCGACAGCATAATAGGTAACTTTTGGAGATTTTCAAGAGACACGACCTTAGCAGGGTTCCAAATATCCCCCACAAATACATAGACTATTGCAATAACTGCGAAGAAGAGAAAGATCTTGCAAGCAAGTTGATAGTCCCATAGAAATACATGCCAACATAACTCTAAAGATGCCAAAGATCATCTATTTCTGTTAAAGTCATTCGCTTCTTTGTCTCTTACGAGAAAAGCGTTCGTGCAGAAAGCTTTTAGTCCTCAAAAAAATTATTATAATATTTTCATTTTAAGTTGTATTATATTTGGAAAATTTTTTATATGTACTTCTATAGGCGAAATAGTGATATGTAGGCAAGTTAGAGGACTTTCACAAAATAAGCATCGTTCTGCCATAGAGTTTTTTTTTTTAAGAGTTTTAGAAACCAAGTTTTTAATAAACATTTTTATCTTTCATCACTGCCGGATTTTGAAATCCTTCATTTTCTCAAAACGTTTGCAATACTCCGGAGAGACGGTATATATATTTTTGATCAGTATCCAACCTTGTACTAACTTCAAGCGGTAGAATGGCAAAAGTTTGGACACATATTCTATGTATACTTAAAGTTATAGAAGAATAGCTCCGTTTTTAGTGAAGACATCACAACCTTATTCCTTAAGAAAAACACTTACACTTCTGTTAATGCAGCGGAGTATGTGAAAACATGACATTTAACATAATTATCGCATGAGACTTTACGCAAATCGGCATTCACATTAAGAGATTTTACGTATAACACATAGCACCAGCAGCTGTCTAAATTTATATTTCGAAAATTTATACCAAACAAAAAGGATTTTTTTAATCTTTTTGTGAAATAATAATAAACTAACAAGAAAAAAATTTGATTTTAAAAAGAAATAGTTATATAAATGTGAAAAAAATGGTTTAAATTCCGTCTTCTGATATTTCCGTTTGTGAATTTTTACTCTAAATACTTCCTGCATTTTCGGAAATTGTTCACCGAAATTTGAAGAGCAGCACATCTTTGCCACTCTAAAAGAAAGCACTTTTTTTGATATGGTTGAAAAGGCAATAGAATAATAATACTTGAAGAGGTCATGCGGCATATCATTTCCTGTTTTTTTTTTTCAAATGCGACCAATGGCTCACTTGCAGGTTACAGCAGCATAAAAAACTTCTTAAGCTATCGAGAATGGCAGAGATAATTGTGGCCGTGACAATGTTTTAAATAGTCAACAACATTGATTTGGCGAATCAAATTGGCTGGCAGTATACCAGAACTTAAGCTCCTTTTTTGGCTAAAATTTATTGAGGCTCCTTAATTGGAATTCCTTAAAGAAATCAATTCAAAGATTTTCGAACCCTTCGTAAAATTTATCTAAGCCGTGTTTCTTTAAATAACTTTCTATGTGTTGCAAGCTTTTTTACGAAATCACGACATTTTGAAAATGATAATTTTTACGTATGGAGCTGTCGTAAAAATCCATTTTAAAAGCCTTGAGCCAAGAAATAACGGTCTATCAAATTTCATTAGGATATTTCGAAAGTTGCCAAGTGCACGTTGATCGCACAACTCATGGGCGGACATCAAGCGTGCATACGATCAAAACACATTTAAATCGATCTAGAAAATAATTCCAACCTGCTTAGCATAATCACAGCAGTATCTTTCTCAAGTGCTTTTGCTTGCTGCATGCATACACGCACACTTAACGTGCCCTTATCATACTAACCATAATATAGAATTAGTATATTATGAGCCTTTGATGACGAATATAAAAGTTCAATACAACAATTATTGGTTTTACTCTCCTTATTTTAATAGGTCTGGAAAGCAATTGAGTTTTGAAGCTTTTGTTTTAAATATTAAAACTAAAACTATAGTGAAACTGATAGTATAGTGACGTTGGTTTATTTATTTATTTTTTCGATTGCAAAGTTCGATTACACCAATAAAGAAGGTTATATTCGGCTATGGCCGAATAGTCTACCCCCACATTCTTTATATTAAAGTAGAATATTCAGGTATTTATAGTTATGCCTTATGAGTAGTGTGTGTGCGTGTGAGTACAATACCTATTTTATGTACTTACCGCGGAAAGACGTGGGCATGTTTCTTCTGCCAAAGCGTGTGTGAAACCCAGAAGGAGACCTTGTAATCTACGTGGGATATATATTTATTCTTGTACAGAATTAAATTCTGAACCGATTTATGCCTGCCCACCTTTATAACGAGTTTTCAAAATAAGATGTTATATGCGAATTGGTCCGAACCATTTTCAATAGCATTCATCCTCGGGCCAAAACACATCGGTACATGAAATTACATACAAATAGCTCAAAAATTGCAATCCGCAGGTTAAACGTGCAAGAACGGACAGACGGACAGACAAGCCTAGATCGATTCAAAATCAATTACTTTCGGTATAATGGGCCTATTTCAATTTCTTCTGGATTTCATGTACATCAGCTTCAACTTGATATATCCTTCAGCACAAGCGATGTAGAATACAAAAACCAGTTTTGAAAATTAATCTTTCAGCTTTTTTGTTCGGACTCCGTTTTCTACTTAATATTCGTAATGAAATTCTGATAGGTTTTCATTCATAAATAATTTTTTCACTTGCGTACTGGTTAAGCTGGAATCCTGAAAATTTTTACACGGCATTCATCATTTTCTATGTTAGAAAAAGTTAGAAAGGTGTCCAAAATTGACCGCAGAAAGCGTTATATTCGCATAGAAGATGCTGTAAAAAAACGGGAAAACTGTGGACTTGAATCTCTGTTCACTGTTGAACAAATTCGAGCTTTGTCCGTCTATGACCATGAAAACTACGGAAATTGCGACCAAATGTTTCTAGAAGTTTCATGGATTTATGTATAAACCGAATTTAAAATAATTTATACATATTTCTTTTCACCTATAGTAAAAGAAAAAAACACCAGCTGCTTTATGTTAAAAAGAAAAGATGACTTCAAAAAAGTAAATAAGAAAACGGAAGTCTCTATTGTGTCTGCAAGTTCTCCCTCTGATAAAAATTTATTGAAGTAGACATAGAAAGATGTTCTTGCGTCCTTACGGTTTTCTTTTCTTGTTTTTTTTTTTTTTTTTAATATTTTTGTTAACATTATAATAAGAAAAGTGAATTTGTGTCTGACAATCGTCTGACAAACGCAAATACATCGATTATTACCTTTACTGCGAATAGAAGGCTGAATATTGCAATATTTACAAACAGTATGATATTAAAGGCAGGAAAAGACAGAAGAAGAAAAAATAAGAGCAAACGTTAAAATCCATAATCAATCAAAGGTAATCTTCCTTGCACTTGGCAATAACTTTAATAAAAAAAAAAAAAAAAAAAAAAACATTTTCGCTTGTACGCCTTTAATTCCCTCTCATTTTCTAAGTCTAGACGGGTACCGTCACACTTTGCATAATTCTAAGTAATTAAATAATTAAAAGAAAGAAAAAACTACTAAAATAGTTTCAGAAGATATTTGTGTATTCAACTCTATAATATAATGCTTGCATAGTTTTTGCAACAAACAAAAAACATTAACTAACATATTAGGCTAAATCGCCGTGCACGAATAACAAAGGTGACCATATCTATCTCGTGTATATAAACTGAAAAGGCAGTTTGAAGCAAAATGATGAAACGAAAGCTAGGAATGGCTTTTAATGCTATTGAAGGTACCTAGCAGCAGCAAATCGTTTTCAATTTTTCTAACAATAAGTTATTCTTATAGAGATAGTAAGCGAACACCTCGTAAACTCTATTTCTCATGCACTAATGGAATCACATGAGTCTTCCCATGACTAAATCGAGTAAAAACGCTATGGTATGGCACGACCTACCATTAAATACTCTACACCACTCTACAGTTATTCACGTAATTACTTTTCAAAATAAGGCATTATATGGGAAATGGACGAAAAAGTGGACCGAGCCGAATCAATTTCTTTAACACACGTCCTTGGCTCACAACACGTCAGTGTACCAAATTTCCTCAAATAATCTCACTATCTGCGGCCTAGATATTGGACGCTGGAGAAGAAGGCTAACAGACGGACACACAAAGACAAACTTAAGTTGATTTAAAAAATAATTCTGAGTCGATCAGTATAAAAGGTGTGTTTAAATCAAATCCTAGTATTGCATACATCCGCACTTACAAACTTAATATACTTTTCTAGCCAAAGTGATGTAGGGTGTAACAAAATATAGCTTAGCAGCTTTCGAAAAAAACAACAAATTTTTGTAAAGATCTAGACGAGTATCTCCAAGTTACCACTGATCTAAAATTTCAACTTTTTACACAACTTCGTAATAACATTGCCTAATGAAATATATAGGATTTTTTAAGATCTAAGGAAAGAGTGATCTCGATGTTAATAAAGTGTTTTTTATTTTTCCGAAAAAATCCACCAGAAATCTTCTAGAAATTTCGTTAAGGTAAAACATCCAAAAGAAACGGTTGCTGCTCTGCAAGATGTTGTTACTTATCATGAAGTTGCAGTTGAAATGTGAGATCAGTAGGTTCAGAGTTGGCATACGTTCTACATACAATCAGTTAAGCGCAACATTTTTGAGAAAAATGAGATTAAAGTTTTCATTAGTAACCATTCTAGGTATTCCAAATAGAAAGTGTGCTCGAAAAATTAAATTTTTTTGTTGCATAAACAATTCGGCCCACCGTAGAAACATTCAGGTATCACTCTTAAGCTTTTCAGGGATCGTTCAAGCAAAAGCGAAAGAAAGATTGTAAAACAAAGTTTAGAAGACAACATTAGGTTTTAACAATCATCTATGTCCTCCTTAAAACCCCACTTTGATCAATAGTTGCATTCTATCTGGAATATCGCAAATATCTTAGACAGTCTAACTTGCCCTCATTATGTGTGATAATTTACCGATTATTTTGAGCAGCGTTATTGACACATGCAAATTCTTTCAAGTTTGGTTCAACCTATCAAAATTGTTGTACATCATTACCTCTTAATAGTAATACGTTCACGTGCGTCATAGGCGCACTATGGTAGTTGCTTACAGTTTAGCTTCGTATATAGAAACATGTAACATTGGACACAAACCATATACTTTTTCGACTTCGACTTATGTAAAACATAGATATATATAACCTTCAAAAATATAGAGTAAAGGAAGAAACAAAGAAAAATCTCATCTTCCATTCTCTATAATATTGAACGGACGTGGTTGATTATTTTCATTTTTACATAATATGCGTCGACATTTTTATATTGTATGTCGGTTGCAGTTTATAATAGAAGAAGTTTACAATGGAAGAAAGCCAGAGAGCGAAGAGTTGTTCTTAGTTTATGTTGCACGGTAGACGTGTCCTTTGACCAATTTAGCCCATTTCTAATACCAGCCTACGTGAGTAAGCTTTGAAAATTTTTGCCAAATCTGAAAACGATAGCTTCATTTTTTCGGTCAAGCGAATATTTAAAAGAGACCTTAAACAGACACTACAGTTTTGCATAAACATTGGTTTAGATCATTGCTCGTAAAGAAATTATTAGGTAATGCCGTTATTATTGTGAAACGATACGAACAGTTCCTCAACACGTCTGAATCGTAAATTTTGAATCGATAAGATCCTTCCTATTCAGGATACGGAATTCCTTTGCGACCGTGAGATGACGAGGCTGAACGTGGTAAGATTCCTTAGAAAAACGAAAGAAGTTCATTTTGACCTCATGATTAACTATAAATTTATAAATATTATTTTTTGTCTTGTGCTAATTTAAAGTAAAGTAAGAAAAATTTCTTTGAAACGTAGTATAGCGTAATCAAAAAACTTACGCTCAAAATTCAGTTTACCCTCAAGGGCTTAACATGCAAGAATTAAAGTTAAGTCCTTTTCTGTGCGTAAAAAATAATATTAGATCGCAGACGTTACTGCGACTGGTCACCTTACCTGTTATATGCCGATTTCTGCCGCACTATTCGCCTTTGTGTAAGGGAGACATCGATGTGTAGACCTTGGAAGCATTGTGTTGCTGTTGCTGTAGATACTCATAATTTGTTTATGACATGACATCTTAGGAATGCGTACATGTATGCATGTAACTTTCGTGCATAAGGAAAAACATTTGTTCGCGCGCTAAATGGTCGCTTAAAGTTGTTTCGAGTTTAAAAATATTTTCAGAGTCTTACTTAGAGGACGATTGTACTCTATAGAAGTTTTACTATTTTGTGTGCAATAAATAGCGAACAGAATAAATATGTTCGTAATCATTTATGGACCATCGATTGGTGATCTAAAATTTCATTTTAGATCATATCTGCTGGTGTCAGGTCCGCTTCCGTTATTCGAATTTTCAAACTTGTATAACTGAAAATAAAACACTAAACTCTTCTCAGCGGTTTGCGATGCTTTTCCTTTTGATCGTCAATAGCACACTTTGTTCGTAATACTTGTTAACAATAGAGTTTAGGGTCAATCGTCTGATCGGTTTGGAACAGCTCATAATACCAATCCTGCCATACACAAAGCATCAGCTCGAGCTAATTCGAGCTCAATCTTGGACTACGATTACTTCTCGCACCTTATTGTCGTACGAGAACCAATTTTCACCATCCGTTATTTCTAAAAAGCATCGAATTTCGTTTCGTTTCAACAGCGATTCGCTGGTGATTTGTGAGTTGTTCATCAACTTTTGCATTCTTACTTCTTGAAGTACGCAAATGTCGAGTTTCCCGACCCAATGATCATTTTAGTCCGCAGCGATATCACAGGTCGCAGTCATGTCATATGGCGATCTTTCTCAATTTTTTGAAGAATTTCACCGACTTAATTGACAATTGGTTATCCAGAGCGCACATAGTCTTTAATATCCTCACCATTACAAATTGTTGTCGTCTTGATCGAGGTAATGGTGTGAAATACAGCGTTTTTTTCAAAATTTCTGTTCATTTTCGAAACGCAATTACTTTCAAAATGCCAATCATTTACAAACCGAATTAATAATCACACACAAACAACGCTTTTATTTTTAAATTATCTATGAATTGTCCTCTTCCCATGCACTGCAGTATGGCTTAACGGGATTAGTAATATAAAATTTACGCGACTCGACAGCCTTCTACGGGTAAAATACCACAAGATTTTTCCTTTAACTATTTGCTTATAAAAACTTCCCCAATTTTTCTTATTCGGTTAATGCTAACAGAGTTTGTTTATTAATAAAAGTATTTTTTTTTTTTAAGGCTATCAAATTTTGGCTTTTTCCAGACATGTATTCTAATTCATTTACTTAATATTTATGATCAACGTTAAGCTTGTGAGATATATGTGATGGTCGTCCCTGCAGCTAATACATTCTCTGTCCTTCACTTTATCTTACTTTACGAAAATTAAACGGAAAATTTATTTCATTTATATACATTTTTATTTAATAATTACCATTTTCGAATGCAAGCCATGTGGCAAATTTTTATAAATAAATTGAAAAATAAATTTATGATCTAAAGCCTATTTTGAATCGTTAAAAAGAAAAAAACGCTTAATCTGTGAGAATGTAAGTGTTAAATGTCACAATAATAATCACTGCTTTTTGTTAAATGAATTCTTTGCTTCTTATTTCCTTCGTTTTTTTTTCTTTTACATTCTCTTCAATGTACCCTTAATTCTGCTTTTCATAAATGTTAATGACTTTGAATCATTGACATTTTCTTGCTAATCGCTTTACAAAAAAATTAAAATTCCTTTGAGTCTCTTAAGAACGTAATTTCACACAACTTAAAATACTGTACAGGGGCACGGACCACCATTAAATACCCTAGACCTCTTCATTTATATAACGACAAAATAAGACCTTGTATTCGATGGGTTTGAAAAGTGATCCGATCTGAACCGTTTTTAAAATCGTTCGTCCGTGGGCCAAAACATGTCAGTGTAGCAAATATTTCAAAAGCTGTGACCTGTACATTGAACACAAGAAAACAAGGTGCGGACGAAAGGGCGGAAGGACAGAAGGACACTCAAAGTTAACTCTATTTAGTAAGTTACTTTGACATACTCGGTATCGTAAAGGTTGACTCCATCTCAATTTCGCTTAGGTGTTGCATACATCCGCATAAACTTAATATAGTCGTCTATCGCAAGTGTTTTGGGGAATAAAAGAGAAACGACTAAGGATATTATCATAAATTCAGCTGTGACCGAATCTTTTATGCTGCGGTCGTGAGACTTTAAAAGTGCTTTCTTTTATTTTGATGATGATACAGTAAAATACTGCAATACTGCAATAAACTATGCTTTAAAATCGTGCTGACAAACACACAAAATGGATAATATAACAAGCAAGAAATGCTATGTTTTTCTATCACTATGTTTTTCGCATTCTACTCTGCAAGTCCTTTTATTTGATCCACATATCGCTAGTATTATTAACAAAAAAGCAATCGCGGCATCTACGATATCGTTTTAGAATTAACCCATTTTTAGGCAGATAATATATCTTCATTTAAGGAATGCACAAAATACTGTTAAACATTCTGTCTTGTTTGATTTATGATAAATAAGCGCAAAACCTCAAAAAAGTGAAAAAAACGGAATTTAACCACTTGTAACTTTGTGTGGGCACGGCAGATGTTTTCCATTTTTGCGCTTAGGGAGTAGAGTGGATCATAAAGTAAATGTGGAAAATTGCAGCCTTCTAACTTTTATAATTTCCGAGTAACGGGCAAAAGTCCAAAAACTTTAGTTAAAAAAGAGTTGCGTTCAGTTTACGCTGCACTGCGCGCTTTCGCTCCCACCGATTTGGCCAATTTTCAATGCCAACTAAATTTGAAGTCGATATTTTCATCATTTTTGCGACCAGGAGAATGCCAAAAATATACATCACAAAGACACACAAACGGACAGACATGGCCAAATTAACTCATAATTTTACTCTGATCAAGAATATATATACTTTATAGCGTCTGTGAAGCTTCCTTTTGGATTTTACGTACATTGTGGAAAATAACGAAATAAGTATACCCCAATCTTATAGGGGTGGGTATAAAAACGCATCTCATACACCTTTAGTTTTGTGTAGAACCCCTCCTTAATATTTGCTTTGAAAAAAAACTAAAATGCTTTTATAGGTTAAAAATGGAAAAATTCAATCACATTCGCTCTATGTTATGGAAGAACGAAATTCAATTATTATTTTTTTTTTTTTCTTTAGTTTAGTTTAGTTTTCAATATAAAATTGGTGGATATAGAGGATTCGTCCAAATCCGAATGTAGTTTTATTACGCGTTACCATTACATCAGTTGTAATTCATGAGTAATGAGCAAATAATAACTCCTTTTAAAGATGGAAACGTTCTCGATTTGCGTTGTAGTGCAGCCTTGTCCTTTTGACCGATTCAGGCCATTATTATGACCAACCCGCGTACAAAAACTTCCAACGTGTTAGCCAAATATTATTAACTCCCGAGGGCCAGACATTGCTTGTCAGAGACATGAACGCAGACGCACCGACATATCTAAATAGGTTCAGAATTTTATAATGATCAGGAATATATATATATTTCCTTTCAAGTTTATTTCTGCTATGCAAGTATTTTAACAAAATGTCTATTTCCCTAATGTTACCTGGGCATAAAAAGAGCTCCCAAAAGTCTACCTTATTTGCAGAATTTTTTCGTGCCTCTTATGTGGTGGAGCAATTTCTTAATATAGTTCGTAAAGGCATTCATTTTCAAAGCGTTTCTTTTCAATTTAATTTTTTTCCAGTGGAGCCCAAATTTAGCGGTCCTATAGTTAACGTCACTGTCCCTGTAGGTCGTGATGCCTTCCTTACCTGCTCAGTGCACGATTTATCAAACTTTAAGGTAACTATTTCTCATACTCAACAAAACTTTATTTAAGTCATTAAAATTTAATGCAGATAGCTTGGCTTCGTGTGGACACTCAAACTATTCTGACCATACACAATCAAGTGATAACGAAGAACCAACGCATTACTTTAACTCACACCGAACATCGTATCTGGCAGCTGCGAATACGCGATGTAAAAGAATCCGATCACGGCTGGTATATGTGTCAAATTAATACGGATCCTATGAAAAGTCAAGTCGGTTACTTAAACGTTGTCGTACCAGCCGATATAGTAGACTATGAGACAAGTCATGACATGATCGTGGAGAGACAGCAAAATGTGACTTTAGTGTGTACGGCGAAAGGCTCGCCGGAGCCCTTAATAACATGGCGACGCGAAAAAGATCAACCCTTATACACTACAGCGAAAGGTCAAGTGTTTACTAGTGAAGGCCGAAATTTAACTTTATGGCAGGTTACGCGTTCTCATATGGGTGCCTATCTCTGCATAGCCTCAAATGGCATACCACCAACAGTTAGCAAGCGTATAATGGTGCTAGTAAATTGTAAATTTTACCCATTAGTGGATCTTCCTCCAGTATTTAGGATGTATTGTTTTCTTTTCCAGTTTGTCCTACGATCTGGACCCGCTATACAACTATCTATGTAAATTATCGACAACCTGTAACTTTAGAATGCATCTCTGAATCACATCCGATATCAGTGAATTATTGGCTAAAAGGTACCGAAATTATAGAAGGTGGCACATATGAATCGGTTAATGAAAAGCATATCTATAAAATAATTATGCGCTTAACGGTACAACCTACAAAAGTTCAAGATTTTGGGGAATATAAATGCATAGCAAAAAATCATTTGGGTTTTGTAGAACAAACTATCAGATTACGACGTAAGTCTTGTTAAGAACAAGAAAAAGAATGCAACAATTTTTAAAGCAACATTTTTTTTTTTTTTTTTTAATATTTTAGATAAAAGCAAACATAATCTGCAACATCTTTATCAAACTAATAATCGTAATAATCAGTTAATAGTGTTTGAAGGTAAGTGAGAATGTTTTTCTAATTTTGGAATTTAATTTTAACAGAAGTGATTCTTTTAGAACTTGTAACAAATGTCGGATTTTCAATATACTCAAGGTCAAGTTTCCGCTGTTTAAAGAAAAGTTTATTCATATTATTTAATTTTATTTTTAATTTAAGAATTTAGGTAACCATCACTGCAGATTACACTACGTTTCCCATTAAGCTATCATGAAAACTTTAATTGCCTATGCACACATAGCTTTTAAATTTAGTACTAATAATGGAACTGCTTAAAATTTTCAGAAATTCTTCTATTGATATTGTAACTGCAAATGTTGATTTGATTATGTACGGAATGATCAATTAGCGTTAGGTAAACAAATAAATTGCTCACACAAAAAATTGCTTGCTTCATGAAACGCGCCGGATGCGTTCGATTTTCCCGAAATTTCAGATATCAATAACTTAAATATTGATTAATATCTATAATAATTAAATATTTGAATGGTTTCCAAGTCAATGTATATCAAAATTTAAAGAGATAGACGTCATTTAGTCAACCGCATTTTTATGCTGCGTCTTTAACTGAATGAAAATGATGACATCGCCTTGGAATGAAAAAGCTCTAAGATACAAACCAGTTAGAAAGTAGTTTGGACAAAAAAATTTGCCTGAAAATTCGTATACGTCCGTCCGTCTTACTTAAAGCAACCGAGGAAGTAGTTATTCCAATCGAGGCAGTCATATTTAGCAGGTTAGCGGTTCACAGAATTTGCAGATGTGCGAAAATGAACCAATGACTTTTTCGTTTCCAAACTCATAAGCTTATAACGCGCGAACATCCATAAACTATCCAATAAATCGCAAAAAACCATCGAATTTTATCAGGAATTTATTTGTATACCCATAAGTTTCAAATGGTGAATAGGTGAATATTAACAAAATTCGTCCAAATACCGACTACAACCTCGGGTTTTTCTTTTATATTAAATGAAAGTTTGAGAAATAATTTTATTATAAGTGTTAAGTCTTTTTAGAGAAATAAATTTTATTTATCATAATAGTTTTATAAAATACATTATCCGTATGTATTAAAATAAACAAATCTTTAGTCGATAAAATAAACTTAAAAAACAAAAAATAATAATAATAATAAACTTGTACCAATAATTTCTGAAAAGCAAAAAATTTATGTAAAACAAATTTAAATCACAAGCAAGTGAGAAAGCTACGGTGCGCCTTCAAGGCAAGTCTTGATTGCCCACCACCTTAGGTAAGTTTATGAGAATGATGGGTTTTCTTCATTTTTAACCTATCAGTAAGGCGATTGAAACCATTTTTATAAGAAATAATTACTTGACATGTATTCGATGATATCGATGAAAATTAAAAATTTTGATTTTCTTCGCGAGATTTGTTTTTCATTTTCCGGCTATTGTTGAAAGTGTTTTTATGGACGAATCATGTCAGTTTTTTAAACTCGTTAGACGTTAGGAGCTCAGTATAGACAGACTAAGTTTATTAAAATTTTTATTTCATTTTTCGCGGTTTGAATAATGAAAGGACAATCTATTGAGAGTCTTATGCCAAGTATTGAAGCAAAAAATCTGAATACTACGTTAAAGTTTTCTAGTTTAGCTTTCTTGTCAAAGAAAGCACGCAAACGATGCTAAATCGTATCTGTATATAGTATATGGGCCCTCCGAAGTTATTTTCCCCTATTTTATAAACTCAAAAATAACCGGTGGTGAGCATAGTAATCGTGAAAATATATTATGTCGTGTGTAGGTGTGCTTGAGTGTGTTTGTATGTATATATGTGTGTGTGTAAAAGTTTTTGCTTCAAGTGTGAGGTAGCACATGCATATAATTTAACTAGATTTTTTGCATTTTATTTTTTCTTTCGTTTCTTTTTGTGTTTTTTGTTTTCTTCTTTTTTTTTTTTTTTGTCATTTTTCACGAGTGGTAAGTTTTCAACTTAAATGTAAAACGTAATAAGTAAAGGAACGCTGTAAAGGAAAGAAATTAAAGTGTTTTGGTATCGTTCGGTCCATTTCCTTTTGCATATTATTTAACTTATAAATTTTACAAATATTTCTTCTTGTTGTACGTATGTGATGTATATGCGTGTGAGTATGTTTTCAAGATTTTAAATATTTATGACATTTGAAAACCAATCTAAAAAATAAATGAGAAATTCAAATTATTAAATATATATATGTATATATATGTAAACATATACATATACATGTAAACATATCTTTACATTTACTACACAACTATGTTCTAGCTATAACTTTTGGTTAAAGGTATATAGGTAGGCATTCGTAGGCGTTCATAATATATTCCTTGCACACATCTCGAGAATGACTCTTTAAATTTCATAATTTTTGTTCGAGTTTTTGTCATTTTTTAATCAACTTGTAGTAGTAGTAGTAGTAGTAGTAGTCTGTGGCGTTCGATTATGATTACTGTTATTTGCTTCCATATCGGGCACTTCGATTTTCGGTGGAGGTGAAGCACCTTTAGCTTTAGCTAAACGATTGCGCTGTTCATTGATCTCACTTACAAGTTTCTTAACAAATGGATGATTAAATTTGCCTGCTGTTGAGTCAAAAAACTCTTGATGTTTTAATAAGCAATTATCACGTTTCTCGTATTCGAAAGCCTGCATAACCATATCTAAACGATCTAGATCTTTGACAAATCTTGATTCTGCGCTTTCACCCAATTCATATTCCTAAGCAAAATAAAAAAAAAAAAGAAAAGACAAGAAGATGGCATTAAAACAACAGATACAAAATTCCATATATATAAATTATTTCAATTACCTCAAACAATTCCATTATACGTTTACCACGTGGTTCTATCAACTTGCAAATATCTTGCATAGCTTTCAACTCCATAGCCCGTTTCTCATTTTTAGAAACGCCACAAAAAGGTGTTATATCGCCAACCAAACTTTCAGCCAAATCATGCACCAAAGCCAATTCCATGCATCGTATCTGGTCTAAGCCTTCACTGCCGTCTAGCAGAAAAGTTAAAATGCTCATGCGATACATATGACCCGATATAGATTCACAATCATTGACATCACGCAAAACCCAGCCAGTACGTTTGGTATGCTGGCAAACAAATTATAAACAATAAAAAATATTTAATTATCATAATTGCTGCTTATCATACTTTTTGGCGTAAAGATAATTAAGAGGAAACAAGTTATTAGATCTTCAAAATCTAGTAGTAGTCGTTACTTGCAAACTCAATTAAACGACACTGTTAGTCTTGGCATGAATTGTGAATGCTTTTTGTCAACAAGAAGTAGATAAAAAATTCGTCTGTTTCTTAATTTTTGGATTGGAACTGATCCAATGACGCCCAACCCCAACTAATAAAAGTATACCTTAGATATTGCTGATCTCTTAACCAGCCCACACTTCTCAATTCATTTAACTTATACGTCTTTCCCTTTGTTCAATCAGCCGCCCGCACGCCTCTCCCTCACCGCGTCACACAAATTGTTATAGAAAGCTGAGATTTGACGAAATTGATGGCAGACAGTATAGTCAGATAGGGCCACACTTCGCCTGGTAGAATTCTTCATATATTTTCGCAATAAATTGTAGAAAAAATTATACTTTATGCTCATGCAAAAGCGTACTCATGGGTGGCTTATGGCTTGGGCTCCAAAAGGCAGATCTACGTGATCTAAGTATTCCACGTCAAATTACTATTGTGGACCAATTTTCATCATAAACTATTAAAAATTACACATTTTTGTTGTATAAAGAGGCGATATTCCATAGGAATGATTAATTGAGAGGAAGATCAAAAAATTTCATTCCATACTGATTTTTGTCAAGAAATTTAGCAAATTGCAATTTTGATAGACTACCTTTTCAAGGCGGTTCGTTCTTAAGCTAAAGCAAGCCAATGTATCAAGTTGCATCAAAATATCTTAAAAATTGCAATCTGTAGGATGATTGGACAAAAATATCCGTGGACAGACAAGCTTAAATTAATCCACTAAATGATTCTGAATGGATCGATATAACTAACAAGAGTTCAAGAGGCCTATCTTACGTCTTTCTAGATGCAACATACGCTCGCATACAAACTACAAACAAACTTAATGTAAGTAATGTATAAACATAATTTCTTCTTTTTTACAGGTTTTTCTTATTTGAACACAAGCTAATGATAGACGTGAAGAAATCGACCCGAATATAGCATTTTTTTTTCATATATATGTTCATTAAGTTCATTGAGTTAATGAAAAATTTTCTTAGAAATTAAATAAATTTATTGATCAAACAAATTTGTTGATGAAACAAACTTTTATTTCCTCCACTTGCAAGGTCACTTTTAGTTGTTAAAGGAAAACGGAGGGTTGTTAATAAATTATAAAAACAATCCGGGGCATACAATGGAAGCAGAAAGGTATATTTCCACTTGAACTGAAATACTATTGACCTTAACATTGTTGGAAAAAACAAAAGCAAAAAAAAAAAAATCAAAGAACTTTTTTTTTAATATTTTAGGCAGAAATTTTTTTATGTGACTTTGCTTTTTTGCCTTTTTTTGTTTTCTTTTCTTTTTATACCAACCGCTGAAGGATGGAGGTGTATTCATTTTGCCAAAACGTTTGCAATGTAAGCTACGGGGATCAAATTCTAAACGTGTTTAACCATGTTTGTCTTTGTGTCTAACCGCCTTTTTGTTTTTATCATATCCGTTGCAAACATTCTCCTGCCTCCAAACTCGGAAAAAACCTTGAAAGTTCCTGCGTTCAGGTCCGTATTGACATTGGGCCAAATCAGTGAAAGAATACGCCCACATTGCAACAAAACCTGAGATCACTTCTATTTTCAAAAATAGAAAAACTTTGCTTTTTACTCTGCTTAACTTTGGCAAAAATATTGGAACTCGTTGCAGGTTGATATTGAAAATTGGTTAAATCGGTAAAATGATACGCCCCTAGTGTGACATAAGTTGAAAATATCCCGACCTTCGCGGTTTTTTGGCTCTTACACATAAACTGGCAATAGACATAAAGATTTCTGGTTACACCCTACACCATTTCTAATACAGGGTATATTATATTAGTGCGGACGTATGCAAAACGCCGAAGCCCTTAAGATAGGCCGCCTTTTAATACACCGATCGATTCGAAATCGTAATCTGAGTTGATCTGATTGTCCATCTGATGTCGGTGCATGTAATTGTGTGTTCAAGCTACAGATCGCAATTCTTAAGATATTTTAATGAAATTTGCTACAGTGACTTGTTTCGACCCAAGGGCGAAAATGGTTCGGATCGGTCCACTTCCTCCATCACCCCCCATATAAAGCCCTATTCTTAAAAGTCATTACATGAAAAAAAATTGTAATTTTCAAAATTTCTCCGCAAAAGAAGCTAAGTGGTGGTATTTCGGCATTCTAAATTGGTATGAAAACTTTGAATCGGCTAGGGCAAATTCTGAATCCCCTCTCATATAATGAAAACCGATGCTCATGCGATAAAAAAAGCTATAATTTTTAATGGTTCACTCTGAAAATTATATCATAATAGCAATTTAATATAAAAAATTTAACTGCTCCAAATTTGGACAATCTTGGCCTATTTTTTGGATCCTACGCTAATAAGGATTTTCGTGAAAATTGACCCTTTGTAAAGCAAAAAAGTCTAAATTTTAATACGTGGCGATGAAAACTGACCCATAACAGTAACTTCATACAAAAATGAACTCTACAAAATTTGGACCATCTACGCCTATTTGTGCATCCTGCGCTTTGTAAGGATTAAACTTGTACTACACAGGTTGCGTTTTATGCCCTCTTCCCTATAAACATCCAGATGAAATACATGCCTTTATATAAAAGCAAGATATAATTTTTATGTTCTACAATAAAAATAAGAATTACGTTAGATAACGTGGGGTGGGGTATGTAATGGTCGGCCTTGCCCGACTATAATGTTCTTACTTGCTTTATTATTGAATTATTGCACATCATTTCTATTTTCATAACCTTTCTTTTCTCATTTTTTTTTTGTCATTTTCTTGTCTTTTTTTTTTATTTTCTTTATATGAAGCTAAGTAAAGTTCATCAACTTAACACATTCCTAGCACTTATAGTTTAATATTGTATAAGATATTGAGTTAACAAATAATAATAATTAACATCTTTCATTATAATTTGCACATAAGCGTAACTCATTTGTTAATGGACGAATTGGACCTGAATATCGAAACATATAAATTAAATTAAATGAAATGAAGAGTATACAAAGTATAGTCTACACTAAGAATTATTTCCTTTCTTTTAATTTTAATTTAATTTGCATGCATATAAATATATATATGTGTATATATACATCAAAAATGTGTTCATGAATCTCAATGTTACGAATTTGCCAAGAAAATTAAAACAAACCCGCCAGCATCTTAATTTGATTAGTAATGAATCTTTTTGTACCCTCTCCTAAAATAATGCTTTCTTCCCCATGAGTAGTCGAGTATGCAAAGGGTCGCAACTAATTACTCAATCGTCATGATTTCAAATCTGAAGTTCGGTAGAGTTTTCAACACACGCGACAATATCCGGCAGCCATACTATGTAAATATATTTTCAAAATGTATAGATCAATAAATAAATAAATAAATTTCTTTATATTTTAAAAATCATCACTCCGATTACACATTTATATATTTATGTTTTGACAAATATGCTCGTGGTACCTGTCTACTTAATACGACACGTATTTGTATCACGTTTATTTCACAAGTATTACTGTAATAAGCAACAGCAAATAAATATTACTTTTGTTAAACGGCATTGTATTATTTCATTTAAACAAATAACTTCAATGTCAAGTGTAAAAAAAAAGAGTTAGTTTTAAAAGTTGTTCAAGATATGCATATCGAGACAGGTATGCTAACGCAGCTATTTGCTATATAGCTATGAACGATTTAGTAAATTGGTTAAGATCGTTCCCAAATCGAACATGTATGACGGATATGTGGGTAAAAGTTTTTCAGAAATATCTCCGCAATAATCGTAAGTTAAAAGCGAATATAAGAAAAAATTCTGAGCCTCTTTTCAGCCTGCTTCCTTCCGTCTCTT
The DNA here is from genome assembly GCF_014805625.2 of Glossina fuscipes. Classification (NCBI taxonomy): domain Eukaryota; kingdom Metazoa; phylum Arthropoda; class Insecta; order Diptera; family Glossinidae; genus Glossina; species Glossina fuscipes. The sequence continues at coordinate 2,349,404 of NW_023998416.1, forward strand.
ATGCATTAAGGACAGTTATGTGTTTGTATCCCTCACTTGCTCAAAAAAACAAGCAGATATATATCATTCGATCCTCTGAACCGTTTAGAAGTTTAGAAGTCATCAAAAGATATCGAAACATTATACATATAGTGCGCGAAAGTTAAAAAGGATCATCTTGACGTACGCGATAGTTTCAGTATTAAATTTCATAAATCAATGAACCAAAGCTCATTAAGAATCTGTCCAAATACTTGTCAACTTTTCTGCTTTCGTTTGCTTTTACATTTTTCAAATATTCGGGCAATGTATTTTGAAGGCATCTCATATCCAAAGACAAATTTAATACACTCACTGACAAATAGATAGATAAAAAAATAGTCTTTGTCGCATTCATATATAAAAATTATAGAAATACATAATACATACATTCATAAGTATGTGGTCATATAAATAAATAGAAACATTCAAATATATATATATATATATATAGATATATATACATATATTATTGCATAAGATCATTAATGCAAACAGAAAGCGTAAAGTAATTTCTCATCATATTTTATACATTAACCACTGAGCGCATAAAACCTTGATATCAAAATTCTTAGAGCTTCTAGAGAATGACAAATTATTTAAGTCCAGTGTATGTATAGATAAAGTTGCATGCTTTCACTTAACAAGGCTTCTGCTTTTTTGCTTCAATAGCTTAATGTTTACGAGACTTCCTCTCCTCTCCTCCTTCTTTCATATCCATTATGTGATAGGCAAATGAAGAGAGTTGATTCTTTCGCAATAGTAAGTCGCCCTCTGCCTTCCGAAAGTTGAAGATTCTCCTTTGAACTTTCCTTTGATCTCTTCGCAATTGTAGAGCCTTAAATTTCTTTCCTTCATTCATCAAAAAAGTCCGTTTCTTTACGGGAACTGAATAATAGTAAAAGCAGCAAATCCTTAAAAGATATGTTGCATAATTAAACCTAACTTGTAGCAGCGTCGTATTCAGCAATAAATTTGATTTACAAAACTATTGGACCAATTTTCGACAATATTTTATCGCATGCTCTTACCATTTACGGCACTTATGGAGTAGCAGCATACAGTAAGGAAAAGCTAACATTTTTATTCAATGACAATAAGTCAGGAATGTTGTCAACTATCGAATATCAAGTGAGGAAAGCCTTATTTACCACGCCTTTGAAGAATGGGGTTTATGCTCATGATATCATAAAGTTTGCAATTCCAAAAAGGAAGCTTCAGAGATCCTGTACAGTATGTATACCTTCGACCAGCAGCAAATTGTAAAAGCGATTTCTGTCCGTCTGAGTGAGGTATGTTGTTGACACATGTCCTGATCGTAAAAACGAAGATATCGACTTCAAATTTGCCAAAAATATTTGCTGTTCTTGTACCTAGGTTGTTATCAAAAATTGGCCCTATTTGTCAGAGCATAAGCCCCCAGTGAAGCGTAAAGTAAACGCAACTTCGTTTTTCTAAACAAAAATTTATGGTTTTTCCTCATTACTGACAAATTGTAAAAGATGGAAAGTTGAAATTTTCCAAAATTACTTTTAAGTGAAGGAAATTTGTACAAATTTTTAACTTCCATTATCTTATTTTCTTTAGATGCCTTGACACTGCTAACATTAACAGCATCAATGCACAGATATTTTAATGCCCACTTCTACCCTTTTACGTCCTTTTGACTCAGAGTTTTTGTGATATGTGATATTTGGCACAAACAATGATGGATTAAGGGCCCAAGTCGATCTGTCCGCACACACGCTCACAAGAGATGAAACACCGATATAACCTCGAAACGTCAGTTTTGTCATATTTTTATTTATAATTTTCCACGCAGAGGCAGAGATCATTTAGTTTCACGTGATAGGTCTAACGCTAAGCAAGCCGCAGCTTTAATTGAGTTTAAACTGTATTTAATGAAAATAGAGGAGGAAGAGATCATCTTGAACCACGCGATATTTCCAGTGTTAAACAAGTCAAGGCTTTAGTCAAATTTGAGCACTATATGGTGACAATGGAACACGGACACAGCCTTAACATTGGCCAGTCAATAATTTTGAAGAAACGATTAGCAATCGAAACTTAAAAAAAAAAAAAAAAGAATCAAACAACCTTCTTTAAGCACTATTAACTAATGCTGGTGCTCCAGATAAATAAGTAAGATTTCTGAGGAGTAAATAAAGCTCATCGCCAATCTGAACTAGATGTGTAGGTATGCAGGTAAATCATTCATTGTCTGTTTCAATTTTTGTTGCCTTAACGGACGCAACATTAGAATGCACAGACATGGCGGCCTATAATCGAAAGTGCTTTCACTGGGTCAGTTCATTATTTTACTTGTCCTGGCAGTCGGTAATTATGGGCCTTGAAGATTTCTTAAACAAAATAGTCATAATATATATATCACACTCAATAAGATGTAAGAATTTACTAATCAAAAATAAACGCTTCCCATCTAGTGCTTTACAGGCTCACTGATAGGTGTTTTTAGAAAAAAAATACTCATCCGCCGTTTACAATCTACAGGCGATTTATTGTTTAAATATCTATGAAATACATAATATTGTGTTGCAGTTAACTGAAAAGTACTGTATACCAATGGTAGATATTTTAATTCCTTTTGAAAAAAGCGCGATTAAATTCAATATCTTTGTAAATACTTACGTCGGGCGTTGCGCTAAACCTTATGAACGGAAATCTTAAATTTCATAAGAAATTGATTGATTAAGTATACAACAACCACAACAACAATTAACTTAATACCTCACTATCAAATTTAAAATCGCAAAATAATTAAATAAATAAAAACAATATGAAAATTTCGAACAACAAAGGCCGCCACTCAACTTGAGACAGTTGAGATTGTATCGATTTTTTTTCTTTTTCTCGCGTATACACATATATGTCGCGATTGAACGTATAGTTGGGAAAATTTGACTCACCTTTAGATTGCCAATAAGCTCCATAAATTGTAAGATGTCGGCCAGTCCGGCATTGAAGCATGGTTTTCCTGAAGTTGACGTTGAACCGCATGAAGCTGACGAGGATGACGAAATGGGCGACGCTGAATTTGGTGACGTTGATTTCGATGACGCCGATATTGTTGACGTTTCATTATCGTATGTTGGGTTGGGCTGTTGTTGGTGTTTCAATTCATTAGCAATCTGATGATGGTCCTTTAGCTCTTCTTCTTCTTGTTGCTGCTGCTGCGATATGGGTACCGGCTCAGCCGCCAATGAAGAAGACATGGCAAATTGTTTGGTTGCTTGTTTTTGCTTAAAATTTGGATTTTGTGGTTGTTGTTTTTGTTGTTGTTGTTGTTGTTGTGTGTGAAAATATAACAATTGCTGTTGGTAGAAATTCTGTATACGTTGATTACGTAGTGTTGTTATTGCACGAGGGTAAGTTGTTGTATTTATTATATCTTCATTCAAAGACAATTTCGTTGATATCTGTATCTTTTGCTCGCTCGCGCCTAAAACCGTAACGCTCTCTTTCAAATCCGAATAGATACTAAAATGTTGATTTCGATTGTTTTTACGCTTGCATGCCGTTTCTGCTACCGTTTTTCGACAATTCGTTAACAATGGTGGCAACAGCTGACTAGAATTCATATCGTATTTACTTTTGTTATCATTATCTTTATTGTTGCTATTCAATGTTGGTCTCGTTTGCTTTCGCGTACTACAACACAATTGATGAGATGACGGATTCATTATTTCATCATTAGCTTCTTTTTCCTGATACTCTCTGCTTTTATTGTTGGTGCAGGTTAACGATGTCATTAATGTGGTTGACGTAGGTAAAGTTGTTTTTCCCGTTTTTGAACTTTCTGCTGTAGCCGCAGCGCGCTTTAAATTATTTATTACATCTCTGCCGCTGCTGCTACTGGACGTCGAATTATTTTGTAATTTTTTTAATGTTTTGATCAATTGCTGAATGGAGAACATTTTTGAATAGTTGCTTAATTAATAATAGTATCAGAATGAAGAGTTGATTATTCTATTTAAGATTTCTTAGTCTCCCTCCCTCGCTCTATTTTTCTCTCTCTCTCTCTTGCTCTTGCTCTCGCTATCTAAGAGCCTCTAAGGAAAAGCAATAATTTATTTTAGTTTCTCATTTTCGCATAAACGATTAATAGAAGAGAATATCAAAATAATCAGTCTCATTCACTTTGCATTTATGTATGTTTTTTGTAATGAATTAATTTTTGATTAAATTAGTTTAGTTTCTTTTCTTTGATTTTAAATAATGAAGAGTTAGTTGATTTTGTGAAAAAAAAAAAGAAAAATTGCACATATATGTGTAAGCAAATCACGCTCTTCTCTTTCTTAACATATTAGAAGAATCAAGAGGACTATCTTTGCTTTCTCCGTAAACGTAAATCAAGCATGTTTTCATCTAATAAAAATAAATAGAAAAATTGAAAACAATAATTTAGTAAAGGCGAAGAGAAATCTTTAATCTTATTTCTTTTTTGTTTTTTTTTTTTTTTTCTTTTCTTTAAATAAATAAATAACACGTGCAAGCATATGATGAGCTAATTAAAATTCATTTTGGTACAGTTTTCAAGAAGGCAAGCACAAACCTTATTATATGCATATACTATGAAATTCAGAAAAAAAAGTCCAATAGGGAAAAATTTGTAAAACCGATTTTGAAATTATTGAAAAATTTGAACTACCGCAAATAGACCTGAAAGACATACAATTGGATCTCCTTCTCGAGGATGTTCTTAATGTGATTTTTATCGTTTTAATGTTTTTAGGAAAACCAAAACAATCCTTGGGATAGGAATTATGGTAGAAGACAAAAGGAAATTGTACCCTGGAATGCATAGACAGTTTGTTTAAACTTTTTTTCAATAATGGTTTTTTTTTATATTTTAATCTATATCATTTATTAAAGAAGAATGCACGCAACAATAGGATCTACAATTTCCACTACCACCGAACCACATCAATGTACCAAATTTCACTACTGAAATAATTGTCACTCCGTTGCTACATGTACTTAATTTATAAAATAGGTAAAAACACCGCCAACTATTAGATACCCTACATCAAACTACAATTATTCATATAACGACTTCTCAACGTGAGGCGTAATGTAAGAAGTGGTCGAAAAAAGCAGTCCGAACCGAACAATTTTCAACAGCGAACAAACGAATTTCATCAAAATCCCTCAAAAGTTGCGGCCCACAGATTGAGCACAAGAAGGCAGACAGAGGGACAAATAAGCTCATATCGATGTGGAAAACGCTCGGTGTAATGAGGAGCCGGTCTATCTCAAATCCTTCCATATCCGCCCAGACTTAATATACCTTTGTATGACGAGTGTTGTAGGATTTAATAAAATTCATTCCTTTCCAGGTTGTCACTTCTCCTATCCCACTCTTGAAGGGCATTGGTCAAATTAAATGCAGCGCCGTAAACTTCAGTCATTTACCATTTCCTAAACGATATTAATATTGTTTTTCTGATTATTTAGTTCGTTCATCACATATTGGAAAATTTTTCGCTTTTTTATAACAATGATATGCCATTGGCTCGACTGATTTTATCGTAATTGATATTTTGAATAATTAGCAGCCATTAGTTAACAGTATAACATCCTACTTCGCATCACCAACTAATAATTAATTGCAATCTGATTTTATGGAAACCGCTTTACGCGAGTATTTACGCCTTTATACCGTGTATCCCCTGCAGTGCAACAGTATATTAAATTTGTAAGATTATATACAACACCCACAAAGATTTCATGTATACTCTGTTCTTATACCGATTTAATTAGAATCTATCCACCCGTCGATCTTTACGTAAACTTACAAGTTACCTCATATGAGATCTTTTAATGAAATTTGGTACATTAACGTTTTTTGGAACCAGAACGAACGCTTTTGAAAATGCCAAGGATAGTTGAAAGTTCCGCAATACATTCAAACACAACTTTCTTTAACATCCAAGCTTTCTTAAACCATTTGTAAATGTAATAAAGTCGACTTTGATTAAAAATTCATTTTGTCTTTTGAAGTCGACCTTGCAAACTTTATTATGCTATTTACGTGTTTATGAAAACATGTTTGTGCATACTATTGTAGAGCACGATTTTAATTTTTGATATTTGCAAAGGGCTAAATATAGTATTTTGGGTTTATCCTCGAATAATAAGTTAAATATATTTTTAATTTTATATTTTGAAAAATTTCTTTCGTTGCATATGTTGGGAATAACAATGTATAACGAAATCTGGCGACTAATAAATTTTTGCAGTTTATAATTAATTTATTGTAAATTAATTATATTAGTCAACTAGCCCTTTCGCTGTGCGTTTCCTTCCTTTTCCTCGTAACCACTAAAAAAATTCTGAGAAATTCTTTAAAAAGTAAAAAAAAAAAAACATTCACCAATGCATCGTAACGTAACAAAATTATGAATGACACTTGCCGTTAATTTTGTCTGATATATGTGCTTAACACATGATTCGTATTCAAACACAACACCAAACACACATATATAAATAAATAAGTAGCATATGGTCTGAGAGATTTTTACTATCGTTCTTGTTAATTAATGAAAATTTATTTATTTGTTTATTTCTCTCGCGACGCTGAAGGTAGATTGTTTTTGCTAATAAGTTATATTTAAATTTTTAATCTTTGGTACTCTGCTGATTTAATTAGGAATCGACTTACAACAGCAGCTACTACGAGCAAAAAAAAAAAGAAGAAAACAAGTGCATCACGAACGTCAATTGCACTACAACCACTACTACAACCATCGACGACGGAGGCAGTACATACTATACGCTAGCTTTTAGACACAAAAGTTTCCTTTTATCTTTTTATGGTCTATCAGAGCAACTATAGAAAAATAAATTTTTTCGTGAATATATATTTTTGGGGAATAATTTTTTTCAATTGATATTTAAAAGGAATGATTGCATAGTAATCGAAGCTTTATTTAATTTGAAATTCACTCAAAACACTCACACACACACTTTTCACGCTCGTCGCAGGAAGAACAACAACCTTCTATTTCTTGGCAATATAACGAATGCGGAAGAAGACCATCAACATTCGAATACAGTAGTATTCGTTACGTTCATTTTCGTTTGATGGTATTGATAATGCACTTGAGTTATTTGAAAATTCTGTATTTTTCTTTTCGCACAAAACAACATAAAATGCACACAACGAATATTTAAAACTGTCAGCAGAATTTACTTAGATTTTGCAATCATCAGCTGTTACACTTATTCTTAAGCCCTATGACGTCCGTTTTTTTTTAACTTATTGTAGGGTTTTCTTTTTTAATTTGTTTTTTAATATGTGCAATTGTTCTTACATTCTCTTTTTCTCTATTGATATTTACACAACATAAAATCGTTTAATGTTGATTTAATGCACAGCAGCTCTCTTGCGCTAAAATCATATTTTTTATAAATTTCTTCATAATTAATGCCCTTTTTAACGAAAATATTTACGAAAAACTAAATGTTTCCGAAAAAAAAACCAACTAAACTACAAAGGCAGCAACAAAAACTATTTTTTTTAACATTTACCTTGAAATTGACAAAAACGAAGTAGCCAATAGTAGAAAACAAAAAATACGAAAGAATTGGCAACTCTAACTATTATCTATTCGACAGAGTTGTTTCGTATAGGACATTCATCCGTTTTGTTTTTCAAATAAATTGATAAGTTACTCCCGCACCCTCTTGGACCTGTAGAGGATCTGATCCAGCAAATAAATGCTGATCTAGAGCATATTACTCTCTGGTCTGATTTTAACGATTTAAAGTCAAATTCAAGGAAAACTAAAGCCATTGTAATATCGCCCACAAGTTACGATTCTTGCTCTAAAATGGTCGAAGAGGGAATAGAGTTTGTTAGGGCAGTTACAAACCTTGATTTTAAACGCAACTCTCGCTTAAGCGGGGAGGAACATGTTAATTACCCAGCTGCGTGTATTCATAATATTTTAAATAAACAATGGCACTCCTTATTTTATGGTCCCATTTTCGCAAAATTAAGATTAATTAAATGTCTTGTCCTGCCGTTCATATCATACGGAGCATACGTATAAGGTGAAATAGATTGTGCTTCTAACAAAAAATTGCAACTTGCCATAAGTAAGCTTATTATTATAATGACCTAAGCTTGTCTGTCTGTCCGTCTGTCCATCCGTTTTCGTTTTCAGCATATAGGTCACAACTTTTGAGATATTCTAATAAAATGTGGCACTGACATGTTTTGGCCCGATGGCGAACTCAACTCAAAATGTTTCGGATTTGGTTGCTTTTTCGACAATTTCCCATGTAACGGCGTAAGTTGAAAAGTCGTTATATAAACAACTGTATTAAGAAAAGTTGTGTAGAGTATTTAATGGCGTACTAGTTTTACTTGTTCATATAAAAGATAGTGATTTCAATATATAGTTCTTTCTCTTAACTTGAAGTAATAAAGCAACTTCTATTCCTTATATCATAAATCATAAATGGTCAACAGATCACCTTGTCATGACAAAACTAAAGAACACATGATGAGCTCACGCGCGCAATTTCCACTAATTATGATGAGGAGCATGTGTAATAAAACAGTATTCCGTTCTTCTTCTACACTTGCAGAATGTATACAAATCAATGGGTGGTGTACGAATTCAAAGTAAAAAAAATAAATTTACTTATGAAAAAGTAAAGGTTGTAGAATCTTAATTGTTTTGTTTGCTCAGTAGGAGTTTTTTACGTTCTCAGTTAATGCTGAGTTTTATGTAAGGCTTCCCATACAAATATAATTCGACAGAAAGCTAAAGCAATTTTGGATAACTTTTCCAGGTGCCAAACTTTCGCTTTATGGATCGATTGACTATATTTAGGCGATACTTTTATACGGAAGACATGTGATACATACTATGATAAGTTTGTTCAGATGTATACCCAGCAGAACTTTAGATAGTCACACCTATCATTATAATAAGCTTATACGGATCCCATCACCAAAATATTTATATGAGAAAATTCAATTCGCGAAATCTAAACGGAATCGAACGGAATCTAATCCTTCCTTCGATATCAAAATGATTGTTAACTCTAGTAGATTTAAAGTAGCTACGAATGTTTTCTATAATATATATTTTATGATCACATCTAAATCTTGGCTTTGCGTCTTATATTGTACGATGTAGGTATGTTACCTTGTTTATATCTCTATCTTTACTGTTTTTGATGATTGCACTGATTGTTGGAAAGCGACTTTTTAAACTTTCTAAAATTTTCTTAACCTAAGAATATTTTTTATAAAAATTTTCCACAATGGTTAAAATAACGTGTTTTAGTTATATTGTTATATTGCATCTTTACGTCCTTTTAAAAAAACAAAAAAAAGTATAATAAGAAAATAGCGTATCTGCATGATCTAAGGTTTGTGTACGGAATTTTACAACTGTGCAAAATTTGCTTTCATTTCTCCTTGCCTTAAAAGAAGGCACATATAAGTAAGTCTAATTTGAAGTGTTATTAAAAGTTTTAATATAAAATTGTGATCTATATAAATAGAGACACTAATTTTATTGTTTCAGAAAATTGTTTTCCTCGAAAAAAAAAATCGCAAATGTGTGTGTTAAAAAAACTTGATGCTTATTTGGAAAAAAGTTGCTACCGGTTTTAATGGAAGGTATTAAACCGTAAGAAATAATTGGAGGAGAACAATCACTTCCGGAGTCAATGGGAAAAATTAAAATATTGAGACATTGCTCTCATCTCAGCGAAGTGAAAGTGAACAGGAGGACAATCAGCCGGACAAAACAAAAATAAAACGGCTCAAAAATATTCATCGCGAGTTCCAACTATGGTATGTAATCAACTAGATATAATTAAAAACCCACTAGCCGTCATTAGACGTGTCATTGTGTTCATAAAAGTATATGTGCAAATGAGGCTAAACTTTGATTTAGATATTCGATGGTCACCAAAGCGATAGTTGAGATAAATTAGAGATCTGGATATAAATAGGAACGCAATTGAGTCACCTAAAATATTGTTTTCATTTTGTCATCGTGGACTTTATTCAACTTTTCTTTCGTTTACAAAAGGAATTGGCGCAGAGATTAATATTCATGGGTTGATGATTGAACGGTTGTTGGCACTAGGATCTTTAGAACCATTTTTCAGATGAGTATCTGCGTGATTTCGGTAAAATTTTATATTTTTATACTCGTCCGTAGTAGGGGTAATTTAATTAATTAATGGTGTGCGGACATACGTAAGGGCCAATGTTTATTCTACTAATCGTTACAAAATCATGTCTTGAAACGAGTTAACCATGACGATGCCTCTACCTTTTTGATATCTGCTCTTATCTTTATATTTTCAACGTCGAGCTAGTAATTTTACCGACGCTTTCGTGAAATTTGGAATGGATTTTACAAAATATTTAATATCAAAAAGAAATTTACAGAAGTAGATGTGGACTACATAAGTCAATTTTTTGGCAACTTTCTTAGTGCAAGAGTTCTAACAACAACAAACGTTCTTGGCGTCATTTTTAATATTTTGTAACTCAGATATATAAAGAATTGCATTCGAGGTAGTGTTATGGAGTCTTTAATAATCAATCAACTAGTATCGAAACAGAAATTTCTAGTCCAGAGTAGACCTTTGGCACAGTTGTTGGATTTAACAAATATAATGGTGAAGTTAACAAAGTTATCAAACGAAGAATAATTTAATAAAGTCAAAATCACGTACGGAACATTGCTTTAGATTATCATACTTGTGCGTTATTTAATCAGACTTCATGTGTAACGTTATCTACTCGTAAGCATATCGTATATCTGATAAACTTTTAGAGATCTTTAAATTATTGTTTTTCTCATGCATTTGATTTTAGAAATTTCAACATAATGCTGTGCTAAGCATACAGCCTGCATTCCTGCATATTTTCTGAATTATTTCATGTAGAGAAATGTATTAAATACGTAGAACGCGTATTAACATCTCCTATTGCCTACGGTTAGTTAGCGTGTTAGAAGAATGTTATATGTATTTAAGTGTGTGTTTCGCTTGTGCGACAGATGCAAGCGATAAGATATTTATTTGTGCGATGGCCATACGATTGAAACTTAGGAAATAAATAAAATATCTATGCACGTCTTGGGACGCTTCTAAGGCACCCAACACGTTTAAAAAGTGTTTCGATAATTCGTCCACAGGAAAGCTATTGTGTCCAGTTAAAGCTAGCAAGTGTTTGCTTCATATTTGGAAAGTCTTTTGTAATTTCAACTGTTTTTAGTAATTCTTATATTTTCAGAAGACGAAGTGAATTTTAAAGCTTTTAGCCCATTTTTTATGTGAACTTTTCTTAGTTGAACGTAAGCATAAAGGACTGCGGAATCCTCTCAGTATCTCGCATTAATGCATCCTATATTTTGAAAGGGCGTTCAATAAATATTTGCGGTTATTTTAAAGGAAATGGGAAAGATCTTGCGAATATTTCCGGTCCCGTTTGTTTTCATTATATCCAATTTCTAATATATAATACATGACTTGCAACTTATAATAATTAAGGGGCGTGTTCAATTAAACTATAAATTATACTAAAAAAGAGCCTTAAATTTTTGACTCTTTCGCATTTAAATCCTAAAATAGTATTTTTAAAAATTTCGTCCTGGAAAAACAACTATGTTCCACTAAACTGCTGCCTTCACTCATTTGTAATTTTGCAATAAATTTCTTTTTCACTTCACGACTTTCTCTAATAGTCATTTTCTCTATCAGCTTGGAACTTCGTAGTCGAAGGTTAAAGAAATAAATCGATTAACATTTGGATGTGAAATAAAAGCATTTGTATTCTACGAATTCTCCGAATCAAACGACTAGCTGGCCGGTAGTTCACTGCGTTTATAATTAAACGCAATGAATGCGAAAAGAAACAGTTGGCCCAAGACAATGATCGCTTGAGCAATTGTAAAAGTTCATATAATTGACATTAACAGCCGAACATTTCAAAGGCAATTCAGGACGGAAAATCATGCTACTAATCACCACTATTAGTATTTTTAAGCATTTCCAAAACTCTACTAAAAGATTAAAATAAAAAGAAAAATAAAAATTTAATTAATGTGGTGTAATAAATATTTACGCCCTTGGGCTTAAGTAATTCGATAGTATTTTTTTATAAAATGTCAGTTTGTTAAAGTCGATAACCCTTAACATAGAGTGTTAAAAAGCATTCAGTATCTTGCGCTTGCAAGGCATTTTTCCTTTCCTTTTCTATTGTCATAGTGTCCATCTTCTTTAACAGTTCTTCGTTGATGTCGCTTCGCGTCTGAAAGAAAATTTAAACTTAAATCCGATTTAATTAGAAATTCAGAAAGGAAACCTCTATGACTGACGAGTTTAATGAAAAGTGTAAAATCGTCCAAAATGATACGTTGGGAAGGTAAAAAAAAAAAAAAAAAAAAAAAAATACAACTAAAATAAAAATTTGCTTAAAAGGATAAAAAAAAAAAAATAAAATAAAAATTTGCTTAAAAGTATTACATAAAATTAATTTTTAGATATGTTCGAGCTTGTGAAAATATAAAAGCCGGCGAACCAATATTAAATGAAAGCCCTATACTGATAATTGCTTGCCCTGGTGATAAGAGATGCAGTAATTGCTTTCGGTTGACTCAAAGTTATTGTAGGTAAGTAAAATACAATTTTCATTTATTGTATTAAAGGTAACGAAAGTCTTATTAACTTTAGTAAATGTTCAATAACTCCATTATGCTCCAATTGCCGTAGTCATCATTTGTATGATTGTAACACATTTTCGCTTATGTCTAAAGAAGTGCAGTTCGAAAATTTGCGTAAAAATCCAGAATGTTATGGTTTATTAAAACTCTTCTTACTCAAAGAGAATCCCGACACTGAAGAGTATTTTGCAAAAATTTTAAATTTGGAATCTCATTTGGAAGAAAGACGCAATACTGCTATTTGGCAAGAACATAATGAAAAAGTGGTTCAGCCTTTATTGAATTGCGGTATGAAAGAATATTTCAAATATGATGACACGTTAGATGAAGATTTCATCCAACGGCTCTGTGGTGTACTGGACGTTAACACTTATGAGATAAGAGCACCCGATCAGGAGGCGATGCGTGGCCTGTATTTAAATACGTCTTCAATTACTCACCAATGTAATGCTAACGCAAATGTAGCCGTTGATCATCAGTACCGCATCAAAGTCTACGCAAACCGTGATATAGGCAAAGATGAAACCATCAGCAGCTGCTATACCAATGTATTACTGGTAAGTGATTTAGAAATACATGCGTAATGTTTTCATAATGCTGCATTACGCAGCATTCGTTCGTAGAGTATTTACGGAGTATTTATTCACAAAAGATATCATTTAGAGTTCGTTTTTTAGTAATCCGAAGACGTGTTCCTCCTTCGCGAGCAGACCTATTTTTCTTAATTCTCTTTGTTTGAAGTTAGGTTATAAAGTTTATTCTAAATTCTTTCGACATTTCCACTCGTTAGAATCTGCCGTCCAAAAGCCAACAAATCTGTAGAACGATGCTAACCATTATTAATTCATATTCATTAGCTTCAAAAACAAAAAAAGAAAAAATTTATGCAAAATCATTTTATTTATTTTTTGAATATATGAAATTTCTATCGTTCTTTTGTTTTCTAGGGTACCGATGAAAGACGTCGCATCTTACAAGAGGGTAAATACTTCCATTGCACTTGCAATCGCTGCGAGGATCCCACCGAGTTGGGATCGCACATGAGCAGTTTTGTTTGTACTCCTTGCATGACTGCAAACAGAAACGGTATCGTTGTTAAGAAAACGACGACTGAAAACAAGTACAAATGGGAATGTTTGGTTTGTAATCACAGCATGCGTGATGAGCAGATAAAACTTATATTGGAAAAAGCCAAGGAAGAAATTTATCATGCCCGTGACGATTTAAAGCGCTATGAAATCTTATTGGCCAAGTTAAGTAGAATTTTACATCAAAATCATTATCTCATGATAGATATAAAACAGAGCTTGGCCAACATTTTAAGATCAATCATAACGAGTAGTATGCAACGTCCCGGCAGATGTGTCTACGAGCGTAAAGTGCGTTTATGTCAGGAATTGGTAATGGTTTTGCATATTATTCAACCCGGCATATCGAGATTAAAGGCGATAGCTTTATACGAACTTGCCAACGCTTCGGCCGAGTTGTATCGTTTGAAATTCGGTGAAAAGGAACTAACTGATAAAGAATTAGTGTCCATGTTGCAACGATGTGAAGCAATGTTACGTGAAGCGGCCCGCATGCTTCTATATGAACCGGTTCAAACGCCGGAAGGTGAATTAGCTCATGCCGCAATGGATGAATTAAGAGATATGCTAAACGATATTAAATTGTTGAAAGAAAAAATCGACGAAGACAACTAAACAATTTGTTTGTACAAATGAGTATCGTGGTTCAATAAAATTTCTTTAATCAAATTGATCGTATTTTTAGCACTATCGAAACGGTTATGGCAATTCGACTGTGAGCATTGCACACATTGATTTAAAAGTTTTTCCAAGTTCGGATATCTTTCTTGTACGCTTTGGGGTATGGGATATAAAAATCCGCCCGTTTTCCTTTGATACAAGTCCTCTGTTAAAAACTGACAAGCAAGAAAAATATTCACATCGCTAATATTGTAGTTGCAAATATCCAAAGGTTCGTACGAGAAACATCCTTCACATATCTCATATTCATAACGATGCACAGAATTATTATATTCAGCTTTTGAAGAGTCAACTATCAATATTGTATCCAAATCAATTAAATACAGTTTACTTTTCGCAACATTATAGACTATATTGTCTGCTGTTAAATCTGTTATATATAAGCGATAGTTCGAAAAGCCATTTGAAAATTGTAAACTCGCTTCTAATAATTGCTTAGCAATTTCAAGTTTCTGAAAAAAGTTTTCTCTATAGAAATAATGTAAACTCTGTCCGGCATTATCTTCTATTAGAGTGAATCCACATACATGCCACGTTCTTGGAACGGGAAAATTCAAATCATATAGCACCGGTTTTAGCAAAAGATCAATATTGGTTAACGCGTACAACCACAAAGTCTCAAGTTTTAAACTCAAATACGCTCGCAACTGCAATAAAAAACTTTCAATGTCTTCGATGGGACAATATTGCCAAGCGCTTTGGGAATGTAATAATTCATCTCTTAGTTTTTGCACCGTAGCATGGTGAAGATGCTTTCTTTGATTTCGATAGCCCAAGTATTTGCATACAACCCTTTCCGTATTTTGCATTGTGAGCCAACGGATATTACGTTTGGACGGCATTTTGGGTAGAACATCCATAATGGACTGCAGCGATAAATCTTGGCCAATGATATTTTCATAGAATTTTTCACATCCTTTTAACTGAGATCTGAAGCAATCCTTGCACAATTCCAAGTCCTCTTTCAAATAAGTTTTATACAATTTTCCAGGTTCGATTAACGATATTTTTACCTCCAATGTATTGATAATAATTATTAACAATACTGAAAAGCGGAGATGGGCCCTGTTTTCCGTGCGTCTTCTCGTTGACATGGTTTAAAGTCTGCAATGAGGGAAGTAAAATATACGTATATACCCCCTGAAAATTGCTTCATTACATTCGGAGAAAAGCTAAAGTAAAACTTTCTAAATACTTTTGGTCAAAGGTGATTAAATTCAATTAGAGTCTCAAGTTGCGAAAAAAACGGGAGAATTAATTAATTGAAATGGAAATAAAACAAAAGCCACATTCAGAAAATAAGCGGACTAGGAAGAAGATAAGTGAAAAATTCAAAAATTTAATAAAAACAACTAGCATAGGATATAAACGTGAAAAATTAAAAGTAGTAAGGCCCCGCTTATTATCATTCTTATCATTATCATTCTCTCGATAAATCCTTCGCCTATCCACGCACCGCAGTCAATCTTACCATGGTATCCAAAAGCATTCAGTAGCTTCATAGACACACTCAAAAGAAAAATAGCGCATTCCACGTAGAAATCAAAAAGAAGGAAGAAGTATTGGCTCTCAATGGACAATGCTTTCATTGACTTATAAATTTTTACTAAATAAGCATGAAAGATAAGTGAAGCCGACTAGTCACTTTAATTCCATTTAGTCACATCAATCTTCAATTTCTATTACCTTATCTAAGTAATAATTGTGTGATGTAAAGTACATTTAAAAATATTCTTTACCATTGGTTTGTTAAGTTTAGCTTTACGGATTCATGTACACTATCAATGTCTGTAGAGATTAGTGAAGAAATAAGTAAACAACGGGAAAAGATTATTATTATTATAATTAATTTAGTCAAAGGAATAGGCTTTAAAACAAAAGATTAAAAACTTGAAGCACTTGTGGCGCCTATAACTCATTTTTGTGGAAGTTATATGTCTTATGGAGGCCACGTATTGTTTTTGTGGAGATCAGGTGTGCTTTTGTGGAAGTCATGTGTCGTTTCTAATGGACTGCATTGCACAGTTAGTTTAACATCTCTGTTTTTTTGTAAAAAGCATTTAGGTCTATCGGCTTGATAATAATGATGATAAATATATAAAATATATATATATATGAATGATAATATATATATAAAATATAGTAATAATAATATACATATAGCTGTATATTGTAATCGCTTTTTAAATATTTTTTGGAAATTGAATTGCCTTCTAATAAACATTAGATCTTACCACATTTAGATCACTTCTTACATTAATTAATTCAGCGCAAAACATTTCAAGCAGTTTCAGCACAAGACAAATACGTAAATATTGCAAAGTACGTACGTTTAGAGCCGGTTGAACTTTGAAATCAAGTTCTAGCTTTAAACTTTCAAAAAACATTTTTAATAAGGATTAGGAAACTTTAGGATTAGGTAAACTTTAACAAAAATCAGTTCGTAATCTTTTTAGTTATGCGACAGCGTTGCAAAATTCCGTATAATCTGGAACATAGTACCATCTTTAAGTATTTTAACAGCTTATACGGAACAAATGTATTTATAAATGATTTTATGACGGGTCTCTTTTTTTCTGCAATGTCTCAAAGTTTTTCTGCGTTTTACTATAAAATATGCATCGCATTTCTTCTGAAGGACTTTCACTTTTGACGAAGGCGATCGTTTACATTTGTATTATCTAAAACTCTTCCTTTCGCAGCTATCGTTCTGCCTAAATGAATTGAAGAGTTATTTAATAAGGAAGAATTGGATAAAGTGTATAATTCCATCATCATCAAATTGTATAAAGCGATTAGTTGTGCCTGACAATTTTCCAATCCTTAGTAAACATAGATTTCCTCCACCTATTATTAATTATATATCAATTAGATATATTCTACTTCATCCACAATATACGACACTACGTCATTTATTGCAGCATTTGAAATAATTCAACAAAAAATTTCAAGCAAACCGGCAATTATCAGTATAATTTTCGCCTGTTCCCTGCATATTTCACAAATGGTTCCTTTTTAAAAGCTGATAAAGAAATTTACTTTCGCTTATAGGAAAATTAATTCTGGCATTTATGTAATAAAACCAAAAATTAAAGAAAAAAAATTCGGTAAAAAGAAAACATTTTAATAATATACAAAAGCAAGGTTAACGGTAAGTGCACGCAAGCGATAAATTGAAAATTTTATTTAACTAGCAGAGCTTGTTATGTCGGCCAACAAATCATCTATGGATGAATTATTCATTTCCGCTTCTGCTGACACCGACGATGAGGAATTTTCGCCGAATTCTAAGCTATAAAATTCGTTGGCTCTCCTTTGTTCCTCTAATGACGGCTCCGCCAAAAAACAAAGACCCAACTCTTTTTTTACTATCACCTTTTCCCAAAATGTACTCAAACGTTGCTTCATAATTTCGGCTTTAACATTTAAAATCCATATATTGTAGTCGTCATAAGCATTGAAAACAAAACTACGCTTTCGGTAGGCTTCCAGGGCGTCAGCGACTTTATTGAAATCTATAAAAAATTTCGGCTTAAATAGAAGATTCCAAACAACTGATCGTAGTTGGGAGGCATAATGGTTGAATTTAATGTCGCGTTGCGTTTGATTTTTTATCGGTAAGGCATAGTGTTTAAGAAGCTTTTTGAAATCTTCAGCAGGTGATAAAGAACGAACATGATCGAAATCGAGTTCCTCGAGAGAAGCATCATCCGCGTCTTTATCATCTTTATTCGGTGGATCATTATATTTAGCATTGATTTTCGCTTTAACTTTTGCTAACCATTCCCTGTTTATTAGTAACGGAAACTCACTTTTCACTTTTTTTGCAGCCTCTTTTGCATGTTCTTCAATCCGATCGGGAAGTTTCCAAAATTTTTCTACAAAGTTTTTATCGTTTAACATTTCCTCAAACATTGCATCGTCTTCACTGGCTTTACAAATAATTTTTCTCTCCATAATATCCATAAAGTTATGCTCGAAAATGTGAGGCAATTGGTTAAGAGGTAAGTGGCTTTTCTGTTGTCTTTCCCGAGGTAATTCAGATTCTTTTATATTTAAGGATAAATCCATGGAATCGATCAGGTGATCGATGGCATTCAATTGTTCACTAGAACACTCAGTTTTCTTTGTGGCCAATTTCGGAAATTCAAAGAAATGATATTGGGCATGATGAGCCATTTCTAACATATTTAATGAAGCTGGACAATCAGGTTGCGGCTAATTTAAATAAATATTATGTAATTACAAAAGATATCCTAATGTGCTTATATTCACCTCGTTCGGTATTAACACAACAATACGGGGCTTATTGAACTTTTCGCTGTACACTTTCCAACACAATATGACCCGATTGCACTTCAATAATACCCTTACCAGAGCATCCAACTTTTTAGCAGAGGCTGTCATTCCCCTTTGGTGTAATATTAAATAAGTAGATTGCCCACTGAAGTATTCATCGTAAACTAAATTGCGAGGAATGAAACCCATAAAAGTTAATCCTTTAGGCAATTTCAGTTTATCATCATCTACTGTTTCATCATAGGGAATAGGGGAGCCTCCCAACATGTAGCCATCCATAAGACTATCTTGTTCAGGGCATATCTGATTGCCAGAAATGAAATAACCCCATTCTTTGGTTAATTCTTCATCCGTCTCATTCCAAATCATCCGCAACTTAACGGTACTTTCATTTTTCGCCATTATAATCCCGCTAACGGCTATGGATATAGCTGAACCTATACGTAAATTACTATTCCAACACCAGGGACGAGAGCTTTTCACATTTACAATTACATTAAATGCCTCCGTACAATTGCTCAGTTTTGCGTTACTATGAGAAACTAAACGCAAAGCATATTTCTGATTTTCTAGTTGCTCATCTGATTTCCTGTCGGTCAAAAAAACCGCTTGGGGCTCATTATTGTCAGCGTTATCAATGTAGCCAATATTGTCGGAACTAAAATAAGGAAAGGCTACTGTTAATGTACTATCGGAAACTTTTTTCACTTACACCACTATTAAATTCACTTCATATTGCAGTAAGCTTTGCGTTATTTCATTGTAAGCATCATAAGTATTGTGGCCATAATCGAAATCGTAAAATAAAACAATTCGTGAATTTTTCACTTTATTTTGCCTAGAAAACAATTGAAAACGTTTATGCCGAAAACTCTCTTGTTTTTATTTACTTACTCTGAAGCACTCTTTAACATATTAAATGCTACCACCACAGCGTCCAACCACTTGCCTTCATTGCCAGCTGTCTCATTAACAAATTGATAAAAATTCATTAAGAGCCGCCAAGAGGTAGGCGCGAATTCTTCACCATATTGAAAGATGTTCAAATAACCTTTAGGAGAATCATTGCTGTTGATTTCGTTGCAAGTTTCAGCAGTACCTACTAGAACAAATGATATAAAATCTTTTTTGGCACAGCAAATCTAAAATAAAAAAAATATAACATTAACTGCTTTTTGATTCGATATCATTTACCTTCTGCTTAATAACATTCGCGCATATCTTTATAGATTTTTGTTTAAACTCTTCTGAGGTACCTTGACGTACATCTAGTACAAACACAAGATTTTCCTGGAATGTAAAGGAGACGGAACATTTTATAACGCTTTCAATTTTGAAAGGGCAACGGGCTTTTTTTTGTTTCTTGAGAACGTTTGGAGGGAGGCTTTTCTATCCGTCCTTAATTCAAAGTCTTTGCCTGTTCTAAAGTTTACCTTATTAAAAGCCATTTCCTTTTTTTTTATCGTTTACTGGATGTAGAGTTAAGATGGACAAGCCATTTATTTTAAAATTAATTTCACAAGTTTAAATAAGATATTGTCAAAACAGCTGTTCTCGTATATTTACTGCTAAACCGCTTCAGCATCACTCTTCACTAGTATGGGTAGCACTGTGTTTTTTTTTTCCTTGTCAATGATTGCAACGTTTAAAAAATTTAGTGTATCGTTTTGTTGTTGTAAATTGGTACCGTGTCTTTTGTTTGTTATTCAGCAATAACTAAATACAAAGAAAATACAATGCAACCCTGCATTCGACTTATAAGCGGTCTTTTTCTTGCTGCTCAAATATTTTGACTGAAATTGATTACAAATCAATGGGGAGGGTATGGAAATTTGAATGAAAAACAGACAAATTGATTACAAGTAATGAGGGGCATAGAGGGTACGCACGCTGGCGATTAAACTTAAAAAAAATTTGTACAATATATCAAGCTTCGGATTGAAACGTTATAAGCATAAGTTCTAGTAAATAATTTGCAAGTAGATATTTCTAAGCCATTTACTATAGTGTTTTCATTTGATAAAATTAAAGAATTTAGATTTTATTAGATAAAAGGTATTTTCAATATCTAACAACTGAACAAAAGTAATCGTTTAATGAAAAAGTGAAATTTGCCAAGTTTATTCAAAGTCAAGCGATTTAGTTATTTGTTTGTTCGTCTGGTGTGTACCCAAATATCTTTATGTTCAGTCTGCGGGACGCAATTTGTGAGATATTTGGTGCTCTTACCCAAAGGCAAAGGCAAACCCTGTTTAAAATGGAAGTGGGAGTGGAGAGAAGCTTTTGAACATAAAACTTTTTATATGTTAAAAATGTGTAATTTTTACTATTTCGTGATTGACAAAGAAGTCAATCTTAAAGCAAAGTTATTTAACCGTACTTTTCAAAAAAAAATTTTTATTAGTTAATTGGAATCATTTCAGTCAAACTGAAACATGGTTTATATTGAAAACGCTTCAATAAGCGGAAGATAGAGTGCTTTGTAGGTGAATCTTTGCATGGTGGGATTTAGCGTCTTTTGAAACAAAGGCTTGCAGTCAATATATAATGGGGGTATAATGGGAGATGGCCTCGATACCGACACAAATTACAATTATACATGTTTTGATGAACACAATAAAGGGTCGCGGTGATGATTGTTTTTTATTACGTAACTAATATTTTAAAATTAGATTCCAAGTTTAATATAGTTTTTTTTTTCATTATTTATTTATAAATTAGTTTTTGTCTTCACCGTCGTCGTCATCGTCGGTCGTGAAGAAATTTGAGTAGCATTCTAAACGACTTTCAATTGAATCTTTTGTTTTTAACTCATTAACAAATTCAATAAATTTTTTATATTTTTCCAAATCCTTTTCATCTAAGGTGGCTTTAAACTTATCAAATTCCACGAAGAATTCTACGATGGCCTTATCTAAGCGTTGCTTAGACTCTTCGATAAACTTATCCATGCCATGTTTATTCAAATATCCTTCTATCAAATAATCTAACTTGGTGGGCTCTTCCAATTCCTTCGTCTCATACATGTCTGTGTAATTGCCGAAAAGTATCAATAAATTCAATTCGTCTTCGATACCATTAACATTTTTAGTTTTATCAAGATAATCAGTTAAGTTTTTTGCAAATTCTTTTACGGCAGGTAAGTCATTATTCAAAATTTCAGGGTCAGCTAGAATAGCTTCACTCAAACTGACGGATTCCGTATAAAAGAAATTAAAGAATTTCTTATATTCTCTAATAAAGAAAACCGCTAAAATCTCCTTCGGAGTTAATTCATCCCGATTGAATTTATTTTTAATGTGTTGAACAAATTTCTCCTCAGTATCTAATTCCTTAAAATCGAATTTACTCTCGGGTATTGGAGTAGCTGAAGAATACTGAAAGCAAAATTAAAAAAAAAAAAAAAATGTTAAATAAAATTAAACAAACGATTTAAGAGCAGAAAATTGCACTTACTTTAGCTGCTAAGATTAATGAAAGAACTATAATTTTTAAGCTAAACGCCATGATGTTCGCGCAAACAGATAGACAAAAAACATGTAATCACACTGAACTAGTAAATCTTCTGCTTTTATACTCAGACTTGTGCTTATCACCGTTTTTAAGCCTTAAGCGACACAACAAACAGCAAAAAAAAAAGAAAAAAAAAGAAGAAAATATTTGTGCAAACAACTGTGTGCGCTTAAACGATTCGAGGCTATTTGATAATCTTGGAAATTATATTCGAACCACTAATGCGTTTCAAAGTGCGCTGAGAACTGTAAAATAGAAAACGAAAGTAAATACCAATGTACACACAAACTTTTGGGTAATAGTGTACGGCAAGGTGTTTCGAAAAAAACGAAATCTTTCGGAATTTTTAACGAATGATTGGGTTAATTATATATACATAGGTCATGCAAAATTTAATCTAAAATTGAGAATTTCAACTCCAATCATGAAATTTATTTGAATATGAAAAGACCGAAAAATTGATTTCAGATGAACCCTTTCAAAAAACGGTTTTCGTGCTTTGGGCAACCATGAGAATCCCTCTACTGGCATAGACACAAACGAAGTATCTAGGAAGCCTGACCCAAATTTCTTACAATTTTGAAGAGTTAAAATAAGTTTTGCTAGAGACTCACTATAGTTACGAGCCAACTGGGAAGGAGGGTCCATTATGTGGAAAAATTAATTTTAAGTCACTCGTTCGAGATTACTCTTAGATATTTCATTATTAAGTTTTTACATACTTTCGTCAAAGCACAAATCCCTTGAAAGGGTTCAAATTTTCTTTCTTAAATTTAAATGCATTTGTAAAAAATTCAAGAAGACTTCACAAGTTACTCCATGGTTACGAATCACTAATACAGAATTTTTTCACTGCTTTGGGTTTGAGGTTATGTTATAAAAATCAATGCTTCCTATGGAATAGAAGAGATTTCCAACCCATTTGCAAATTATTTAAATTTTTAATAACATTTATTATTTATAATGTAGTTACTTAAAGCAGAGTAGAAAAGTGACCAATTAAACGCCTTTTTAAGAACACTGGAAATTACAACATTTCCGAATAAATAAAATACACAGCAAGGAAGAAGTAATTGCGACTTCCTGCGACATTTATCGATCGTGCGGCAGATTGTGTAGTATTTTTCGCAAGGATTTAATTCCAAGTTCATATAAAATCAAATTGCCTTGACGAGGAAAGCCAAATTACTCTCATTCTTACCATTATCATATTGTAAGCTTCTTAAACATATTTATGATTAATATGCCAATCATTGAAAGATAAGGGGAATATTCATTTTGTCAAAACGTTTGCAACGTTTGCCTACAACGAAGCATCAGAGACCTCATAAAGTATGTATATTCTAGATCAGCATCAAATTCTAAATCGATTTAAGCATGTCCGTCTGTCCATCTGTGTAATGTCTGTTGTAAATATTCCCTTTCCGAAAAAATAAAGCTATCGACTTAAAGTTTGGTAGAAACAGTGGAGGTTCTTGCGCTAAGATTGGTGTTGAAAATGGGCCAAATCGGACACGCCCGCACAGATATTGAGAATACCTCTTTTTTCCAAAGGCAATGAAAAATTGGTTCGTTGCTCATTACTTATAAATTACAGCAAATAAATCTACGAAAATTTGAACGCCGATGCCGTAGCACTTGTGCTCCAAAATGCAGAAAATTGACCACGCCTACCCAATATGATAGTGTATTAGAATTTAATTGTGTTTTCAATACCTTTATAATGCGCAGAAACAAGAAACAAAGTTTATAAATTTTTGGCCAGTTTCAAATTTGGAATACACCTATACATGCCGGCCTGTTCGTCTGTCCGTCTGTCTGTTTGCAGTTGTGTTTGTGGTAAACATTTCCCCGTTAGCGAAAATGAACATATCGTATAAAAACTTACAAAATATTTTGGAGTTGACCTAAATTTTTCAAAAGTTCCGCCTACAATGCCCGCATGCCTATACAATCAAAACTTTTATTTTGAAAATAGAAGAAACCAGCTACGCCCACTCCATAATATAGAGCATGCAAATTTTGTTCTTTTACTTCTTTTGCGTCTTTTGCGGTCTTGTAAAAAGAATGACAAAATTAAAGGAAACATCATACGCTTGCCAAGCACCTTCTTAGGTATTTCAGATAATATGGCTGAAGTTTAGATTAATATTTATTGTATAGTTTCCTATTCTAGGTGGAGTGTAACTTACGTTTAGTTTGCCTGTTTGAACTATTTTGCTAAAATTAGATAAACTGGAGTGACTGAGTAGTTAGTGCCTTTCAAACACATTTTAACCGATCAGAGTAAAAAATTCAAACAATTTTGCAAATTTTGGGAGTGTCACTTGACCGATAAGACATGTTCGTCCAATAGATTTATAAATGAGGTTTAGTAATGCGTGGCGATGTATATCAATTGTTAGACCAAAATCCTGTATAATAACGTTACGCTCTCTTTCGTCGTTCAAGGCGTAGTTGCGTTTATTTCAGAACTTAATTTATGTTTTGTTTTTGAATTTTTTTTTTTTTTTTGTGAACATTTCAAGCAGGGTCGATAAACAAGTATATGAGCGAATAGACAAACCAAAAAATATCGTCTTAGAATCCAGAATAGTTCGCGTAGGATGTCGACAGATTAAAATATTGCTTGCTTGGGACGCTTAGTTAGCTAAAAATAAATGCCACGTGGAAAGCTTTTCGGGCTTGATTCAACATATCTTGTTAGAAATGAAGAGGAGATAGGCGTAATAGATCTACGAATATAAGAAAGCCTTTCAAATAATGACTGGATGTAGTGAAACAACGAAATAAAAACTTTTTTTTTTTATTACTTTCGAAACATTTCGAAATCATTTTGGGGACATTGTATGCTTTTATCCAAAATATGAAAATTTAATATCAATTAAAAGTAAGTTTTACGTTTAAAATAAATCTGTGTAGAGAGCTTTCGAACAATAATCTTTTTGTCGAACGTGCTGGGAATATAGTTCTACCATTGTAACGAGTTTCAATTTACAAAATGTCTTTCATGAAGAGTGATATTTTGTCAAATTTGAGGAGAAAAAAAACAACTGAACGTTTGAAAACTTTTTGAAATTTAAGTTTTGCAGTCACGATCTCAACAAGATGTCTTTTAAGCCTCCCTTTCAACAAACTGGCTCCAATTGCAACTCACCTTAATGTTTTAATGGCTTCGTTAAAACGCAAAATTGTTGTTAGTGGAGTGAGAGGACAAGTGCTTGAGGAAATGTTGCGGTGTCATACAGCTCGATTTGCTGAGAGAGAAGTTTAGCGATCGCATTATCTTAAGACGTGGATTGGTGCATGTATTGCTCTCTTCGCGGCTATTTCAAAGCCCAAATGTATGTCGCGACGGTACAAACTTTCAAACATATGGAGGCGAACATTCACCCACCTATCACGCACTTGTAACGCAATCAATGTCGGGCAGAGTGATTACCAATTGGAGCCATCGTGCGGTAGTGCAGAGACAGTTTATTACACTACGCGGCTTTTTTATGATTTAAAAAGAAATCATTCAAATGCCTTAAGATAAGTAAAAAAAATGTATTGAACGCTTTACGAACCTCTCAACTGCTAGAAGACAATGCAATTATTATTATATTCAAAAATTATTTATTTTAATAAATTAATTTTTCAAAAAATTGAAAATAATCGATAAATTTTCTAATTTTCTCGATAATGTCATCTTCCTTTTGGAATTCTTCAAACCAATCGAAAACTTTCTTGTGATCTCTCTTTTCATTTTCATTAAAAGTTTCCAAATATTGATGAAAATCTTTGGTGAATTTGTCGAAATATTCTTTGAAACGTGCTTTGAAAGATGCGTTTAGCTCCTTAATGCCATTTTTGGCAAACAATTTAAAGTAGACATCGTCCGCATTCTCACCGACCTTGTCCACGTCAAGGTACGTTATGAATAAGCCACAAATATCTAAAGCAGTTGACAGATTTGCTTTATCTGCATTCTTTTGATAATCGTGAAGCTTTTTTGACATCTCCGAATAAGCCAAGCTATTCATTGTTGCCGAATAGGGATCCAATTGAGTCAAGTCTTGTAAGTCATCTACAACTTTATCCAATATATTAGCAAAACTCTCTGCTATAGGTTGATTCAATTTTACAAATTCATTCACCGATTTTTTATAAAATTCATTATTCCCATCGAATTCGTGCTGAGAAGTAAAATCTTCTACGGAAGCGGCCAAATAGCGCTATAAGGTTAAAAATTTCTAAAAATTATTTTTTCTTTAATTTTGAAAAAAAACGTTACCTTTCCGTTAGAAATTAGAAGGAGTGAAGCTAAGATATACAATTTCATTTCGAATATATTTTCGCAAATGTTTGATATTTCATCCGAGTTTTTTTTGCCTTTTTATACTTTCAGCGGCTGCTTATCGCTCATGGACAAGCACAATTTCTTCTTATCGTTAATTATTCAATGAAAAGATTATATATATATATATATACATATATGTATATTTTTTTTTTGCTTACATTTATTATTTACTTAAAAATCGCAACTTAATATAATTAAAATTTATTCATTTTTTAATAAATCGGGTGCAAAAAATTTAAAGAATGTCACAAATGAGGTAAATTTCTTGGCAAAGCTTTGCTCCTCTTTGAATTCTTTAAACCATTGTATTAATTTTGCTTGACTTTCCAGCTGCTCATCGCTTAAGCTTTGTTCATATTCTACAAAATTGGTCTCGAAATTTCTCAAATATTCGGCGAAACCCTTGCGGAAATCATGGACAATAGCTTTAGCGCCATATTTTTCAAACAGCTGATGGATAAGAGTCTGTTTGGCCTGATGGGTCTCTTTAAATTCTTTAGCGGCACTCAGTAAAATTTCATGGAGTTTAAGCATATTTGCTAAAGTTTTCTCGTTTTCATTCCTTTTCATTGCCGCCACATAGCGTAGAACATCGTCAAGTTCGGCTTTTTGTGATTGAAAAGCGGAGCCCTCATCATGTTGCTTCAAATCCGCCAACACTTTCTCACACATGCCAGCAAAACGTTCTGCAAAGGTATACGAATGATCTAGATATTCCTTCAACGTGCTTTTATAAAACTGATTGTTTTCATTTAATTCCTTTTCTAGCACCTCGGTAGCAAGGATGATCTAAAATTTAAAAAAAAAAAAAAAAAAGAAAACTATTTATAATTGATCTTAAAAAAAAAGAAGCGATTTTTATGCATTTTTACTTGTGCTACCAGTACGGCGATTACGAATACTTTCATTTTATGTTTGTTTACTTTTTTTTTCTTCTTTAAAACTTTCACTATCTATTTAATGTTTTCAACTGTCACAATTTTATTGGAAGGGTTTTCTTTTTATACGTTCGTAGCCTTTGACGGAAGACACTGTTCTTTCTTATCTGTTAGTTAATAGAGCCTAAGGGGCCTTATCATGGAATAATTGGACAAAAGGTCAATATTTTTATAGTTTGAAATATATGAAGATATAATTTTATTAAATTGTAAGTAGTACTGGTTATACCCTATACCCTATTTTAAAATCGCTGTAACACTTGACAATTTCATGAATCCTCATACGGCTTCTAGTTATAGTAACTTAAGTTGAATACGTTTGATAATTTATGGTCGGTGCAATCATCAAAGAGGATCAGGTATTCAATTCATGGCCTATGTATTTTCCAATGGCTTAGTGTCGGTAATAAAGCGAAGAATAAGAAGTGAGCAGATTATGGTAGCTAAGCGGAAGATTTTTGGTGATCACCATTTCTGCTATCGAGTCGTTAAGTATTTTCTGGCAAAAGTGGTAAAACTGTGCGTCCCCGCCATATACGAACCGATGACAAAATCAGTTTGTTAAAAAAAGTTTATTGTGATGGAATTGGAATGTTTTATATCAGTTTAGTATGGTGAAATGCTAATACTCAGAAATGTTTGTCGAGAATATATTGCTATTTTCAAAATAAGTCGTCAAATGGGTGGTGATAATAAAACTTAGCCGATCCAATCGAGCTTGAATACCGTTCATTGTTGTTCACGTTTCTCAAAAGAAATAACAGCCTTGCTGGACGGATGTTAGTAGGACAGACATACCAACAAATACACATAATCAAATGAGAAAATGATTCTGAATCGATCGGTATAATAAAAGGTGAGTGCTAATATATCGCTATAATAAAAGGTGAGTGCATCTTAATCTATTCTGGCTGTCATTTACGTCCAACCTTAATACAGCCTCCAGCACAGGTAGTGTAGGGTGTAATGAATTTTAGTGCGAACAAACTGAGCCTTAGACGCCGACATTCCCGTTGATGCATTATCTGTTACTTTTACATTGTTGGGAAGCACCAGGTGTTCTAATTCAAAACAGACTTTCTTACTTTGTAAATATTAAGATGTGTGAGTATTCCTCTTCTCATAACATGTATGTAATTTTGTACGTGGAAATAATAAACGGTTATTTTCCTTACTTTTAAATCTACGGCAACTAAGGTTTGATCACACTTTTCTCTCCTTTTCTCGTGTAAACTAAGGAACGACTCGAAAATGTGTTTTCTTTCCGATAAAAGAATGCTGAACGAGGACCGGCTGGCGGTAAAATGAAAAATTAAGATCTGATCTGTGTTATATAATCTGTTTATGTGATTTATTCAGTTGGAGATCCATTAAGGTCGATATAGCAGTTATTTTGATATTGAGATTTGAGCAGTTATTGAAATATTTTGATAAAACTCAGCAAGAAAAATTGCTTAGAGCAGAAAGTGTGATTCTGATTCACCTTCTATCTTTCTATCCAAATTTCTAAGAGCTTCAACAGCATAAGCAAACGGGTAACCAAGTGAAACCATAACTTGGTTATCTTACATTACGATTGTTTTCCGTTTACAACAGTTCCTTTTTATATCCAAGGCCTAAGGATGGACGTATACCCATTTTGCCAAACCGTTCGCAACATCCAGGAGAAAATCTCAAGACTCCACAAAGCATGTATATTACTAAACAAAATCAAATTCTGAATCGATCTAAGTCTGGCCTTCTGTCCGTCTGTTCTAAAGATTCTCCTGGCGGCGAAAATGAACCGATCGGAAGAAAACAATTTAACATCGTCAACGTACATTAAGATGTGGCTGGGTTTAATCATCGTGGGGAGATCATTAATGTATAGATTAAATAAAAGGGGTCCTAAGTGAGTGCCTTAACGGACGCTAGACGTCACTTTCTCCTTGAATGGTACATTTGGAATGCCTTGTTTCAGTTTAATTCTCCAGTTAATAAAAGCTGCAAATTCCACTTCTCCGTATCGTTGGTTTAGGATATGTTTATTTCCATTTTGTATTTTACGATGAACTCTATTGAAAACAGTTCAGCTGAGACCAGTTTTTCGATCTCTATCCAAACAACGCCTTACTTTGAAAAGTCATTATATTAGTAATTCTGGGTTGTTGTGAAGTATTTAACAGCGGTCCGTAGTCCAATGTAGTGCTTTAACTTGTTTTATTATGTGTTCAATTTTTGTAAAAACATTATCGGTTGACGACAGTTGTGACAATGGCTACAATGAATATTTAGATGCTTCATATGGGGCTATAATAGCATATCTTTGCAGGCTGTAATTAGCAAGGAAGTCCAATTGAGTATCATCATAAGAGAAAAAAATATCGTTTTCTCGAGTGCTGTGTTGTAAAATATTCTTGAGAAATTTTTTCAAATTCTTCAAGGCTTTCTTTATATGTTTCTCGTGTAATACATAAAAAAGACTCTCTTTGGCTTAGGATTTCTTAAGGGGATTGTAAATAGTTACTATCAAATGCACCATCAATCCTAAGATATATATCACAAAATATTTTCTTGAACAGAAGCTCCCAAAACGTTCGCCTACTTAATCTAATCAATCGTTTGATTCTTTATGTTGAACGCTGATCTAATAGTCTTCGAAAGCGTTAACCAGAGGGCAGTGGACGTTTTAAAAAATTGTTTTATATAACAAGTCATTTCTGTTAAGCTCATCCAGCGAATTTGTAGCACCACCTTCTCATGCCGAACTGGGAGAGGAGTGCAAGAAGCATTAGTGAGTAAAAGTACAATGAAATACAAATAAGTGTCAGTATGGCTTACTAATAACATTTACACGTATAACCAGCAGCAACGCTAAGAGGATTAATGTAAATGTTCTCATTGTGTGCTTTGCAAGATCGAATTTCAACGAAGGCGGCTGTTTTTAATACTTTCAAAATTAATTATCGCCTAAATTAATCTTATCATATTTAGTTCATATTTAATGATGTCCAACGTTAATGCCTGCACTACCAGTCTACATTGTAAACTTTAACAGAATCTAAAAATTTTAATAGTTTTTAATAAATTTAAAAATTAAAAAAATATTACATGATTTCAAGAACCCGACATTTAAAGAAACTGGCAAGTCTTACGTACACATTGCTGGTGAATGCTATATAACTTCTTAACTCCCTTTATTTTCGATTATAACAGAATTTTAACCAATATTGTGTTTCTGTAAAATACGTTCTTTTTACGGACTTGATATGTGCTCTGACCCTTCCAGGATATGAGGAAAGAAATTCATTATCTAGAGGAGTTTTTTTTATTTAGAATTTCGAAATTTTTCCCAAACGTTCATAAAAGACTATTCGTATCAAGTGAATTCCTGCTGAGAAGTTACATATGAATGTTCTACTCGTTGATTTACAACTTTTTTAATCGACTATCAGCTATCCTTAGAAAGTGTTTCTACATTAGCATAGCTTCGAAAGGCGGGTTCGGCTGCTATGAAACTGAAAGTCAGCTTTGAAGAATTTCGTGTTATTTATGAATTATTTCTTGCCGTTTCTTCTGTCCTTTCGAAGCACGTTATTTGTAAATTTGTGATTCTAGAAGCAGCGAAATCTGCAGGCTCTACAGTAAAGCCTTCAAGACAGGAGAACGAGGAAGAACATTTGAACATGAAAAGGCAATTTTATAGTCTTCGGACTGCAGACTAAAGTTAAAAATTGAGAAAAACTTTATGATAATAAAAAAAATTAACCATTCCATGTTAAACGCCCATTTCGAAATAGTCCATGAAAAAAGCTGAAAAGAAAATAGCAAAAAGTGCTTCAGGACAGACCAAATAGAGTTATCGTGACTCTGGCACGATGGTCATTAAACAATCCAAAAATGCGTTATGTTTGAATTATTTCAAGTAATGGATAGTCTCTTGGAAATTTAATAATCAACGATTCTCTGCGCCTACCCCTTCACAGGAGGCAACGAAAAATCTTCGATTTCTTGAGAACATAATACTTCATGTGTGCTTTAAAGGCCAACCGCTTTTCGATTAGAAAACTGACATCGGAAAGAGAGGATAAGGCGAGCAGAGATGTAAACTGAATGAACATTAGTTTTAAGTAACACTGTTCACAACGCTGACTGTAGCCATATGATTGTTCATTAGCGATTAACGTATAAACCGAAAACGGTAGTTCGCTTATGCTTTGAGCAATCAGGAGCAGGTATTCAAGCATCCCCATTACAAACGTTTACGCCCGATTTCGGTAATCTTAATCCTTTCAAAAAGTTAGCTATACCTAAACTACCTAAATTGGATTTTACGCATAATATACATTACTAATGTATTTATCTCAGCCTACATTACTGACGTACTTAGCACAAACCTTCAGAGCGATCAAAAATCAGCATCACATTTCTAGCACTCTCAAGTCCTGCTTATATAAGCCCGCATCTGATGCATTATTCATATTACAATAGTAAACATTCAGATCATCTTAAAGCTAGAGAGCTTTTACTTACTAAACAATTGGAAACAAGTACAAGTCGAGGAACCTAAGCAAAAAGTGTGTGAAATACTCAGTAAATATGCGAAAGAGCACGAGGAACGAGGAGGATCAATCGATCGTAAAGATTGACTTTGATTTTGCTAACCTTTGCAAATAAAATGCAAGTGAATGAAGATTATAATAATCGATTTAGCGATGACACCTACTAAGTGCAGTTAGTGCAGAACTAAAAAGGGTTTTTGTATATCTTCGTTTTCTTATTTATATACCTTATAGGAAAACCTCAACTCACAACAAATGTAAATAAATTGGATATTAAATTTAGAAAAATTATTTAAATTTGTTTCCACGTCTCCATTGTGTACATGTTATATTTGGTGAACAGATTAATTACATCTTTTGCTCTTATTCTTTATGATGGAAAAACTTAAAGAAATCGAAGAATTTTTCCAATTTCTTTTCAAAATTATCTGATTCCTTGAACTCCTTGAAACATTTTAAAAAGTCTTCGTGTTCGGCTTTTTCCTCTTCGCTCATTTCCTTAGCATATTTCTCGAAAGCATCATCGAAACCATCAAAGAATTCAACGAAATCCTTACGGATCTCCTCAGCCAACTCCTTGCCGCCATCTTTTTCAAATAAGTCACGGACCAGATGAGGATTTGACGATTCGTTGCTTGGCTCCTGAGCACCTGCTCCATCATCCTTAAGGGCTATGATATTTTGCAAAATTTCCTCATCAGTATCGGCTTTGATATGTTTGAAGCCTTCAATAAGTTTTTCTAAATGTTCTATTTGATGCTCATATTTAGGCGCTTCTTCGTGGGCTTTCAAATCTTCTACAACTTTTTCTAACACCTCACAATACCGCTCGCTCAAAGGAATTGCGATTTCAACAAGGGCTTTAGCAGTTTCTTTATACAATTTATTATCTGTATTGTATTCATGATGAGAGGCGAAGCACGACTAAAGGGAAGAAAAACCAGGATAATAAATCGGCTTATTATCACTGTTATAATGTTTTGTTAATACATACCTGGAGCACCAGGAGCATTCCAAGAAAAGTTAATGTCACGTAACTCATTTTTCTAACAAATCTGATGATAGCTTTAACTGAAAGTTTCACACTAATACTTCACTAATGCTGTTACATGCCTTTTATACCTCCTCTAGGTGTTACCTTATCAATGAAAATTGTGCTAAAAGGTTAAGAGAGATTATTAAAAACATTCAACGTTTAATAATTGAATTAATGGAAATCATCATTAAATATTTAGTGCCGCCCATATGATCTGCTACAACAAACAATAACTGATTAATGGTTCTCTACTTTTAGCTATGAACTTACATTAATAATCGAGATAAATATAAATGTTTACTTACAGACGATTAAAAATTAATATAACCCGGTTAAAAAATGAACGAAACGACCTACATGCGAAAAGCTACTTCGCTCAGCTGGCGTGTTGCATTTATTGTTATCAGACGCGAGTAAACAGTGCTGTGGATAGACTTGTCCTCCTCCAATACCTTCTTATTTTTGATATTTAAAGGACTTAATGTTTTCCTTTCGCTCCTTCCTAACGAGCATCCCCTACCCATCACTTATTTATCTAAATGTTTAATATAAAAAAGACATCCGATGCTCACATGTAAATTGTTCTCCCATTTCTTCGCTGATAAACTATTTAATTATATTTTTAATCACTAACGTTTAATTATTCAAAAGAAAAGTTTAGTTTTTATAAAGAAATGGAGAGAAAATATGCTTAGAAAATAATTAATTATTCTTGTTAATTTAATTAAAATTTATTTAATACATCCACCACTGAGGGTTGGGGATATCCTCATTTTGTTTTTTTTTTTTTTCATAATGCATGTAATGCCTAAAAGCAAGCCTCAGAGGTCCTAAAAAGTATATATATCCTTGATCAGCGTGAAATTCTGAATTGATTAAGACATATGTGCGTTGTTGGTACTCTCCTCTCCTCTCTCTTAAGATATCGACTTCAAATTTGGTAGAAACATTTTAAGTTTTTGCACGCAAGTTGGTATTGAAAATGGGGCAAATTGCTCAGAGTGGAGACTCGCAGTGGAGCGTGAACTGAACGCAAATCGATTTTTCGTAAAAAAAAATTGTAGCCTTTTGCTCGTTTGCTTGAACGTTAATATTATAGTTTATTACTTAATAATCGCTGATTATCCTTTTTTTTTAAATTTTAAAATTAATTCATCAACATTTAAAATATTTAGAATGATTTTCGTTCTTCTTGTATTGTTGCAATTACTCTTCCTTAAGCATTATGGACAGTAATCGAAGCAGGAAGAAATTAACTCTTACATCTCCCGCATGGTGTTTGTTATGACTTTTCTGATCTCTGATTGAGCATAGGTATGTTTGAATAGCAGAAATTAATTTAGTCACACAAAAGAACCCTTCGCTTGAAAATATTCGTTTTACAAAATTGTTTTATTACTTTTATTAAATCAACCTTCTTATAACTTTGAAAATAATCAGAGAAGTTCCATTATTGTGCTACTTGTATTCCGTCAATATTCTATTATTGTCAATCTTAGATTTGAAAATTTTTCCGAAATAGTCGTCAAGTGCTGCCCACCTTTCGTTTTATCGGGGGACCTGCACTGAGCTTATACTTCATCTACGAATGCGCTACTTCAATGAGCCATCCTAACACCCTACATAGTATTCCCCCACGCTACGAATATACCGTTAACTCCCCTCTCCCTGCTAGGAACATAGAAATTCTGTTGTTCTCGTTTGACAGCATAATACACGTAGTTATTTCTGGGGCTGTTCCGATCACGGGCCCACCGTGGCCCAACAGTGTACTTAAATACTGCAAGAGTAAGGAACACACAATTTTTAAAAATTATATGGAAAGCGAGATCTGCGCACGACTATTCAAAACTTCACTTCGGAATAATCCCAAGCGATTTTATAGATTTCTTAACTCTAAAAGAAGAGAGCTTCCGCGTTTTGTGCGTAGATGTCTTCTAATGGTTCTGACTCCTCTCTGACTCTGAGTCATGATATCTCCCATCTCTTTGTCAACTGTTTGCAGCGAAATTTTTTTACTGCTAGTTTCGATTCTGCTGATAGCTGTTCATGTCAAATAATTAACTCTGCTTTGATTCTCTGATTGTCCCATGTATTTTTAAACCATGCACCATTGAACTAAATCAATTAAATATTTACAAGGCGAGACTAAGAGAAATATACATAGCTGTTAGTTAGATTGCGATGAAGGCAGAGTGAGGCTTAGTCATCGCACTATCAGCTCACTTGACCCCCCTCGATTATTACTACTAATAATAAGAAAGGTATGTCTCAAGCACAATTGTATTAAGTTTTAAATTTTGTTTTGTTTTATTCTTGTCGATTTTAGAAATCCAAGTATAGATTCGCATGTGAACGGACGAAAATGATTTAACTGAGTAGCAAGGAATTGCATATATCACAAGATAAGCGAGATAAAGTTACTGTTAGTATGAAAAAACTTTTTGCTTAACAAAAAAAAAATAATTATTTAAATCATTCGTTTCTGCTTTTTTAATTATATATATAACGTTTTGCATTTTTATTTATGCCATCATTCATATTTAAGGTCTACATTGAAAAATTTAAAGAACTCTAAAAACTTTTTGAATTGTTTCTCGAAACCAACTGTTTTCTGCAACTCCTTGACCCAATCTATAAAGTCTGTGTGATCGGCTTTTTCCTCTTCACTCAATTTTTCAAAATATTCATTGAAAACTTTATTGAATCCTTCAATGAATTGAACAAAATCGCCACGGAGATCTTCAGCTAATTCTTTGCCACCGTGTTGCTTTTCAGCATCGATCACGGCATCCTTGAGTTTTAGGATATTACTCAATGTTTCTTCAACAGTATCAGCTTTGATATCTTTAAAATCTTTAATAAGTTTGTCCATATGTTCTATTTGATGTTCATATTTAGATCGTTTTTCGTTATCTTTCAAATTGTCTTTAACTTCATCTAACAATTCAACATATAGATCATGGAATGGAAAACCATTCCGTACCTAATAAGCGCTTTAACGGTATCTTTATACAATTTATTCTCTCTATTAAACTCAGCGACTGGTTTAGCAATAGAAAAGGATGACTAAACGAAAAAAAACTTATATTACGAATATGCTTATTACCATTGTTATTGTCCATATTTATTTTTTACCTGGAAGAACAGGAGCATTCCAAGGAAAGCTAACTTTAAACAAGTCATTTGCTTACATACAACCTTGCTAATAAAATTTAGGTGCAAATTTCATATTAATGCTTAACTAATGCTATTACAAGCCTTTCATATCTTTTTGTCAAACTTTTGCATGTTCGCATCGATTTAGTTGCTCACTCCTAGCTTGGATCTACATTTGTGTGCCGCTATGATAGAAGAGCACGCACTACATTTTTCTTCTTAGTTTTGTTCTTGTACATTCATAGATGGATTTGAAGAACTTGTTTCTTCAATATACGCTGCGCGACTGGGGAAGAGCTTGAGAAAGACCCATCCAAAGTGAAGTTTAAGCTTAAGCTTTTAATTTAGAAGAAATTTTGCATTAAGGAAAATAAGGGAAATTGTATTAACTTTTAATTTCTGGTCTGTCTTTTCTTTGTGGGCTTTATAGTTTCAAAAATAGATGGACACGCGGATGGACGAAAATGATTTACTTGACTAATTCAGATATGCATGTATCACAAGATAAACGAGATAATGTTACTGTTACTATGAAATCTTTGGCTATCATTATTAAAAATCTTTTTGTTTAACAAAAAAATCATTTAAATTAAGTGTTTTTTGTTTCAATAATATACAACGTTTTACATTCTTATGTAGGCTATTGTCAGTGTTTATCCGGATTGAAAAATGTAAAGAATTCTATAAACTTTTCAAATTCGTTCTCGAAACAATCTGCTTCCTTGAACTCCTTGAACAATTTTAAAAAGTCGTTGTGATCGCGTTTTTCCTCTTCACTTAATTCTTTAGCATATTCTTCGAAAGCATCATCGAAACCATCAAAGAATTCAAGGAAATGCGTACGGAGCTCCTCAGTCAACTCCTTGCCGCCATCTTTTTCAAATAAGTCCCGGACCAGATGAGGAGTTGACGATTCGTTGCTTGGCTCCTCAGCTAAATCTTTGGAACCATCTTTGTTAAACAATTCACTGAAATGAGTCGGTTTTGACGAGCTTTTGCTTGACTCGTGAGCACCGGACACGTCACCTTTAAGTTTTAGGATATTATGCGATGTTTCTTCAACACACTCGGCTTTCAAATGCTTAAAGCTTTTAATAAGTTCTTCCAAATGTTTTATTTGATGTTCACATTTAGACTCTAGAACTTTTACTAACACATCATCAAAATATTCACCTAAGGATATTGCGAATTTAATAAGCGCTTAATTGGTCGACTTATAGAATGCGTTGTCTGCATTGAAGTCATTGTGAGAGGCGGGCAATTCGGCACCTGGCCTAGGAATAGCAAAGAATCACTAAGAAGACGAAAAAACCAGAACCACTAGGCTATTTACTATAATTATTGTTAGGTCGAGCAGCTGGAATGAGGATAACGCATTTGGCTTACAATTCTGATGATAGCTTTAACTGTGAATTCCACGCTAATGTTTTACTAATGCTATTACATGCCTTTTATACGTTTCCTAGGTGTCACGCTTGAATAGAGGAAATCATAAACGAATGCAAAGTTTGCTTGAAAAAGTTCGTTCTATAATTACCTTTATCAAATCAATCTTCCTATAATTTCGCAAACATTTAGAGATATCCCATGCTACTTTTTTTCCATTGTGGATTCAAAATTTTTTTTAAAGTTGCAATATTACACGATCCACACCAATCGAATGCCTGCTTCTTTATTAGATATGGCGCATTTACATATATATATATATATAGGTGTTAATAGGCGCATAAGTAATTCGATTAATAATTAGATAGACTGGTGGTTCCACAGCCGATAATGTTCCTAACCACTTTCAGACGGCTTAGTTGGTACATGAATCACATTTAGTTTGATGATTTTTTCAAAGACTTGTTAAAAAGTACATAAGTTGTAATGTACCATAAATTGAGCCACGACCATCTCGCTAAGAATCTGCCTATTAATCATTCCGAATTGGGCTCGCCGAAGCTATCGGTGTTTATTTCAATAACGAAATTATTTACTTCGCTAAATAAATAAATAAAGTGGTTTACATCAACAATATTCAATGATATCCATCAAAACACGTTTCTGAATCGATTTAATATTATCTGTCTGTTTGTCGATCTTGCGTCTATTCTTGATACTTTCATGAAAGTTCTCACGTGCAGGTTGATAATGAAAAAGGGCGGAACCGCTCGAAGGACATGCCTGTTAAACCACGTAAACTGAGAACTCCTTTATATTTCAAAGGGAACAAAACATTGATGTTTTGCTCATTACTCATAAACTACGGTAGATAAATCTATATAAATTTGACCGTACATTCCATGGTCTGTAGTACCTCTAAAAAGTGGAAAACATCGGCCTAGCCGATGTGTCTAATAATTTCATATTTTTTTTAAAGTTTATAACGCACATAACCAAGCCTCACAAACCACATAAAGTATACAAATTCTTGATCAGTTTTAAATTCTGAATGCAGCTAAGCCTGTCCGTCCATCTGCCCATAAGTTCGTCTGCGCAACTGTGTAATATCTGCGATAAACTTTCTCCCATTCGCAAAAATAAACATGTTGCCTGAAAACTTGCAAAAGAATTTTCCAGTGACACAAATTTTTCAAACAACACGCCAATAACGCCCACAAGCTTCCGTAACAAAAATTTGAACACCTTTGTCTGCCGTGTTTTTTGTTAGTTATTCGTGAAGTAACACACATACATCATATAAATTTTTTTTTCATTCGAAAAGTAGAAAAAATCAACCACGCCCATCTAACATTATAGTGTACGAACAGGTAGTTTTTCCCGATGTTTTAGGATCACGTTGATGAGTATAAAAGACTCGATCATGACCATATTTGCTTTTAGTCTTCTTAATATTTATATACGAATTTGATCGTTGTTTCTTTATTACATGTGTGTGTGTTAAGCGCACTTAAAGTAAATTTTAAGTTTGGAGTTTCAATTTTGAAGAAATTTTGCTTTTACCTGTAATTCCTGAGAGAGGCCGTGCAGGTCATGTAGAATCCATTTAATAGCTTTGAACATTTCAAGCTGGATTTCGGTTAAAATTATTTTCATGTCCAACTGTTTTTCTACTTGCTGAGCTACTGGGCTTAATCGAAATGTCTATAATACGTTATTATGTTATTGTTATTATTATTATTATTATTATTACTA
Source organism: Glossina fuscipes (assembly GCF_014805625.2). NCBI lineage: Eukaryota > Metazoa > Arthropoda > Insecta > Diptera > Glossinidae > Glossina > Glossina fuscipes. The sequence continues at coordinate 2,388,885 of NW_023998416.1, forward strand.
TTATTATTATAAATTTAGCCAGAGAATAAATTCTAAGACTTAAGTCTTAATTCACTAGCATCTAAGGCTTTCGGCTTTTATTTAAAACTCTACCGCACTTGAGATTTGAACCCACGACCATTGACTTGCTAGTCGAGACTCTTGCCTACTTGGCCACTCAGGAGGATACGCCTGATATTATTATGCTTTAGGCTTCCATATGGTTTGAAACAAAGTGAATAATTGAATTTCTAGTTAAAAGTGCTTGTCAACAGTTCGTATTGTTAGGAAACTTTCAATTCAAATTAAAATATCTAGAAATGTTCTTAAATTGTTATCCTCAATACGTTCACTAGGAACCAAAATTAAATTAATTCATTACATCTAAAGAGAAACTAAAACAAATATACAGAGTTGTGAGCAGACAACGATTTGCTAAGAAAGTATACTTTAAAGTTCTTCGATCTTTAAATCAGTTATGGTAGCCTTAAGTCGTTTTCAGGTATTGCTATGTATGTGTTAAGAAAAATTGTATTAAGTTTTAAGTTCCGCTTTGTTTCATTTCATGCATATATTACGAGATAAGCGAAATAAAGTTGGCGTTACCAGTAAATCTCTCTATCATTATTAAAAATCTTTTTGTTTGATAAAAAAATTTATAACATTTTTTTTCTTTTTTTTTTATATTTATTATATATAACGCTGTAACATTTTGGTTACATGCAAACAATATCGTTTGTTCTTATTATCTGTAATGGAAAAACATAAAAAATTCGAAGAACTTGTCCAATCGCTTCCCGAAGCAATCCGCTTCCTTGAACTCCTTGAACCATTTTAAAAAGTCGTTGTGATCGCGTTTCTCCTTTTCACTCATATCTTCAGCATATTTTTCGACAGCGTCATCGAAACCATCAAAGAATTCAACGAAATCCTTATGGATCTCCTCAGCCAACTCCTTGCCGCCATCTTTTTCAAATAAGTCATGGACCAGATGAGGATTCGACGATTCGTTGCTTGGCTCCTGAGCACCGGACATTTCATCCTTAAGGTCTAAGATGTTTTGCAAAATTTCCTCATCACTATCGGCTTTAATATGTTTGATGCCCTTAATAAGATTTTCCAAATGTTGTATTTGATGCGCATATTTAGGCGCTTCTTCGTGAGCTTTCAAATCCTCTACAACTTTTTCTAATACGTCGCTATATCGCCCGCTCAAGGGAATTGCAATTTCAATAAGGGTTTTAATAACAGACTTGTATAATTTGTGGTCTGTATTAAACTCATGGTGAGCGGCAGGCGATTCAGCATCTGCCGTAGGTATAGCAAAGCATGACTAAAGGGAAGAAAAAACCCGTATTATTAGTCTATGTATTATAATTATTACTATTCTCATTTAGTTCGTACCTGGAGCACGAGGAGCATTCCAAGCAAGGTTAACGTTAGATAATTCATTTTGCTTACAATTCTGATGATAATTTTAACGGCAAATGTCACACTAATGCTTTACTATCAGTATTGTATGCCTTTTATACCTTGGCTAGGTGTTACCTTATCAATGCAAATTGTGTTAAAAGGTTAAGAGAGATTATTCAAATCATTTCATCATTCAATATGTTAATGATTTAATTGAAATCGTTATTGTATGCTGGCTGTGGTGCTGGCCATATGGTCTGAAACAGATAATAATTGATCAGTGGTTCTCAATTTTTAGCTATTAACTTACATTAATAATTGAAATAAAAATAAATTTTTATTTACAGAAGAAGAAGAAGACTCAAAATTAACATCAGAGAAGAGAAATATTTGTGGCGGAGTCACATAAAACATTCGTCTTTTCTTTTGAATAAATTGATTATAAACTGAAGCAAATGATCCATGCAGAAGAAGCTACAACACCTATCTAGCATGGTGTATTTGTTGTTATCAGTTGGACCTGTTCACAGATGCTTTCGCCAACTGATTGTGATACATTTTTGCAAATCAGAAAATAAATTTTCCATCTCCCCGATTCTATATATATCTTACTTGTTACTCATTCATCGAAAAGCTTACCCACAGTGGACGTCCGATCGAGCTGCCACTAAGCGAATATATTTTCCCGATGACGTACTACGCTTGATTTTTTGCTGTTGTGTTTAATTACATGTTTAATGATTAGAGAAGAGAGAAGAGAGAAAGAAAACAAGAAAATAATTGAAAAGAAAAATTCAATTTACACAAAGAAATTTCCAATTTGTTTGTATGTCTGTTTACATTTTACAAAGAAATGGATGGAAAAAATTCTTAGTAAATATATTGATTAAATAATTAATTGCTCTCGAATTTTCGGAAAATTACATTAATCGACCTACAATTTATTAATTGTTTTCATCGCATAAACAAATTGGAATTTGTTTTCACTCAATAATTCCCTTGAATATTAATAATCAATTACTTAATAATTGCTGATTATACTTTTTTTTTTTTTTTTTAATTTTTAATATTTAACATTAATTCATCAACATGTAGATTATTTGCAATGCTTTTCGTTCTTCTTAAGATGTTACAATTCTTCTTCTTTAAGCGTCGTACACAGCAAAAGCAAATGTTCTTATCGAAGCAGGAAAAAATTAGCTCTTACACCCATACGCACAAGGGGCGTATTATGAATTTTCACAATATTTCGTAGCCCATAGAGATGCTAATCGATGTCTGATTGAGCGTTTGCCTATGTTTGACTAGTGGACGGCAATTTTGTCGGATAAATCTATTTCTGAAATGAAAACTCACGCGTAAAGCTTTCCCTGAGAAAAATCTTTTTAAAATTATTTTATTATTTTTAACATCTCAACTTTTCTATAACTTCGAAAGTAGTCGAAAAAATCTCATTATTTTGGTATCTTTCTTCAAGTATGGTTTTAACTTTTCTTTCAGACCTGACTCTCTTTTCAGACTAGAATGGATGGGAGTTGTTTAGTATAGGAAACTGTAAATACTACTATTGAAATACAATGTATATCCATTTTCAGATAGAGTTAAGCAAGTAAAACCGCTAAACATAGTATTTGGTCACTAATTCCACATACCGAAAGTTGATGAATAAAACGACCCCTGATAGCAGGTATGACGCCGCCAGCCGTAATGATTTTTTTTTTCTCTTCATTTGCCTCGCATCCTAGCACGCAAAGTATAAAGTCAATCACAACATCAGATGGCGATCTGCATTTCTGTGCAAAGCGTAGGAAAATATATTCCACGAATAGTTTTATTTCTTCAACTTTACAAAGATTTTTAGGATGAATCTTAGAACGTAAGTGAAAGAGTCATTGAATCTTTACCATCTAACGCACCGTTTCTTAACATAAACTGCTGACAATACGTAAAGCTGGAAAAAAGAAACTGCATTGTGATATGTATGTGTGGGAAGTTTTCACCACATCCTGAGTGAATCCATCGAGATATTCTCGAAAATTATTCTCAACTCCTTCGAGAAGATCTTCGCTTTCATGTTTGCCTAATAGTGCAGGGAAAAGATTTTCTTTGCCTTCAGGATAATTATGTCCCTGAGCAGCTGCTACCAAGAGTTCAATCGATCTGAACAAATATTTCAAAACCTTCCCTTACTCACATTTTTTGTAATGATCGTCCGCTTCAAAGTAATCTCTCTTCAAGCAATCCTTTACATCGATCGTCGGTCTTGTGTTCCTTTAAATTCTACAATATCTGTTCAGATATTTTTTTTTGATTATTTATATATAATTTATAATGCCAATCAATCAAAATTTAGTTGTAAGTCTACATCTATACACTCAATACCATTATGGAAAGGAAAAACAACCTAAGACGATGTGGAATATACCGTAGAATTGAACGTTGGTCAAATGATGTAGAATTACGTTAATTGAATTTAGTGGTGAAGCGAGTGAGTTGTTGAAGAAGTGTTTTGTTCTTTGTCAATTGCACATTCGTGCGCATAATTGTGTGCCTAAGTCACATCGGTTGCGAATGTTTGCCTTTATTCATTTCTGTATGAATTTTTTTCGTTATGGAAATAAATAAAGATATTGATCTAATATGAAACAGACTTTTTTAATTGACACTCTTAACTAGAAATTAAATTATTTGCTAACTACTAGTAAGACAATTGTGATTAAAATTTTGTCTGTGATAAACGCGACCTGAAATGATTTTGGCAAATACGTTAAGGAAAATATATCAAAAGAACGTTTACTTGAAGAAATGAATTTTTATAGTAAATGAAGATAAATGTGAAGGAATTTGAATCAAAAATTTTTTATACGAAATGGTAATTAAAAGTAACAGTTTCTAAAAATCCCAGCGTTTTCTCATCTTAGTGATTCTATATTACTTTGATGCGGACGCAATCCATTTACTCCATTACTTTAAATATAAATAGCGTAACTTCAAGGTAAGAGTGTGAGTCTTCACATTAAATCAATCCAAATGGTCACTTACTAAGAAAGCACAGTTTCAAGTGAATGTGTGCACTTCTGTTTGCCTAAAATTAAATTCTTTCATTTTCATCATCCAAACTGTAAAGTTTTTCAGATTCTTTATGCATACAAGCCAATATTTCAAGAGTATTTTTGTAAAGAGTTAAATTAAATTGTATTTTAATTGATTTGGTTTGAGAGTTTCAATAAAAGATTGGCAAGCGAATGAACGCCAATGACTAATAGAGAAGAATATATATCGTGAGACAGACAAAGTTCGTATTACTAGTACAACTTTGTTTTTGTTTAATAAAAAGTTTAAATTTATTTTAATCGCTTCTGTTATATATAACGTGTTATATGTAAAGTACATTTTTTCACTTCCTTTTTTCTTTAAATAGTTCGGGATTGAAAAATGTAAAAAACCTTAAAAACTTTTCGAATTGGTTGGCAAAACCATCCGCTTCTTTGAATTCTTTGAACCATTTCAAAAAATCTTCATGATCGGCTTTCTCTCCTTCACTCAAGTCTTTAGCATATTCCTCGAAAGAATCATCGAAATCAGCAAAAAATTCAACCACACTCTTATGAAACTTCTCTATATGTTCTTTGCCGCCATCTTTTTCAAACAAATCATGAACAAGATGAGGATTTGGCGATTTTTTGCTTGCTTCCTGAGCACCGGCCACGTCGCTCTCAAGTTTTAAAATATTACGTAAAGTTTCGTCGTCGCTATCACCTTTCAAATGTTTAGCACCTTTAACAAGCTCTTCCAAATGTTCTATTTGAGTTTCATAATTAGCCGCTTCTTCATGAGCTTTCAAATCCTCTAAAACTTTTTCTAACACATTACCATATTGTTCACCCAAGGGTATGGCGGTTTTAACAAACGCCTCGAGAGTAGCTTTATACAATTTGTTATCTGTATTGAATTCATGATGAGAGGCAGGTGATTCAGCGTCTGGTTTAGGAATAGCAAAGCAAGGCTAAGGAAAAGAAAAAACCAGGACCATAAGTCTCTTTTTGTCGACATTATTATTATTCTTAATTAGTTCGTACCTGTAGCACCAGGAGTTGTGCAAGAAAAGTTAATGTCACGTAAATCATTCTGCATACAATTCCGAGTGTAGCTTTAACTGCAAATTCCACACTAATACTTTACTAATGCTGTTACATGCCTTTTATACCTTATCTGGGTGTCAGCTTATCAATGCAAATTGTGTTAAAAGAACAAAAAAATCATTCAGCCGAAATCATTCAATTTTTAATAATTTAATTGATATCATTATTACATATATATTATTTATATTTAGTGCTAGCCATGTGGTCTGAAATAAACATTTGTTGATAAATGGTTTTCTACTTTTAGTTGTAAACTTAGATTAAAAGCAAAATAAATATAATGTTTTACTTATAGAAAGCTAAGCAATAACAGCAAAGTTTTTTGTTTTGAATAAAATTGAACGTGAAAAGGGTTACGTTATCTATCTGGTATGCTGTATTTGCTGGTTACATCTCAATCAATATAAAACTCCAATTCCGGGAATCGATTGTTGTAAAAACAATTTCAAACTTTCAGTCGTTTAAGGGTAATCAGCAGCTTTAATTTTTAAGTTATGACAAGAACAAGGGTCTTCAAGATACGTCCGCCTGATCAGATGGGCTAGCATTCATAAATTGCATTTGCAAAAGGAAAGCAACATTTCAGAAACTGTAGCGTATCTTCCTAGTAGTGAGTTTTTGCCATTGCGTACGCAGCAAGTGAAGCAATAAGTGGACAACCACACAGTGGAAAAGATCATGATTTTATTTATCATCTTGCAGTACTACCTACATTTTCTCTCTTTCTAGCCAAGCCATATTCACTCATTCCAATTCGTATACTTGAGATTATAGATACGTAATATTCCCCAGGTGACGCAGTGTGCTTAGCTTTGTGCAGTTGTTATACGGTACATCACCTATGTTACAAGATTTTGTAATGTACACAACATCCAGAAGCACTTGAGATAGACGCAACTTTTATTATGCCAAACCCTCAGACTTAACTCTGTCCGTCGTGTTTTTTTTGTTTTCAATCGACAAACCACAATTTTTGAGATATTTTATGTGACCCAAGGAACGTAAGAAAATAATTTGGATCGAATCAATTTTTCAACCACTTCTCATGTTAAGTGTTGTTTACAAAAGTTCTTTTATTCTATAACTGTAGTACGATGTAAGCTATTTTATGGCCAACCATAAGCCCACTACAGTGTTTTTGCTTGTTTTAAATTATTTATTTCTATGATTAGCGTTTAATTATTCAAATGAAAAATTCAATTTACATAGAAAAATTAATTCAAAAGAAAAATTCAATTCACATAAGGAAATTAACAATGTATGTGTATGTTTACTTTTTACAGAGAAATGGAAGGTAAAAATTTTTAGTAAATATATTTATTAAAGAGTTAGTTGCTCTCATAATTTTCGGAAAATTACATTAATCTAACTAAAATTTGTTTACTTTTCTTAGCAGGTAAACAAGTTTGTATTTGTTTTCAATCAATAATTCCTTTGAATGTTAATAGTTTGTCACTTAATAATCATTGATTATATTTAGCTTCTTTTTTTTAATTTTTTACCTTTAGAATATTTTTAACGATTTATTTTTTATTCTTGTATTGTTACAATTGTTTTCCTTTAAGCATTATACGCAGGAAATGTTCATATCGAAGCAGAAAGAAATGAAGTCTTATTGTCACCGCTTTTCGCAAACCTTCCTAGCGCATAAAAGTACTAATGGATCCCTGCTCGAGTATGCGTGTATGCTCGGACAGCGGAGATCAATTTCTAAAATGAAATATCGGGATTAAAACTTTGCTCGAAAGAAGTCTTTCTAAAATTTTTAAAGCTATAAGTTGTAAATTTGTCGTAGTGGACCATCGATGGAATTCTAACAATCTAGCTTGGAATCTGCTTATTATTAATTATTCCTAATTGAGCTCGGTGAAGGTAATAGTGTTTATTTCAAGAATTAAACGTGTTACTTCACTAATTTAATAAATAAAAAAAGCTTTTTAGCCGACTTTTGCAAATAAAAGTGATTTACATCAAACATCTATCCAATATATCAAAAACAAGTCTGTGTGTCCGCTTGTGTCTGTGTGGCGTTTCCCGAGCGCCCTTTCCAGATATTGTCATGAAATTTGGGACTTTTGTCCCAAAAACGAACTTTTTCGAGCATTCCCTGTGCAATGGAAGTTATGCAGAAAATTTAAATGGAATAACCTCGTTTTTGAACGGTTTTAGAGAAACAACATTTTTTAAAATGAAATGAAATGCCTATGGCTCTCGAAAGTCGATCCTTTTTTCAACTTCACTTCCCTTGCGGTACAGCTGCATTTTGAATTTCCATATATCGATATGCATTTTTTTTTTTTTAATTCTTAAATCAGAATCGGAAAATTTTAATCGATAGCAAAAAACTAACGAAGGTTTACAGAAACTCTTATTATAAAGGTGCAAATACAATTGTAAGGCGACTGGACGAAAATCGAAGGATGGAAGCAAATCGCAAACTCAAAATACAAGGTTTCGCGATTGCTGCACCATATACAATCCGTTTAATAGATTCGAACGCTTCCGGCAGAAATGTGTGTTTAAAATTCTATCCACCTTGAATTGGTTTAGTACTTGAGCCAACGCGGCTGGCGCACTTAAAACGTCTGCACTAAGTTTTAACGACTAGGCTCGGACAATCGACTTTTTGAATCCTTTAAAATTTTTTTCCTCTTGCAATTTATATATTTTAATAAATTATATCAATTTCCGATAGCTTGGTTTTGAACAAAACAAAAAAAACATGGAAAAAAATTCATTGTGTTATTACACTTCAGGTAATTGTATGACCTGGAATTCAAAACAACTACTTAACAATTTCCTATCTTTTGGTAAATGCAAAGACTTCAATTATAAACTGTAGATAAAGGGACTGCAAATATCACCTTAGTAGAGGCACTCTAAGCCACGTAAAAAGTCAAACTATCAATAATCGATAGATACCAGCTTTTCATTTGCTTAACATATTTAGATACAAAAATTTTATTTCCGAAGCCAATGCTTTAAATAGTGCGTCAGACAACAATAGTTACAATGTATCCTTAATTTAGTCCTCTTCAGCGAACAGTTGAGGATTAAAAAACATGAAAAATTGTTTAAACATTTCAAATTTGTCTCCACAGTCCTCTTCTTCCCTGAAGCCTTTGAACCATTCCAAAACATTTGTGTGATCGACGTTTTCTGCTTCACTTAAACTCTTCGCACATGCAATAAAATTCTTAACGAAATCATCAAAATATTCAAGAAAGCTCTGGCAAAATTATTCAACGAAATCGTCACTGCCGTGTTTTGAAAACACATCTTCAACGGTACTGCCGTGTCCCGAAATGCTTCTTTCAAATTTTAAGAAGCCTTTAAAAGCTTCTGCAGGGCTGGAGTCTTTAAAGTGTTCGAAGTGTGTAGAAACTAGATCCCGTTGCTTTTTAACATCCTCGTATTTGGCAGTGTTTTTATTCGTTTTCAAATCCTCGACGGCTTCTTCTAATAAATCGATATATCGTTTACAGAACGGTATCAAACGTTCGACAAAGTCTTTCAGAGCAATCTTATAAAGTTTATTCTCTTTATTAAACTCATGATCACAGTTATGTAATTCCGTGTTTGGAGTGGGACTAGTAAAGCACGACTAGAACAAGGAAAAGCAAAACATTGGAAGTAGAAAAAATAAATATTTTATTTGTTTTATTTTATTTTTTCTATTTAATTATTACTTGGGCTAAGATGAAAAGCATCCCAACAAAAGACAATTTATAAATTTTCATTTTACTATGTTAGTAATCCCGTTTATTGTGTTCTGTATATGAAACTGTTTCCTCACTAATATTCTCATTTATTTTTATACCGCTTTTTACGCTTAGCTTATCAATGAATATTGGGTTAAGAGATTAAAATGCTTTCGTTAAAAATCTTTTCAATAATTATTGACTCATTTGCATGTCCATTCTATTTAGACTGCAGTAAATACTAAGTGTTAGTAATAGTTTACACTGCTGTGAATTTGAGATCGCCAAAACAATCAGCACAAGCAAATGGGAAAAGGGGCTACGTATGGCACGACTACCAGGATTTATACTTGAACCATTTCTCTAGAAAATATTATTCGCTTCGCTATTAAGGTCCATAATGGAGTATGTTGCTGTAGCAAAGGAATTACAACAAATGCACGAAAACGTCGCAGGCGTTATAAATGACCTGAAGTCATGGCCCACTAGTGAAAAATTTTTTGTAGCCCAGCAGAAGACCGAAGCCATTTTAAAAAGCAGCAGAAAGAGAAGAAAAGCTGTCACACGGATGGCTACGAAATAAGTAGTACTCCGACGATAAAGCACCCTGGGCGCGTATCTGGACTTTCCCCTCTCTCCCTCTCTCTCTCATTCGCTATAACAACTATCCTGCGTTGTCCACTAGGAGGCCCACATTCTCGCCGTCTGATTTGAGAACAATTCCTGGCCTGCTTGATTTTGCCGTGTACTTTAATGTTTCCGATAAATTACATCATATTTATTACAATGATGATCTTAGTTATATCGGTTAAATATAATGTCATCAATGGCAAAATTGATATAGAAACTTTTGAGAGACTTTGAGTTTAAAAAGCCCTTCCGAAATTTGAAGGTACGTTGCAATTCGTCTTCACCAAGCTGGTTTTATAGCTACTCTCAGAAAATTTAATGGGTCTCTATACTCCAATAGTAATGTTAGCTTTGAAATATGGCAAACGATCAGAAACGGAAGGATATTAAGAAGACAATTGCAGCAAAAAACAGCATCCCCTGGATAGAGAAAGACTTTTAATTATAGCTACAAAGGATCCACGTGTTCTTCTAGCTGATATTAAAAATTAACAAATGAATGATTTTTATAAGGCATTACTATTACTTATAAGAAACTGCCAAATTTTATAATTGTTCATTTGATAGATGTGAAAAAGGAATTCGCTGAAGTCGTACATTATTGGCTAGTTCTACGTCGCATTTGAACGTCAGGACAATCTAATATTTCCCGTAATTGCAAACTAAACGATTGTGACCGTCAACTAGCATCCTTATCCCGTACTGCTTAGCATTAGCAAAAGTGGCTTTGATTAAGATTGTAAGTCGCTTGGTCTGTCATACAAAATTATCTTCTTTATGTTATTTTTATCTTTTCTTTTAAAATTAGAAAATCATAATAACTATATGTTTTACAAAAATTCATGACAATATTAACAAAGCAATCTAAAAACATGTAATTTTATTATTGAAATATATAATGGTTCCCTACTATATTCGCTTACATGTATTGTATATGCATTTGTATTCGCTAGCAATGTTCAATAGCTATTACAACCACTTGAAATCTTCGTTTCTGATAACGTTGTCTAGACTTCGACATCAAGCCATTTGTTACACTTGTGATTTTTTATTTTTTTTTTTTGATGTGACCAATCACTCAGGGAACCCTAATTTTTGTGTGACATGGTGACGGTCCGAAAGAAGCGACGATATAGAAGAAATAGACCTCACCCTCTAGTGGTTGCGTGCCAAGTCCGTGAGTGTTGTGTCATTACCGACTGAGTACTCACTACAGCCACGGGCAAAGTACAGTCGATCACACTTGAGATTTAAATCCGCGAACGTTGACTTAGAAGCCGCGATTCTTACCTAACGGCCTACTCACGCGAACGTATATCTTCGCTGCTCGCTCTTTTTGCCTAAATATATGTTAGCACGCATCATGAAGCTGCATTTGAATATGGCTTTAGGTCCTTTTAATAAACACTGCTTGTAGATATGTCTGCGATATTTTCCTTGTCATTATCAATTAATTTGGTACTCAAGCGCTTTCGGCTTTTTCTAACTTGTTTCTTTGTGTATGTTTACGTTGTTAAAATTTATCAAGTTTTCTTTATCAATTTTTAGTATCACATTCTTTCATCGTCGGATATTCATTTGTGACATTTTCTTGCATAACACGTTCACATGCGATGTTACGTTTGTTTTTCTTAGTCTTTACTTTAAAGCGGTTGATCTCAGCAAGCGAAAACTTTGGATTATTAGAAATATATCAAAACTAAACGTTCCAGTTAAAAATATTTGTTTATCGAATAAAAGAAGAAATTAAAAAAAGAAAGGCTTAAATCTTTAGGATGTTATTGTTTTTATTATTGATTAATTTGAAGCTTTATTTTCTTTCTCAGATATCCAAGATAAAGTTTAGTAGAATTTTCGGGAATCACTCTCTTGAAAATAAATTCGGGTTATATAATTTGAAAAAGCTTACGAATGCTACAAATTGTTTAACAAATTTCCCAGGTGGATCTTTTTGTACAAATGACTTATGCCATTTCAGAAGATCGTCATTGACTTCTTTTCCATTATCACTGAAGTTTTCACCATATTCTGCATCGAATCCATCGAAATATTCTTGGAAACTTTTTTCAAATCCTTCCAATAGTTCTTCATCTTCATGTTTGTCGAGTAGTGTATAGAAAAGATTTTTTTTGGCTTCGGGCTCCTTATACTCGTGAGTAGCTGCTAACAAGTGCTCCACCAATCTCAGTAAATATTTCAAAACTTCTTCTTGATCAGAGTTTCCCAGATGATCGGCCGCTTCAATGTACTCTTCTAAGCGATCTTTTACTTCGTCGTATTCATCGTCGGACTTGTGTTCTTTGATATCCTCCAACATCTGTTTCGATATTTTTCCAAAATTTTCACAGTAGGGCAAGGCGCGTTTTACAAAATCGTTTGCAACTGCTTTATACAATTCGCTGTTTGTATTGAGTTCATGCTGTGAATCTGTAGCCTCTGCTTCTGGTACAGGACTGGCGAAAGAATGCTAAAAAGTACAAAAATAATAATAAGAAAAAAATATGAACCATCACTAATACGATAAAATGGAAGAACAAATATTGTTTACTAATAAAATTCACCTGGATAATCAGCAGTAATCCTAAAACGACAATCGTGGATTTTCTCATTGCGAATGCTGTGATGTTCAGTTTGCTTTTGTACAATCATTGAATTTTTATTAGAGCTGAGTTACTTTTATAGTTTGAAAAATAAAATCAATTATCATCTAAAGTAATCTTATCTCATTTAGCTGACGCTTAATAACCTCCACGGTTAAGGTTTGCACAATTAGTTTACAGTGCAAGCTTTGATAGAGTTTGCGAAGTCTATTAATTTCTTAGAACTTAAGGAATTTTAAAATAATTGTGCCTCTTTGGGGTAAATTTAAGAATACTTAAATAATGTTAACTAAATAGTTATCTCACATGTCACTCCCTGCTATTAGAAATAGCGCCATTGAAAGTATAGGAATGAGATTTCAAACAACTACACAATAACCGCTACAGTATATATCGTATTATTTTCCAGGAGAGTTGGTCCGTAGGGATGCCAATAGCAGGCCGACTTTTGCGTGTGATATTTATAGATTCACAAGGTAACAGAATCATATCATCGGCGACAATTTCAACTGCAGATATCAGGCATAGGGTTTTATCTGGGCTTATGCATGGGAAAATGTTTTAATTGAGAGGTTGAAGGCAGACAATGTGACTATTGTGTCCCCGAGGGGACACACAAACTCAAACGGACAACTGTTTTCAGTAGACTTGTTCATGACGAACATACTTCAATCAATGCCAGTTAGAATTATTATTTACGCTAATACCAATACACCTCAGTCTTTCAAATATAATTTTGAAAATCCTGACTGGGTATCTCCCTCCTTCCAACTATGCAAAAACCTATTCAACAATTCTAGCTCTCAATAGCATTTCGAAGAATGAGTCAATAGAATTAAAAATTAGGCGAATGACTTAAGTCTACTTAACAGTTATCCACATTTCAAAAGAAAACATTTACCCAACAATATCAAATATATAGTACACTCCCGAGAAATGAAAAAGTTGGCATGTATTATATAAGGTGAACTTAACAATTTCAAGAGCAAAACATGAAACCTGTAAGATTTTCACTGCGGGTTTTGTTTCTAATCATGCCATTCCAGTTAACATCAGTGACTCTGGGATAACGAATTATGTGAGTACGGTGATCAGCAATTTCCTGGCTTCCAATTCCAATTCTATTGAGGACTACTAACAAATCTCCCGTAATCGCAAATTTAAAAACAAGAAGGCAACCGATGCCAACAGTATTAGTAACGTTCGCCGAAAGCCTCCACCAGAAAAAGGAGGAAGATAGTCAAATGGTTTTATAATTTCCTGTTTTACATCTAGATATTTCCCGGGAGAATTTAAGGAGGCAAAAGTAATTTCCATCAAAAAGCCCGACAAGTCTTCTGATTCGCTGTCCTCCTATCGCCCTCCTTGTTCTCCAACAATTTGGTTTCAGTAAGGGACACAATACTTCTCATATTCTTAGTAGAATAAGAAACATAGTTCATTGAAGTTTTCATGAGCGGATATCGACAGGGATGATTCTATTACATATAAAGGCGACCTTTGATACTGTACGTCGTGATGGTCTCACCTACATATTGATTATTTATAATTTTCGATTCGATTAGATAAACACCATAACATGCTTTTTCATATTAGAAGCTTTTAAAATGTGTTTAGGATAGCTAAGTACGTTGTCCAAAGGCTTCTTTTCCCTCCTCAGTGTTACGTAATGTAATTCTTCAGAAAAGAAATCAATATTTGATAATGATACAGCGTTACTTTCTACCAAAGTTTCATCATCAAATATAATAACTAACTCATAAGAATTTTTAAACAATACATATATTAATATATTTTAGAAAACGGAAAATAAGAATAAATTGCGAGAAGACGCAGGAATTTTATTTTACAAGGAAGAGAAAACTATGTTTTATTCCCTAGAGTATCATAAACGTTAATAATCACTCAATTTGGTGGGAAAAGAAAGCTTAACATTTGGATGCTTTGTCCGTCCCCATATTTGGCTATTACTTCGAACACCATGCTCAACCTAGAGAATAATTTTGAAATTTGTCTTCATTCCTACTATATTTTATGCCGTTATGGTCAAACAGCGCCCAGCTTCTACCAATCGTTTACATTCTCTTACAGAGTTAGTTTTCATCAGATTGCAAAGACATACTCAGGACTTTAATTGGTTAAACTCTGAATTCTCTGACATATCTTGAATTAGGCTCCTATCAGGGCTTTGGTTATTTGAAATGTTTTTCTTTTCTTCCTTTAGGGTTTTTGCAAAATTTTGTCTCCATTCCAAATTTTATTGTACCACCTGTAACAACGTTTATTACGAATATTTAAGCAGTAAAAGAAAGAATTCTTAAATGTTTCATTTCGTATACGTATACTTTACTTAAATATTGTCTTATATTATTATATATATATTTTTACTGTTTTGCTTACACATATGAGAGTAAATAAATTGAATTAAGTTGAATTCAATTGAATTCAGATGGATTCGTTTAAATGAACGCCGGTAGTAAATTGAAATTACATTGAATTAACGCATTATCAGATTTCATTAATTAAAATCAAATGAAACAATGATAGTAAATGAAACGTAACAATAGTACAAGCGAGGTTGAAATGAACAAACGTTTTCTCCAGATGTAATGTATGATGTATATATATCTTTAAGGCAAATAGGGAATGAAAACTCAATAAAAACTTTCAACCCAAGTTTCCTGCTTTATGCAGAGGAAAAAAAGAACAGAACATCATAATAGAACATATAAGGCACCTTAGACACGTAATGATACACCCTAAATTAGGTTAGGAAATTAAGGAAAGAAGAACATCCTATGATGTGTAATGTATTCGATAATTGAGGACTCGAACTGAGAGTTAGTCAAATGCAGTCGAATTATGAAAGTTGATTCCGATAATTGAATTTAAATGTGAATCGAGTGTGCTAAAGAAGACGATGATCTTACATTAAATTTCGGGGAGTTTTGAGCCAAAATGAAATCGAGAATTAACGAACAAGCAAATTTTTTACAGGGATGCTTAATAAGAAGTTAAATTTCTTGCTTTTCAATAACTTACATCAGTTGTTATGACAGATAAACTTAGAAATACATTTATATACGAAAAGCGGAGCAAAATGTGGAGGTCCTGGCCATTGTGAATTACAAACTGCCTAAACATAAAACACACATTGCACACAATAGATTGACATGCGAACGTACGATTTGATCGAACGAATGATTTAATTGATTAACAAGGAAACTTTTTGTTTAATAAAAAAATTATAAAAAATTTGCAGTTTTTTTATTTTACTCACATCTAACGTTGTATTTAAAAAATATATATATTTACTTCCTTATTTCTAAAATATTTTCAGAATTGAAAAACTTAAAGAACCCTACAAACTTTTCGAATTGTTTATCAAAACCATCCGCTTCTTTGAATTCCTTGAACCATTTCAAAAAATCTTCATGATCGGCTTTCTCCTCTTCACTCAAGTCTTTAGCATATTCCTCGAAAGCATCATCGAAACCATCAAAGAATTCAACGAAATCCTTACGGAACACTTCAAGGAAGTCTTTTCCGCCATCTTTCTCAAACAAATCGTGGACCAGATGAGGTTTGGACGACTTTTTGCTTTTCTCCTGAGCACCAGCCACGTCACTCTCCAGTTTTAAAATGTTATGCAAAGTTTCGTCATCGCTGTCACCTTTCAAATGTTTAGCACCTTTAACAAGTTCTTCCAAATGTTCTATTTGAGTTTCATAATTAGCCGCTTCTTCGTGCGCTTTCAAATCCTCTAAAACTTTTTCTAACACATCGCCATATTGTTCACCTAACGGTATGGCCATTTTAACGAACGCCTCGAGAGTAGCTTTATACAATTTGTTATCTGTATTAAATTCATGATGCGAAACGGGCGAATCAGCGTCTGGTTTAGGAATAGCAAAGCATAACTGAATGGAAGAAAAAATTTGGATTAAAAGTCCTCTTATTATCATTGTTATTATTCGCATTTAATACGTACCTGGAGCACCAGGAGCACTCCAACAAAAGTTAATGTTACATAACTCATTTTGTTTACGATTCTGATGATAGTTTTAACAGCAAATTTCAGACTAATGCTTTACTAACGGTATTGCATGCCTTTTATACCTTTTCTAGGTGTCAGCTTATCAATGAAAATTGTATTAAAAGGTTAAGAATGATTATTAAAATCATTCAAAGCTTAATGATTTAATTGAAATCTATATAATATATATATTATTTATATTTAGTGCTCGCTATGTGGTCTGAAATAAACAATTATTGATTAATGGTTTTCTACTTTTAGTTACAAACTTAGATTAAAATCAAAATGAATATAATGTTTTGCTTATAGGCGACTAAGCGTTAACGTCAGAGGAGAGAAACGTTTATGGCGGTGTAACACGATAAAATAGATTTCTTCTTTCTTTTAAATAATTCGGTTATGAATTGAATAGAAAATGCTTGCATGCTGCCCTTATTGGTTTCATTTAGATCTTTTTGCAGACGCGACTAAACAGTGCAAGGATAGAATGCTCCTCTTCAAAATTCTTCTTGGCTTGCTTTTAAAGAACTGAAATAAAGTTTCTTGATTACTCGTAATGGGTATACATATGTGTTACCTAAATCAGCTAAAAGTCATGCTTGGGACAGGCGATCGACCTTTCTCTAAGCTCTCCTTTGCTTGGATGCCTTTATTTCATCTTATATTCCACATTCTCGAGGCAAGATTATCGATGTAAAAACTACTGTATTCTTATTCGCATCACGGGGTATAAGTGCTGTTAGAAGATTGGCTTTGTGAAGCCTATCTGATTATGGAAACAAACATACTGCGATGTGTTGCAGTGAACGTGGCATTGCTTCATCTCGTATTCCCCTGGGCTAGCCTCGTATTCCTCTGGTCTACTGGTTTCGCATCTCACAGGCATCTACAAAAATGGGAAAGCAAGTGTCGATCAGTTCCGTGTGTTTCTTGAGACTACATGCCCCATTGCTATGACTTTCCTTGGATCCGCGCTTCCTCTGGAAAACTGCTTACATTTAGCGATGCTGCCTTGAAGTATCCCGTTGCAAACTGAGCATTACAGGGAATAACAGCTTGCTTGTAAGTCACGAGAGTTTTTAGGCTCCAGTGACGTCCGGTACTGCGACGATTCGTACCAGTTTAATTTCTGCCATCTCTTTGTAAAGTAGTGTATGGAGAAATGCCCGGACAGAAGCGTTGCTTATGGTACTTTTATGGGCCGTCGCAATTTCAGCCAGCGAATGTTAGAAGCGTTAGAGGTCGAGTATATGCTCCGCAATATTGCTTAGGACCCATAAGACCTACAGCAATCAAATCTATCTCCTTTCATCTTCCTTATCAAATACTGTGCATTTATGTTTGCCTAAATATTCTTTTTGAATTTCTTGCCGTTTATTTATGGCCGCACAGCCACTAATGCTCGTAGCAAATTGCAGACAGCTCCAACGCTTACTTTGTGTATAGTGACTAAATGGCAAATACGTATTTCAATCTGTTCGGCGATCTTTTCAGAGACTTTTCAAAAAGTTCGTCTGACACTTTGCAATAGAAATGAAATAAAGCACCACGACGTTAGGAAAGGAGTTTGCTAAAGGCCAAAAGTGCGAGTTGAAAGAAACATCTCAGAAGGAATGTCGCCAACTCTGTAACCATTGAAAAGATTGAAACTTCATCTCAGTTCAGTAAAGCGATTTCTTATAATGTGACAGCAAAACTGATATTTTTCACTTATTCATAAATTCGGGCAGGGTACTCAAAACGAGGTAGGACACTTTCAAAGGTAAAGCAGATGTTAGTGTGCATATTGCATTTCATAATTTCGAGTTGATTATCCCTTTTATAACTATGTTGCAGCTTAGAAAACACACTTGGACGATCCAAATAAATGCCAAAGTTGCACTCTTGCCCTCTTTTCTCTGCAATGGTTGTGTTGAATTCTGCATTTTTACCGTAAATGAAAATTGCTTTTCTAAGATATTTCTTATTACCAGGTTGCAAAGAAATTATTTATAGGAACTTGTTTACAGAAATTAAGTTTTTATAAATTCGTAGCATTTTACTCCATTTCAACAAGCGTCATGCAAATGTCTACTTCAAATCAGAGGTGCTTGCAAATGCTCTACATATACACCTTTATACACCACCGAGAACTAGTCACCAATACTAGGTTTAGTTTTTACTGTTTTGTTAAGCTTTACACCCTTGAATTTTCTGCGAATTTTTGTGAATTTTCTTCAATTGCGCGCTGGATAAAGCGCTTTTATGATTATTTCCCCAACATTTTAATTTCGTTTCACTTACAATTAAGTAATTTTCATCTGGGCTTATTTTATCAAACATGTGACTTTCGTGACAAGATGCTTTCATTTACTGATATATATTAATTAAAATTGCACCAAGTTTTAAGTTTTGTTATGCTCTATTTGACTTGGTTTAACAGTTTTAACAGTAGATTGGCATGGTGATGAACGGAATTGACTTAACTAAAAGGAAAAATTAAGACAAAGTACATATATAATGAGATAGACGAAATTGGTGTTGTTAGTAACACCTTGACCGTAACTATTAAAAATCACTAGGTTTATTAAAAAATTGTTTGAATTTATTTTCTCGTTTAGATCGTTTATAATGTCTTCATTTGTATTTATGTGTGAAGTGCATTTGCTGTTATTAATCTTTTTTAAACGTTGGGATTGAAAAATTTAAAGAAGTCTAAGAACAAGCGGCTTTGCTCCAGGATGTCATATTTTTCCTTGACCTCTTCATACTTTTTGAACCATTCCAAGAAATGTTTATGCTGGGCTTTTTCCTCCTCACTAATATTCTTAGTAAATTCCTCCAAAGCTTTATTGAAACCATCAAAGAATTTAAGCAAATTCTTATAAAAATCCGTAACAGTATCTTTGCCATCTTTATACACTAAAGCGAGGACATGGTCCAAGTTCGAATATTTTTCCATTAACTGTTTAATACCGCTTTCTTCTTCATCGAGGTCCATGATCTTACGCAAAGTTTCGTCATCGCTACCAGCTTTCAAATGTTTAGAGAGGTCAGCAATTTCTTTCAAATGTTCCACTTCATCTGCATTTTGCCGTCCTTTTCCCTCAGCCTCCAAATCCTCGACAACTCTATCTAGTACTTTACCGTATCGTTCACCCCATTGCGTTGCGAAATTAACGAACTTCGCAAGAGTACCTTTATACAATTTATTATTTATATCAAATTTTTGATCGTCGACAGGCCATGGTTTCGATGTAACAAAGTATGACTGCAGGAAAGAAATATTTTAGCTTACAAGTCTACCGTTTATTATTATTATTTTTATTTAAAACGAACCTGTGTCACAAGGACAATTCCAAGGAAAGTTAATGTTAGATAACTCATTTCGCTTATGATCCTGATGATAGCTTTAACTGTGAATTCTACACAATTGTTTTGCCGAAGTTATTTGCTTTGCTTTTATACCATTTCTAACTATTATTACTGAATTATATAAAAGGCATACAATAACGGTATAAAAGGCATGTGATAACATTAGTCAAGCAATTGTGTGAAATACAAAGTTAAAGCTATCATCAGAATGGCAAGTAAAATGACTTATGCTTCACAATCAAAATTCTATTAGAATCAAGATGAATATGAACAGACATTGAAGAAATATCATGCAAGAATATTTTTGATTGAGATGAAGAACAAGATTTTTATATGCTTTACAGAAGCATGAAGACACATTTAATTCCTCGAAATGTTTCCAATATTCAGAAGGAAGCTTCAGGAGCACTACAGAGTGTATATGCACGTTTGCTCAATACCAAATTCTAAATCAACGTAAGCTTATTTGCTCATCCGCATGTACATCTGGGTATTTGCCTACGATAAATATACTTCCGATTGCTAAGATGAAGATACCGTTCTCAAGTTTGATAAAAAGGTGGCAGAATCTTTTATGACCCTTGCTATTCAAAATAGATCAATTTTCTCTGAGAATACGCTCAAAATAGTATATTTAATCTGTGGATCTATCTGTTTTCAAATCAAAAAATGGCGCATTTTTCATAATTTACAATAGATGCAATGATGAGAATTATGCATAAGTACGTATACCTATGCAAGGTCAGCGACGTCTATTCAACGTTGTAGAAACTGGAAATTTCAGTTTCAGTTGTTTTAAGGAAAAGCAGGTGGGTATGGAAGATAGGATCGCAGCCGGACATTATTTTCTGATTTGCTTAAAGTTTTAAAAAGCAAAGGATTTCTAATGAGGAAAAGTATTTAAAGCAGTGCAGGTCGACAAGCTGCCTTAAAAATTTGTTGTTTTCAGTTGGATCTTTTCGTAGACGCAATTCAACAGTTCAAGGTTAGGGTTTTCCCCTCAAAATTCATGTTGTCTCTGTTTTTGTTCCTATCAACTGCTTTTGCAAAGCAGAAAATAAACTTTCCGATTTCTTAACCCTTCGTAACACATATATATCTCCTATTGATTGCTTATTCAGTTAAAGGTTTCGCCAAAAAAAAGCATCCGATCGGCCTATCACTAAGCTTATGTCATTTATATAGATTTACTTACGATTCATTGTAGATGTCATACATCATGCACAACTTTTAGTAGTTCTGCTCAATCACATTTTTAGTGACTAACCTTTAATTACTGAAAAGAAAAACTCAGTTTACAAAGAGAAAATAAATAAATATGAAATTTATTTTAATTAATATTTTTATTTTACAAATTGTTGGTATGTCTAATTTGCTTTTTATAAAGGAATGGAAAGAAAAAAATTCTTAATTAATAAATCAATGAAGCAATTAAATAATTAATTATTCATATAGTTCTTAACTTAATTATAATTTATTTATTTATTTTTTATTTTATCATAGAAACAAATTGAAATTTGTTTTTCCTCACTTGTATGCTTTTTAATAAGCCGCTTGAATTTCAAAATTTTTTTCAATATATTTTGCTAAATAAACGCTGATTATATATTTTTATAAATATTGATTATTATTATTATTATTTTTTTAAATAAATTTTCAGCATTAATTCATATATTTTTTAGAATATTTGTAACGCTTTCTGTCTTATTATACTTTGTTACAATTATTCCTCTTTAAACGTTATGTACATTAAATTTGCTTATCAAAGTAGGAAAAATAATAATTTTTTATACCAATCACCAGGTGTGCGTTATGATTATTTCACAAACCTCACAATAAACTATATGTTGTCCTATTTGCCGCGGTTTCCTTCAAATTACGATCAAAGCTTTGCTTCATTTCCTCGTTATGCTCGATATGTTGTTTTAAGGTTTTTGTTTGCTGATTTCAAAATACTTTTTATGTAATGGTATATTAAGTTAAGTATATAACGTGAAGAAGGGCTTGAGATAGACCCAAATTTTATTATATTCATCGGTTCAGGATCGCTTTATGAATTGACCTGTCTGTCCCTCGATCCGCTTTGCTTTCTTCTATGGAACCTAGAGGTCGCAATATTTCACATATTTTGATGAACTTTGGTACTCAGATGTATTTTGGCCAAAGGACGACTTGTATTGAGAATGGTTCGGATCGGACGACTTTTTTGAGCACTTCCCATGTAATGTCGTATTTTAAAAAGTCTTCATATGTGTAGCGTTTACTGATGGGCTGTGGACAACTGTACTCTTTTTACTTGTTATTAAATATTTTTCAATTGCAATCGGATCAATCTATTCTCTAGCTCGTTAGCAAATACCAAATAGATTTATACATAAATAAATACAAAAATCTGATTTGATCAATGTATGTAAAATTTTCAAATTCCTTCATTTTGCCTTATGTGCCGGTCTCACTCTTCTCATAAGTACTTCTAGCATAACGTAATGTTCGTAGTTTGCATATGGCGACAGAATGAGGACAATACAAACTTCAGGTGATTTTTCCAGACTTTGTAGAAAGTATGTAATAGACACGAAATAAAGCACAGCGGACTTAGAAAAGTTCTTGAGCGCTAATACTGGGTTAGAACCGCGAATTAGAGCAAAGCTTTTAAGGAGTGTTCCCTGGGTTCTCTGACTGTCACGCGAAAATGAAAAGTAAAATAGACTTCATCTTATAATATGAATTATCATCAAACGGATCGTTGAGACCATGAAAATTCCTAATCAGCTATGCAAAGCGATTTCTTGTAATGCTTTGAACTTAACACAGAAATGGACCTAAAGTCACGTTCAAGTTAGTGTTAAATACAAATGACTACGAAACCATTCATATTTTTGACTTATTCCTCAATAAAATAAATCGAAATCGTCTACTGAACAAAACATGCCATCACCATTTTCAAAGAAGAAACTACACTGATGTAAAGACCATTTTAAAAAGAATAAATAACACACGTTTTTGAAGAAATCAATCTAAAACATTATTATTTTAACAAATCGAACACGCACAAGGTAATAGTGAGTATAAAAAAATTCGATATTTATTTCTTATTTTTTTTATGGAGTTTTTCATGACCAATAAGCAAGCATCACTTAGAAAAGTCTCTTGAAATTTTCTGTTTTCATTTTCTTTGCTTAGAACTTCGATAGAACAAAGAAATTTGTATAAAACGCTTACACATCATAGAACTATATTATCTTAATAGGAACGTGGATAGATTTTCAAAAAAAGCTCTTATGCTTCTTGGCCTTTGGATCATACATTTACAATTTCCAAGTATTAATTTGTACATTAGAAAAATACTTTATAAAAATATATACAGGATGTTTGGTTTTTCACAATCAGTAGTTCATTTAATAAGCATTTGAAAGATAGAGTTTATGTTAGGTAATATGTTACATATCATAATTTATGTGTTTATTTCCCCTTTTAAAACTACTTTGTACCTTAGAAAACACAGTTAGAGGATTCGAGTAGGTACTGAAGTTCACTTTTAAGCATTTTAATTGAAACTCTGTAGTAGTTGTCTTAAATTCTGTTTCTTTTCTTAAATTAAAATTTTTTTTTTTTTCTTTGTTTTTATTTACTTATTTTTTATCTCATATTCTATCATAAAATCTACGTTTTTAAGGTACTTATGACATTGAATTCTTTTCATGATATTCGATCTTTTTAAAAGAATTCTTAATCTAGGAGAAAATAATAATAAATAAATTAGATAATATATTATTTAAAACTTTTATGTTTTCATATCGTTTGTAAAGTTTCAAAACTTTTATTTACAGCGTTGTGAATGCAGCAAGAGTAAAAATGAATAAGTAAATAAATAAATGAAATTTGTATTCGATTGTGACCGAATATTTTACACCCGTCGACGTTATTTTACAAATGATTGAAAAAAGCATATATGTAAACTTGCATATTCTACAATGTAACGTGGGCGTGGCTGATTGTTTCTATTTTTCTGGAATTTATTGCGGTGTATTGTAGATTGTGAGCAATGAGCCAAAGACGCGGAAAGCAAAGCAGTTTGCGCTCTTCAATCTGTTTGGGCCATTTTGAAACTCTTACGTAAATTTACCGCTGAACAGGAGGGTGGATACGTTAGACTAA
Organism: Glossina fuscipes; assembly: GCF_014805625.2. Taxonomy (NCBI): domain Eukaryota; kingdom Metazoa; phylum Arthropoda; class Insecta; order Diptera; family Glossinidae; genus Glossina; species Glossina fuscipes. Next base: position 2,412,898 of record NW_023998416.1, read on the forward strand.
CAGGCAAGCAGATGGACTGATGAACAGACGGACATGTTTACGTGCAATCTGAATTTGAAACTGACCAAAAATTTATATCTAGTTCGTGGGGCTTTTGAAAATTTGCTTCTGTGCGCTACCTAGTATGGTAGGCGTGTTATTCGATAGATTTGGCCCATTTTCAGTACCAACTTGCCTGCAAGAATTTCCAAAGTTAATTTCTGCGGCCTGGAGAATATTTAGAGCACACATTACACAGACGAACAGGTGGACAGACGGACATGTTTATATCAATTTAGAATTGGCTTCCCTCTGGGCGTTGCAAAGGTTTTCACAAATTGTAAAGACCCTTCATTTTTCGGTATATGTAAGAAGGTATATCTTTTAAGTGTTGTATAACCTTTACTAATCATTAGAAAATTATAAAAACAGGAAAGTATAAAAACAGGCCACAAGAAAAATGCATTTACATTGAAATGCACCTTTATAACCTCACATCTTATGCATGCATTAAAAATCACAGGATTTTTTGTTATTGCTTGGACGGGTCATTACGGCGGGCAAAATAGTTCCAATGATGAAAGCTGCGAAAGGTGTCAATGTTTCTGGCCTAATGTTTATAGCATAACATATTAAGGATTCTTAAGATTAAAGTTATTGACAAAGTAATTTGTATAAGCAATAATAGTACCAGTAACATCTTGCGAAATATTCTCTCGAGCTTATGCAAGAGTACATATGATGAGAGAGTGTGAGAGTTATTGCGCCTATAGTTGGATGCTTATAAAAAATTGTTATATGTTTATTTTTTACATGACGTATAAAAAATTGTTTATATAATAGTTTATAATTTTTTCTGTGGTAAAGACTGGGGCAGCATTTCCCAAATTAGATTAAAGTTGCTCTAAGAGGAGTGCATTATGATATGCTCAATGCCATAGAAGTCTGTAACCTAGATCGATCTCGGCGATAATTATATAATTTTATACATAACGAATATGATCCGCAGTCCTCGTCCCGTACGCGGAAGACAGATGCTTGTAGACATAGTGTGTTCAATTGTTCAAAACTGTTTATTACTATAGGTTCAGTCTTGAAAATAATTTTGTAGTTAACAAAAAAAAAAAAAATTACATTTGTTCCGTGGCAAAGTTTTCATAACCATTACACTTTTGCTTACTGATGCGCACATTTTTGAACGCTTACCGTGAATTGGCCAAAATTGCATAGCAATCTGAAAATTTATTTCAACAATTTGTGTCCATATGTTCTATCGCAAAGCAATACTGAAATATTTTGATAAAATGAGCTATGTCTGAGAAATCTTAATTACCTATTTATGGAGATAAAAAAAAAAAAAAAACAAACCATTCAATCACTTCCAGGAAATTTTGATCGCAAATTATAGCGTAATGGGTTTTAGTTTTGGTAATGGGGCTAACACGTTTGTCAAACTTAGGCTTGGAAAATACACTAAGGTTATATCTACATTTATAGTCTCTGACATCTCTGGGAAGATAGATGGACAAAGAGACAGCTCTGCTGTCTCTCTTATGAATCTTATATTAACGCAAAATAAAATGTATAAGTAAAATAAAACAAATAAAAAAAAAAAACAAAATTTCTGTTTATAAAATTTTTTATCATATTTTGTTTTATTAAAAAAATTTTACAAAAAAAAAAAAAGAAAAATAAATTATAAAATATATTTAAAAAAGGTCTTTTTAAATATATTAAAAAATTTAAATAATTTTTTTGATACATTGAAGACGTTTACTTTTTTTTATCACAATTACGAATGAAAAATTTCTTTAATTGCTAGAAAGTTTTACGACCACTTACACTACCATTGCCTGTACCAGTCGTACCACTGCTGCCGTTATGCAAAGCTGCCTGGGGTACCAATACACGTGGTAATGTGAGTGATCGCTTTGGAGCTGCGTGCTTAGCTAGGGGCAAAATGGCAACGGCCAGTGAAACCTCAGAGGTGTGCTTGATGGGCATCTTTGACGTGTCAATTACTTTTACTGGAGTTGAATTCAAGCTCTGAGCTGAGTCCTGTACTTGCGTTTCTTTCGGCAATTGTCACGCATACGATTGGGCTGTTTGTGGTATTATATTGGCCGCATACATTGGGCTTGATAAATGCACCGCAGCTGATGTTTGGTGGTCAACTTTTTCCACCAAATTCTTGAGACGACCTCGCAGTTCTTCAAGACTTTTTGACTTAGCTTTGTTGATGCGTTTATATTTGACATCTTTAGGTTTTGTAACTGAACGATGATTGGACATGACACGATTATAATTGGTTACCTGGTTAGATTTAGGCAAGTTATTTCCATTCATATCATCGTCATCTATACTAGAAGCTCTTGCTGAGTCCTCCATTGAACGGGCTTTCACATTATGCAACTGCGGTAACTTCATATGACCATTTTTTATAGCGCATACTGTAGGTTTATCTTCTCTTTTATCTCCCTCTTTGGTAGTAATTTGAGCACCGCTGCCTACTGTTGCTGCAGAATTAACTGTTGTGGATGTTGGTGTATTAACTTCGGCATTATCTATTTGTCCTTCCGTTGAACTAGAACTCAAAGCTTTCTCAGAACGTTGTTTGAATTTATCACGTTTCTCGGCTACATCAGATGTGGGCTCAGGATCCTCTTCTACGGAATAAACAGTCTCTAAAATTTCCGGTCTACGCAGGAAACAATTATTACGTCTAGTTACACCATACTTTGTTAAATTGGTTTCAATGGCATCCGATATAGAACGTACAATGGTGATACCGTCACTTGTCATATTATTACCAATATTACCGCTACTTCTTCGCCGGTTGCCGGTTAAAGTCACATTTGAGTCTGAGTCTATGTCCTCTAAAACCACAGCGGAATCGGAATCATTAAGCGAATCCAATTCGGTGGCGTAACTGGCTTCAATTGTCTCGAGACCATGATCGACTAAACGAGTCGATAGAGTATCAATAATTTTTTGTTGTCTCTGTATAGTCATCTCGCGATGATTTAAGAGACTGGCTATCTGTTTTTGTTTGCGTTTCAAACGTGACTCTAAAAGTAATAATTGACAAGTTAAAGCATTCAATTGATCGTTTTTTTCCTTCTGATAGCGATAGTGCTGTTGGACCTGTACGCGCAACAAGCAAAAAAAAAAAAAAAAAATTTTTTTTTATTTGTTAGTTTGCATTATTTAAAAGAAATTTACCTGTAGAGCATAAGTTTTGCGCCATTTCATAATATGCTCCGCTTGGCAACGCACTTTCGATCTTAATTCTTCAATCATGGCACGGGCGGTATGTAAATCCTTTGGATCCTGATTCATCATGTGCAAACGTACGTTATTCGTATGCGTTGATGCGGGAGTAGGTGGCGGCCATTGAAATTCCAAAGGCGGCTGTGCCATATCCGTAGGCAAGGATCCCCGCGGAATTCCAAAGGCCTTGGATTTCGGTGTAGCTGGACCGGCCGATGATGAAGTTTGTTTTTGCACACTACATGCCATAGTTATTGATTTGGCAAACTGTGAAGCTCGAGCAGTATACATTTATAAAACGTGCATATCATACATACGATATTGAAAAGCAATTGTAAAGTAGGCTGCTATGTTACGTTTTAACTGAAAATTATGGGGGGGGGAAAAAAAAATAGAAGACAAATGATACAATTATCTAAAATATATGATATATATATCTTTTCTGTTCTTATTCATTAATTGGAAGCACCAAATCTGTCCTATCCATATATTCATATATTAATCCTCCTATCACAGCGCTTAATAGCTTGGAATTCCAACTAATTTGCACTTTTACTGAATTTATTTCGAAATTTACGAAATATATTAAATTTGAATATAACCTCATCAGTATTAAAATTAAAATACAATTCTCTGGTTGTAAACGCTATATATTATTATTTTTTATTTCATTTTTATTATACATTTGGCTATGCATTCGCAATAACGGGCATGTGCCGGGAGATTTCAATTTCATATTACTATAACGATGTACGTAAATACCATTTGTAATGTGTGCAAATATTATTTGTTGTAATTTAAATTTAATAGTTATAGCGCTGCCTTTACATCTACTAAAGAGTACGTGGAAAAAGGAAGTTCTACGTTGCGTTTGTAGCATTTGCGGTGAAGGTATACGTTGTAATACCTGTATATTAGCTCTTTAGACACGTAAAGTGAAAACGTATCATATGAAAAAATCGTGTTGTAATAATCGCATATTTTGTATCGTGTTTTACAAGTATTGTGGATAAGTTTACAGATCTCGTTATCGAATAATCGTGGGATCGCATTTGGGGTAGATGGTATTCAATCGAGTTGGGCTTGGGCGGCGTGCGTATAACATAATAAGGCTATCGAGTAACATGAGCCCAATTTTCGTTAACGAAGGCTAATTAACGCGAACCATCAACCGAAAATGCAAATTTGACAACAAGTTTGTTTGATAATGAGAACCGTAGACCGACCCTGTGTTATGCGTACGATATGTAGTCAACAACGGCAGCTTCAATATACTAGTCGACTCTGAATCAATATCTGAATCGACGTAAGCAAGTCTGTCATGCTATTTTTATGTTTAAAACAATTTCTATGTTTTAACGACTTTATCTGCTTTGATTGAGACGAGGCGGAAAAACGGATAACAAATCGTTTGTATAGAGCGAACATAGTGAAAAATCGGCGTGGAATAGAGTCATGAACTCGCTAACATTCTTCCAAAAAGGGTCGGAGTTCGCTTACTGGCTATAAAATTTGAACTGGCTTTTATATTAGTGAATCCGTGTGTGAACTGTAAATATCAAGAGAGATATAGCGAAATTATTTCAAATCAATAATAGCATTAAAAATATACAATCAGGGTTTTTCACATTTCATTATCAAGTAGTTCCGTCGATTCATTGTTTACGTGGGTGTAAACGTAAATCTACACTTTAGAAACCAATATCTTAATTAATTGCTCCGGTTTCATGTTAAATGTTCTTTAGATTTTATCTTATATCGAGACAATTACATATCAATTTCAAGTAAGTTGAGCCCAGTTTGCTGTCCTCCAGAAGTGGTCTTCGATTATCGTGAGGCGATGCATTGCGAAATCTTTTCACATGTTGTTGTTCTCCATAACATGAGCAGACAACTTCTGAATTTTACATCATCATACTTTCTGCCTTGTGACAAATTTTTGACATCTCGAAAGTTGGTCGTCAGATAGGATTTAACTTTGTTTGACCTGGATATGTCTATTCGCGAAACCCAAAAAGGACATTATGACTTTCTGTTGACACGATTGAAGAGATAAAGGAAGTATCGTTTTGATGTCTCTAACTACATATCAAGCGCTCAGTGAAGATGTCCTCTATGCGTGTAACATGGCGATAGTCAGGAGACAGTACGAAAAGACACAGATAACCAATGGTCATAGCTTAGAAGGAGTACACTTTACCTTTACAGGCTAAACAGTCACTATAGGGATGGGATGATTAGTGTTCTTACACTATTTGGCCACAATATTTTCATTACATTATGCTTTACTCGAACAATTCATTGTTTATGTTGCGTTCTAATAAATGTATTGCGGGGCATACTTGTGAACAATAAAAGTACGGCGACGGGAGGGAAGGCTAGTTGTTATATAGTGACGGAAAAAAATTAAAGCAAATGCTTGCTCAGTGCTGGAAGATTCGTTTTAAGCTCTGCGTAATTTCCATCTTTCGCTTTCATTCGTTCTTTCTCACCATACCACCGCAGTATGGCGGTATATTCATTTTGTTGATTCGGTTTCTTCATCCAGAACGGAGCTGCAGAGATATTTCAAAGTATACATGGTCTATACATTATTAAAGTGCGCATAGAATCTACGTTTGTTCGTCGTTGTAAACGTACGAAATAAGCGTTCTTCCGACCGAGAATATTAAAATATCGATTTCGAATTTCTCAAAACTTTGGAAATTCATGCACCCCAAAAGGCAACCCCACAGTACAATAACTCTGCGTTCAAAGCATAATAATGCGAGCTTTTGATCATTAAATAAAAAATTCCGTTTCCCGTCATTCCATTTTTGCCTTAATGATAATGGGTGCAAGAGGGTTCGAGCAGAAACGAATAAAATTTTTTTATTTGTTTCTTTTATTTTCAAAAGGGAGAATTTGTCCGTATTTTTCGCCAACAACAAAAACAATTAAATTATTCAGTATCACCACCAGCCCTTCGAGCTTACACTAAGTGAAAAAGTACGGTTTCCAGCGAATTTTGGATAGTCCTCATGTCTAACACATGTACATCAACCCAAAATATCTGAGCACATGATGATTTTCATCAATTCTTTTAACGTTAACTTGAGAAAATAATTGCCTTTTGAATGTTTTTTTTTCAAGCTTGCAAATCTTTATGAAATCCTGTTGTTTGCAACAAAATTTTAAATTGTTGATATTATTCGTTATTATTATTATGAGCGCGTTTGTAGTTTCCTCCCACCTTTTTTCAAATCTTATTTGCAGGGATGTATACTACAAGCTGAATGTGAATAAACAAAAGCACATAGTGTGCTAAGGGCTTTAAATGTCGAGAACATTTCAATGAAAATTCGAACAAAAAAGAATTGTCAGACAGACTGTCAAATAGAGTAGCGGATGAGATAGTAGACTTTCATTTATTTCAAATCAATAGGCGCTTAGTAGACAGATAAGTAGACATATAATTAAGCAGATAAGATTAAATATATGGGTAGACAGATGAATGGATCGATGGATAGATACGCAGATCAATAACCAGGCAGAAAAGTAGACAGATAGATAGGTGGACAAGTAGATAGATCAGTAGGTAAGTAAATAATTAAGGAGATGAGTAAACAGGTACATATGAAGAGACATAAGTAAATAGATAAAGCAAAAATACCGAAACAAACGGATAATCAGATACCAGATAAACAAGCAGAGATCAGAGATAAGCAATAATAAAAATATCAGGTAGACATAGAAAGAGACAAGCCGACGCATACGTGAGCGGATAAATACTCGGATAAGCAGACCTATGAGATGGTCGAACAGGGAAAAAGCAAATAGATAACACGCAAAACCCGAACAAATTAGCAGAACAAGGAGTTGATAGCAAAGCTTTTGGCAAACCGATAAACACACAGCAGAACAGATTGATTGACAAAGAACATGCAATTTATACTGAGAGCAGAGAAACACATAAACGGGCAGTTGCACCTGTGGTGAAACTATGAAATGTGCATGAAACTGAACGAGAGTCATGCATGAGCGAATAAGCATAACCGACGAATAAAAGGGTAGGTAAAGGACCGTCTAGGCAAGTAAGGCTATAGTTTAAGCGCTTTGCGGAAATAAGTATGCCATCGTCCTATAGTGCGGCTATAGAAAACATATAAAAACTTTTTTTATGTTATTATTGCAAAGTATTGTTGTTTTTGTTTTTTGTTAAATACCCGCAAGGCTTATAGCGAGTGTTGATGAAAACAAGTAATTATAAAAAAAAAATTTTTTCATTCTCTTGTTAAATATTAAAATCCTTTAAAAAACATGTACTTGTGAAATAAGAACATATCTAAACACACAGGAAAAATCACATTCAGCTGTGTCGGAATTTTTTACACCCATCAACTTCATTTACATTTGCAACGAATGTAAATAAACAAGATGGCTGTGCTATAACGTGTATAATGCAAATAGGAAGCGAATTTTTTACTTGTACAAATAGTTTTAATTACTGTGTTCTTCCTGAAATCTATTAAATTTTATTTTAATTACGTCCCCATGATTCACATAAAGTGTATAATTTTATCATCCTAATAGTATTGCAATTTTTATTCACAGGTCACTGAACGATGAACCGTTTACTCACTTTGTAAAAACGTTTCCTGCGCCCAGAAGAAAGCTTCGGAGACCTCACAAAGTATATAAATTCTTGACTAGCATTATATTCTAAATCGATGTAAGCATCTGCGCCTGTCCGTTTGTGAGTGTTTATTCAAAACATTCTCTGGACTGTCAAAAAGAAACTACCTGTTTCATATATTTCGGGGCAGTGTAAATTGGTCCAAATCGATAGAAGGACCCGCCTACAGTACCACGTAACTCCTGAGAACACCTTTTGCTTGCTTTTTAGATGGAATAAAAAATTGGTTTTTCGCAGATAAAAACAAAAACTGGAATATATATTTTATGAGCGATGGTATAGTGCCTGTGCAAAAATAGAAAAAATCGACCATGCCTACCCAATGTTATATTGTATTAAAATTTGATTTTTTTTTTTTCAAAATCCTTTAAAGTATATAAATTCCCAACCAGTTTCAAGTTCGGGAAGCACCCAAGCATGTCTGTCTGTTCGCCAGACCGTCACATTTTCATTTTTACTCTGAGAATTGAAAAAATCAACGGTCTCCCCATAATATCACAGAGTATTCAAATTTAGCTTTTCCGTTTTTTAGAATAGCGGTGGTGGATAGGTAAGGTGGATAAAAGGTTCGATGATCGATACAATTTTCCTACTTGTTTGGTTACCTTATTGTACATCAACAACTTTATGAATTGAACTTTTTCGGAAAGAACAAACATTCTTTCCTGCCGTAAAAGTTAAGAGATAAGTCTTTAAAATCCCGAAACGGTAATAATCCTGTTGAGAGCATAGCAAAGGTATAAATTAAAAGTACGTACAGTCAGGAAATTTCCCCGAAATATTTGTTACATCTTGATTCAGAAGCGTCACTCACACGCCTACTGAAGCTATGAGCCGATCACGTCTTATTCCTTATAGCTCACGCATTATTAATGAATAAGTTTGTGAATTTTTTGCTTTGTGAGAAGTTTTATAGACTTTAACAAAGAAATACTGAAGGACAGATGAATTGGAAATTTTTTCAAAAGTTTTTTCATTTATTTTAAAAAAATTGATTTTTAAAAAATACAAAAACAGGAACAGTTTACATTTCAGAAATTTTTTTCAAACCTTTGTGAACCTTTGAGGTTCGCATGAATGTTGCACAGAAATATTTCGATTATTTTATGTGGCTTTTCAGAAATGTTTGTTTTACTTTACTTTGACAATTACCATCAAAGAAAAAATTTTTTTAAATTTACAATTAGATATGATGACGAAATTAATCCTTTTCATTTTTGTAACAGACTTATGCAGTTCGAAAGAAATTACTTGTATTTGACAGAAAAAACAAATCGTTACTCGAAAATTTGTCCGAAAACGCCGGAACACGTTTAATAATTTTTTTCTGAGCCATGAACTGTAAACAGAAGAGTGAAGTCTACGCAATGTGTGTTGTAAAGACAAAGCTGCCGCCCTCAAATTTGGCAGAAACCATGCTGATATCAGACTTGCACTGAGAACACAACTCCTATATGGGTTTGTGGTCATCGTTTATATACTACAACAGATGATATGCGGTAAAAATCTCTACAGTTTTCACAAAAATGTAAACAATCAGTCGCGCTCGTTCAATGTTATAGAGTATGGAAATTTAGTGTTTTCGTTGTCTGCCCAGTCTTTATTAGGATAAAGGTGATGGATATAAAAGATTAGGATAACGGTGATGGATATAAAAGATTTGGATACAGCCGATTATAATTTTATGACTTGTTAAGTTTTTGGAACTTTTTTTTGTTTTACGGCTGTCTGCGAGTCTGTCATGTGATTCGATTAAGGTTAAAAGAAGCAAATGTTTTTTGAAGCTGAAGCATTTTAGTGGCACGACCCATTGATGGCCATCTGAGTTGGACAAGTCCATTCTTCATTAAGTCCATCCTTCCTACAAGAAAGTACACTTGCTGCACAACGGACTGTTTGTTGCGTCGATGTGAAAGCGCATTCAAACGCAATACAGAATTTTTGAATTATGTTATACTTTTGCCGAAAACTTTCAATTGATTATTAGTTGGTGATGTTACTAGACAGTGTTGCTTTGGAAAGTTTAAGTACTAGACGAAAAATATTAATTTAAAACTTCAAATAACTATTTCGTAGCCACACATAAAAGGGCGATGCAAAAATGTCGAACAATCCTCATACACACACCATGTAAAACAATCGTTTACATATTTTGAATACCACGGATTTGATTTAAGTTATGGACACGAATATCATTTTCTTACTTGCTTCTTAAGTCGGTTTATTGCTTTTTAAGATACTTCTAAGCATATAACATAAATTCTTTTGGGTTCCTATGGCTTAGAGCCATTAAAGGTTTCAAGTTTCTGTAACATACCAATGAACTTATGAATTCTCACAAGTTTCTCATAAGTTGTATTTATGTTACGTTTATATAAAGAACTCTTCATCAAAACTTTTTACAAGACTTCAAATTCACATACAATGTTCACAATAGTTTGTCTTTTTGTTTTTCTATTTTCATGTTAGATTTACTCGGTTCCACCTCATGTTTGTAATTTTACTCTTTTGCATAAAATATTTATGCGCGTATTTGCGCTTGTTTGCACGAAAGTATGTGCACATGTTATTAAAATTTAATACTGTATTTATGTAGGCGTTTCAATGCCTATATATATATTATATATGCTCGCCTTTGTAGAAGGTGTCACATGGAGACAACAATAAAATGTATTTGAAATAGAAGATGAACGAAAGACAAAAAGAAAAAAACGGACAATACCTAAATACAAAGCAATACGTTCTTGCTCACAAATATATGTACGAATAACGGAAGCTACAGAGGATGTCAGAATCACACAGTACGTGGTGTTGTTAAAAAAAAGCGCATTAAATTTAAAAAAGTACTCAAGAAGAAACCTATTATCGCAGTACTACCTATTCCTAGTTTTCCCTTTAAAAATGAAACAAATAAGAAAATAATATTCGGTCATAACCGAATCTTTTATACCCATTAGCGTTATTCTAAAAAAGACACATAATGTAAACAAAATGTTTTCATGCTCTATAATGCGAAGCGAGCGCGATTGATTCTTTCTATTTTTAGAGTCAAAATTGTTGTCGCCTATGCCTGAGGGGTTGTGGGCTTTAAATAGTCTTTAAAAGTCTCTTCCAAATTCTTTTGCAAATTCGTAGACGATATCTTCATTTTCGCTAACGGGCATATGTTTACCACAGATGCTACACACTTGGGCCGACGGACAAATGGATAGACGAAGGGACTTCCAAATTTCAAACTGGCCAAAAATTTGCATACTTTATGGCATTTTTGAAGCGTGTTGTGCGCATTCAAGGCATTGAAAAAAAAATGAAGTTCTTTTGCTCTATAATATTGGGCAGGTGTTGTCATATTTTTCTACTTTTGTGCAGGCACTATAGCATCGCCCACAGAATATACGCCCCAGTTTTTTCTATATTTATTGATATATACCTTATGAGTAATGAACAAAAAACCAATTTTTTATTTGTTTGCGTGGTGCTGTGCGCATGTCTTTCGCCCCATTTGGCCCATTTTCAATGCAAGAACTACCAATTTGAAGTCGAAGGGTTTATTTCTGCGACCTGGAGGAGAATGTTTACATCAGACGTTACATAGGTGTGCAGACGGCCGGATGGACAGGCGGACATGCTTAAATCGATTTAAAATTTGATGCTGATCAAAATATATATACCTTATGGGATCTCTGAGGTTTCTCTTTGAGCGTCGCAAACGTTTTGATAAAGTGAATATATCGCCCATCCTTCGGTTATGTGTTTGGTATAAAAGGAAACATTCCTTTTTTCAGTTATTTAATACTTGAAGAGTTTCCTACATTTATCGCTGCTCAGTTGCTGTTGCAATCTCATGTTAATCAATGAATAATCGTTTCGATAGGTATTGTCTAGGTTAACCTTCGATGAGATATCTCTGAATATTTTCGCTTGAATTTTTCCATTGCTTTTTTGATGAAAACAAAAATTTCATATCAAAAAGACTTTGCTTTTTGACGAAAGTTTCATTTTAAAATTATTTATTTGTACATATGTGACTATAAAGGCTATGTATATTAAATATTTTACTATGGCTTATAGTGCCGATACATTTGCCATTGTAAAATGAAATTCTCATACGGACAAGTTTTTTATATGAAAGGGAAATGACGCAATGAAAAATTTCAAGTTAATCTTAACAATTGCATGAAATTTATTCTTCGAAAATTATAGTAACATCGTATCGAGCTCTTCTGCATAGGTGATCCATTTTATTATACATATCACAATGAGAGGTATATTCATTTTGGCAAAAGGTTTGCAATGCCGAGAAGGAGGCGCCACAAAATGTATATATTCTTGATCGGCATCAAATCCTAAATCGATTTAAGCATGTTTGTCTGTCCATCTCTGCAATGTCTCATGTATACATTTCCCAGGCCGCGAAAATGAAGCTATCGGCTTCCAAATTGGCAAAAACAATGGAAGTTCTTTCACGCAGATTTGTATTGAAAAAGGGCTAAATCGGACTCGCTCGCCGTACCAAGTAAACTGAGAATACCTCTATTTTTCAAAGGGAATGAAAAATTGGTGTTTTGCTCATTACTCATAATTGCAAATAATAAATGTGCAAAATGTATAAAAATTTGAACGCATGAAAAAACGATGATTAAATAGAAAATATTAGAGAATGTTGCTGTTTTTTTCCGAGTCTGTTCTGGAATACTTTCACCTTCATAATGTGTTATACAGTCGAAAGTTGAACAACAATGTTTACTCATTATCGAACCCAATCGAACGGGCTTTAATAATCTTCTGATCCTTCTCTAATCTGTAGAAAGCAAAACAAAAATAACAATTCGCGACATATTTTTTTTACAAAAGAAATGATGTGAACTTGATGGTACTTTAAGCTGTTTCCCACAAAAAGGATTTAGTTTATTAAAAAAAACTCTAAAGTGGTTTACTTTTTAAATATGCAATGATGTGCAAAATCTTTAACAAAAATCTTAATAACGTTTACTAAGCATTATGTGCACGAATGAAAAACTAATCTAAATTTAAACAATAATCTTAAAAAGTAATAGTCCACTAATTTTTAATCTGTGATAGTAAAATTTGACAATTAAACTTTCTATTAAGCAAATTTACTATAGAGTTGTTTGTATACGCTTCACAGTAACTTGGAACTTTTCTAAATACATATTATAAACGTTAACATTTGTTTTTAAATTTTGCACAAACTTTAACTTTTATATTATATTTATTAAAAAAAAAATTTTTAAACAAAAGGATGAAACAAACTAAATGAATAACTAGTTCATACGCATAGTTGAGTGTTAAGTTAATATTTGTTTTATACTTCATGAGGTTCGCTCCTCCAGAATGAAATACGGAAAGAGACTTATAAAACAAATAAGAGCAGAACAGTTTCATTTCAACATGCAGCAATAAATTATTCTTAAAAAAAATATATATATGTACTTACATTTTTACTCCTATAGCAATCATTCATAATCTGGAAATAAGAAGAAAAAAACAAATCATTAATGAACTTTCTATACAAGCGCAAAGCGCAGTCAATTAACGCAAAATTAAGAATTAAGAACATATTAGTCGGGCAAGGCCGACTGTTAGGTATCCCACACCACTTCGCGTAATATAGTTATTCACTCGTTTTGGTGCTAACACAACAAAGGTAACATTATTGTCATGTAAAGGCATACTTTTAATGAAAGCCTACATATTGGAGGAATCCTTATAAGCGGCCTACGTAGGCCCACGTGGTCCAAATTCCTTAAGATTCCTTAAGACTTCGAAATTAATTTACTATTATGAGCTAACTTTCGCCATAAAGTACTAAAATTATACTTTTTTACTATATAAAGTTTAAGTTTGTGTACGATCGGCTTTAAGAGAGGAGATTCAGAAAATTGACTTAGCCGAACCAATGCTCGGGGGGGGAGAGGCATAGGTGGGTCTTAGTATGCCTGGTACCGTAAATGATGATCTGATCGATTGTGAAAATCTGATCGGAGTGGAGATCTGATCGAACCAAAAAGTATTCTGAATCGTTCTAAGCCTGTTTGTCAGTCAATGTTCACGCTAAAGATCGCATATTTTTGACATATTTTTGTGAAATTTAGCACATTCAAATGTTTTGACTAAAAGACGAAAGCTATTGAAAATGATTTGGTTCGGCCCATTTTTTTGGGCACTCTCCATACAAAACCTGATTTTGAAAAGTTGTTGTATAGAACAAAATTGAAATTTTCAAAGCGCCTAAGTAATAGCAATAGTAATAGTATCTTATAAGCCCCCTCTCATAAAACGAAAACTAAAGTTCATATGACAACCAGGTCTTATTTTCATCACAGAATGCTAGCCTATATAAAAATTTCCAACAAAATTTTCTTTCTTCGGGCGAGTTTTTTAAATATTATTTCTTGAACTTGTTTATTATACTTTTGGAAGATATTTAAGTTCAAACACGTTTTAAGCGAAATGAAACCAGTCTTCAAACATTTGATCCAAAGTATATAAAACATAATATGAAACTACTCTCTTGCTATACGATCATAATTATCATATTTAGTTAGCGGAAATAAGGTTGAAAACAAATAAACTTCAAGGCTTCAAATTTACTCAAATATCTGCATTTAGTTAACTTCTTTTATACGATTTTATTGCCATTTTTTATTTTAAGTGAACATAGAAATCAATATAGCATGTTTCTGATGAATCAGTATAGAGTTAGACTTACGATGATTTCCTAAACACTTTTCTAAGGTTACTAATTGAACAGGCAATACCCAGGCAAAATGGATTTACATATGAAAGAAACTTCGTGGATCTGAATGAAGATAATAAATTTGAAAAAATGGACACTTGTCAATTATTTGAAGGCGAATGCACTACACCCAACTACATAGTTTCTGCAAATAAATGTTCGCATGTGTTCGATAAGCCATGTTTGTAAAAAAATTAATTATAATGTTGACGTTAGCACTCGCATGTCATAGTGCATAATTATGGCCTACACAGCACATGATTGTTTTCAATAACAACAAGGACAACATTTTATTCAGATAAGTTTAGTGGGTTGCCGGGTGATTATACCAACATAAACATACGTTACGCTGACCACGAAATAATAAATGGTTCTATGCTGTTGGCGTGACGATTGCAAACATCATTTCCATTGGATTGACAAAGAACAAGCGGATAACAAAGACACACAAATCGGATAACACAACAAAGCTGTCGATACGAAAACCTTTTTTAAATTAGGCCAGGCTTCTTCGACAAGCTTGTCTTTAGTTGTTCTAATTAAATCTAATGAAAAGTAATAATGATGAAAGAGAAAAGACTTATACTTCCCAAAGTACACTTCTTGATGTTCAGTATCAAATTCTGAATAAATAGCAGACTGTCTTGTTTGCCATTCTGCGTGACGTCTGTGCTAAATATTCCCCTGCCCGCGATAGTGAAGGATCGCCTTGAAATTTGTCATTGAAACAATAAAAATTCTTGCACGAAAACTGGTATTGAAAATAGTCGAAATAAGTCCAATGACGTGCCCACAGGGCTACATAAACTGAGAACACCTCCGTTTTTCAAATGGAATAATGGCTTTCTCTCCCACTACTCATAAACAGCAGCTAAACGTACTAGAATTTGTACGTATATTCTCAGGGTAATGCTGTAGTACCTGTACAAAAATTTTAACTTTATAACTCATATAAACTAGAACTACGTGGACCAGATCGGACGAAGGACACACTGACAAAAACCGAAAATACCTTCCTGTACAAAATAAAAAAAGTCGGCCACGCCCATCCAATATGTATAGTGTACAAAAACTCCATTCATTTTTTAAACCTCTATAACGCTCAGAAAAGCAAGCTTAGAAAACTCCATAAAATATAAATATCCTTCCCTTTGGCAACAATGAAGATATCGAATGAAGATGCAAAAAAATCTTAAAATAGGCCAAACGATGAAGAGAGAAGCCTACAGTGCATCGAAAACTCAGAATAACTTTGCTTTGTGGGTTTTTTGATGGTTACTTCTAAAGTACGATAGACCCATCATAAAAATTTTCATGTGTAGCCAAAAAAAAAAAAAAAAAAAAATGGGGAAATTCGCCCACGCCCATCCAATACTAAGGAATATGAAAATTTAGTATTCTTCAGTTTTTGTTAGAGTAATGGTAATTTTCCGTCTTCTTCTATTATGTCGCACATTTCCAAATTGGTTAATGGCTTGTGTTAATTGAGAAGCATTCATCAGCCTATGCTAGAGACCCAATTAGAAATTCATTATCTTAAGCATCGCTAAAACTAATAAGATCGAACCGAGTCGATGAGCAAATTGTACATCTCTACCTTGTTTACGTAAATTGCTATTTATTCGCAATAAGTTTTTAGGAGAAAGACATATGGAGCTAATAGCTATAGTTATTAGACAAACTCTCTAAGGAACCTCTTTTAACATTGCTGTAAAAGTATATACTTTTGTGCTTTTTACTCCAAAAATACCGACAAAAGATGTTTTTATTTGAAAACTTTCTCATACTCTAAGTATTTATCTTAACACTTCTTTGGAATAATTTTACCCATTGAGTTCATTTTTCCGTTATTGTTTTTAAATACGATGCCCCGTCAACTGTTGCTGGCTGTAGTTAATTTAATAGTGTTTATTTGACCCTGTAAGATCTTTAAACCTTAAAAAAAAGTTCAGCAACAATTGGTAAAGAACAACAACAACCAGTTTTATAAATGCTGTTCTACTTTTTTATCATATAAGTATCATCATTATTTGTGTATATGTGCTTGGTTCGTTCATAGTGCAAGCCATTGTCCCCCACTTTCCATATACTCAAGAATCGACCAGCTTTTTCTTCTTCTTCTTCTACCATGCCATTTTTCATTATTTCTTTCTTGCCATTTTCTATTTATTTGATTTATGTTTTTTTTCTTTTTCTTTTTTTTTTTTTGTCGATATTACTTTGCTACTGCCGGTTATGGGTTAAAAAGTTTTATTAATTGTGTCTAACTAAAAACCGCTACTGCACGGTATATCTACCTGGGTTTGCAATTTTTTGTGTTTCTTAGATTTTATTTTAAACAAACCGGTGTTGGCGTCTTCACACATTCAACACCATAACTTTATGTAAACTTGGCCTAAAAGTCTACAAAAAAAAAAAAAATAATAAAAATAAAGAAAAAAAGACAACAACAACTAAAGCTAAATATACTAAACATACAAAACTAGTTACGTTTCTTGAATCGTAACAGCACTGCTTATAGTGTTGTGTTGTTTCAGTTGTTGTAATCGTTATTTGTTTTTGTCTGTGTTGTTGCGCAATCATTGTTGAGATTGTTTCTAGTGTTATCGTATATAGACCTACTTTTGTATACGTAATACATACATACGTGTTTTGTTGTCCAAAGACTATTTGCAACAATCATCATCGGACATGTAAATATGTTAGTCTATATCATATAGTTTTTATATTAGCATAAGTGAACAAGCAGCCGTGTTGCGTTTTTCTTGCTTGAATTGCGCAAACAAATATTAAATAATTAGCACAGGAAACACAAATTATTAATTAGCACAGTTTTGTAAAGTATAAAATCTTGTGAAAATGCAAGTCGGATAGAGGATTACTTTACTGTTATAGGTTATAGATATGTCTATGTCGTTCTTGAACGTAATACTTTTTACCCATAGCTTGTTATTGATTGCGTGCTTCCTCGTCAGAGAATATTTTAATTAATCTTCATCACTTGTCACATTTCAAGTCACGTTAACTAACTACGCAAGCTCAGCTGTTCTTCCTCTTATTGAAGTATTATTTATTCCCTTGAGAAAAATTTAAATGTTCATCTTTTTTTTTTTTATACCATACAATCACAAATATTTATATTCTGCGTTTATGTGGGTCAGTGGCAATCTCTTAAGCACATATTTTACACATTATAAAATCCATCACTCATTTTTCTTTTTATTTTATATTTTATGTCCACCACCGAACGATGAGTGGCACGTTAGATACGTTCCGTCGTTTATCACAAGCACAAATATGCATCGAGAGTTGCATAATAAGATGCGTCTTAAACTAAACAGGATGTCTTTCAAAATGAGAAATCAAATTGACCTCTTCATATTCTATAGGTTAAAAAAGTATGTCGGCTGCTGTACGGCCATCGTCACTCACGTTTCAGATTTTGTTTAAATCGTGTTAATTATATAAAGCATCTTGTGCTTAATGTGTGTCTTTTGAATGATTTGTAGAATATTTTTAGCATTATGACGTCCTTTAGGGTACAACAGAACTTACACCAAGGAGGTGCAAGTAAAGTAATGTGTGAGTATGAAAAAATTTTAAATATTTTTGCGAAGTTTTGAATAGTTTGAACCGGGTGCAAAAAAAAACTATTTGTACGCGAAACGCTTCTTTTAGCCTTCGATCCGTCGGAAAATGCTGCAGAAAGCCAAGGATTACTTGAAAAAAGCTTTAATAAGAGAAAATAGGCTACCGCATAGCCATAATAGTAGCAAGTTACCAAAACCCTATACTGTGCCGTACCTGCAATAGATGCTCTCTCAGTAAACGCATAACACTTACCGTTGGGCACTCATCCATTAGACTACAGCACCTCCCTATTTCTTTCTCTGTCACCAACACTTTATCACTGAAGAAAAAAAGTAAAAACGCTATAGTGAGCTATGGCCGACCATTAAATATCCTACACTATCCTGCAGTCATTCATACAACGACTGTTCAAAATAAGATTTTACATGGGACGCGGTCGAAAAAATGACCCGATCCGAATCATTTTCAATAGGGTTCGTCCTTGGGCCGAAGCACGCCAATATACCAAATTTCACGGGAATATCTCGGAAACGTCGACCTGAATATTGAACATAAGAAAACGAGACAGACAAACAGACAAGACGGAGTTCGCTTAAAAGGATTCAGAAAATGACTCTGAACCGATCTAATATATAATAAAATAAGATATAATAATAAAAATAGACATGACAAAAAATATGATTACGTATGAAAAACGTCTCAAAATGTTTCGGCAAATCTACGCATTTCTTGGGCGGTAGCGAACGCATATTATCTTATAAAATATTTGCTTAGTGCGTTAGCGCAAATCAATAATCGGCGATCGATTATAAATTTTTTTCTTTTTTTTGATTCTTGAGAACTAATTGTGTGCTGTTGGACCTTCTTTTCAAACTTGATCTGTGACCTATAATGGTGCCTCGAATTCTACTATGAGATGCGCAATAAAAATTCGAACAAAATTTGTACTTTTTCTTAATTGCAGGCAACTTCTGTCAAGCATTGATTTGATTTTATATTCAAATAAATGCTTTTTTTACCTTTGTTTTAATGCAAATAATTGGCCAACAAAGTCATGTTTTATTTTAGTTTAATTTTTACCTTTATTATCGTTTACTACCAATACAAGTCATAACTATCTCTATGACCCCCTGATTTTTTCACATTTTCACTGTTGCTGCTGTTATGTAAATATAATTTAGATCGCAGAGAACTAATATAGGCTAACAAAAACAAAGTGATAAACATTTGTAAAAGCAAATAAAAAACAAAAATAAAAGTATATTGTTTAGATGAATGTCGGTGCATTTTTCTTTTTCTAGTTTTATATTTCGAAACTTGTTTTACGGGAAATGGAAAACGTGTGTCTCGTTTATAGAAGCAAGAGATGGAAAAACCTAACTGTATTCACAAACTGTTTACCCAACTAACCCAGGGGCACTGGGTTAATATAATTTGGTTTTCGTTTATTTTTTTTGTTTTTTTTTGTTTTTGTTTTTCTATTTTCTTTTCATTACTGTTTTGCTTCGACAATAAAATTTTATTATTTGTTACCGTTTTATGGTAAATGAGAAAAAACATAGTTTTGCAGACTTTTTAACATTTAAAAGTAACGTTTTTATACAAAATGTATTAAAACAGAAACAAAAGTTGCTCTCAGCTTCGAGAAAAATCTCTCGACACTTTTTTAGTTATGCTTCTTATAAACAAATAAAAAGCATTCGCATATATAATTACGAAACTTCTTGCGAATGGTAAATAATAAAATAAATAAATAAATGTATGAGTAAATATATATAAATAAACTATATGAATAAACATATATAAATAATTTATTTATTTAATTTACAAGCCCATCATGCACAAAAAAAATTATAAATGAATAACTAACAGACAACCTTAAGGCTATGCTGGCCTGTGAACCTATAGCAAATGTAACAAGTAAGATAATATTGTCACTGTTATCTTAAAGAAGACTAAAAATGGGCGCGGTCGAATTTTTCTACTTTCAAAATAGAACTTTGTGATGTAAAAAAGGCGTTTGGGCGTTAGGTCGCTTCCAAATTCTTTTGCAAATTTCTAGGTGATATCTTCAATTTTGTTAATGGGAGAAAGTGTACCACGCATAATGTACAAATACGCCAAACAAATAAACGGATTCCAAGTCTTGAAACTTACCAAGAGAATTTTATGGGATACTTGAAGCTTGTTTCTGCGCCTTATAAAGATATAAAAGGCGCTTCCGTTTAACGTCAACTTCAACCGTTAATTCTGTCGATGATAAAAAAACTGAAAACAAAACCTTCCGTCTGTCTTTTTAAAATTCTGTTCTCTGTTAAATAAAATTCAGCACAAAAAATGTAAAATTTTATATAGTTTTTGTGCCCATCAGATGAGGGAGATATCCCTATCCCTAGACACTCCCCCCCCCGCTCCCCTCCCACACACACACATGTTTTTGATCAGTATCAAATTCTAAATCAATTTAAGCATGTCGTTCGATCCGCCTGTGTGTCTGTCCGTCCGCATAATATCTATTGTAAATATTCTCCTCGCCGCAAAAATAAACCTATCGACTTTAAACTTGGCAGAGACATTGAAAGTTCTTGCACACAAGTCGGCATTGAGAATGAAATATACGTTCATAGCGCTACGTAAACTGGGAACACCTCTGTTTTTCAAAAGGAATAAAAGAAAGTTGGTATTTTGTTCATTATTCAAACTACAGCAGATAAATTTACAAAAATTTGAAAGCATAATCTATAAGCGATGATGTGGTATCGGTACAAAAGCGGAAAAAATCGTCCACGCCTACTCAATATTACAATGTATTAAAAATAATTTTTTTCTTTAATAACTTGATAACGAACAGAACCGTAAAGTATTAAATTCTTGGTTAGTTTCAAATTTGGAATACACCTAAGCATGCGCGTCTGTTCACCTGTCTGTCAGCCCAACTGTGCAATATTTGCGGTAAACACACTCCTTCTCCATTTAAAATATGTATGAGACAAATAAACTGCTACCCCACTCTAAGCTACAAACAAACTTCATTTCCTTTAAGTTTTTTCGAAACATATAATTTAAATATTCATGGCATTGGCGTCTTTATTATTCCATTCATTTTGAAATATCTTTACTTCTTCATCTAAATGTTGTCGTAAGATGATGATTAAAAATGGTCATCTACAAATGCTTTCTTCTATAATTACAATTTTTTTTTTTTTTTTCAATTTTCCTTCAACATAGAGATTCATTTTTAGAGAGAGAGAGAGAGAGAGAGAGAGAGAGTACTTCATTTACGGTAATAACCTCATTTGCATTTGGTATACAAGATAATATCTTTCAATATCTAATATCTTATTTTTAATGTTTATTTTTAATGGAAGTAATTTAAATACAATTTGTTGTCAAAACAAATAATTTCGTTGAAATGACCGTTCCATGGCAGTAAAAATATTTGTTTTGTTGAATAAGTTGGAAATATTAGAAATGCATTTAATTGCCCTTTCCATTGAAATTGCTATATTACTTTCAATTTTCGACTATCTTCCAGTATATTTTCATGTACACTTTTTAATTTTCGAAAGCATGCAAACAACAATTATCTTCTGCATAAAAGTGCTTTCTGAAATGACATAAGAATGCACTGAAGCCATTATTTGGTTTTTAAACATTAATGAATTTTACATACAAAGAGCATGCAATACTTACTTCAAATTTTACTCCATTTGTCCCTAACATCATTGCTAAGTGTGATAAGACCCGTATTATTTTGAAGATATAAGAGGGAAAGCATATCATGGATGGAAATGTTCTCATAATATTTTCAATAACATAAGTATTTTTGTTATTTAACATAAAGTAGACATACTGTTGTATTGCCATGTAAAAGAATGTGTTTTTGTTATATTACGCTAATGTGAACCTTACTCATTTCCCTAATTGCTTTCTATTTCTTTTTTATAAAATTTGTATCTGTAAACTTTCTATTCGTAATGGAATGCTTTTAAATAGAACAGAAAGTCAGAAAATTGTACTCGGTCGTGACCGAATCTTTTATACCCATCGTGAGGATCCTAATAAAAAGAAAAGAACTCTAACTTGGAAACTACAGGAGGTTGCAGGCGTTGTACTTTATGAGTAACAAGCAAGAAACGCATATAGCAAACATGTTGACTGTATTTCTTATATAGGTCGTTGTAGACGTTCTCCGAAAGAGTCATTTTCAAATCCTTTTGCAAGTTTGTAACCCACATATTTGCTTTTGCGAACTGAACAACGTTTACAACAGGCATCAAGCAGATGAACAAATGGACATGTTTAAGTTGATTTAGAATTTGATGCTGATCAAGATTTTGCACAGAGAAGACACAACGAATTTCTTCTCTAGCTTCGAATGAAGCAACAAGCACTTCGAATTGACAATCTCACTTGCATTAAAGTACACGTTCTGACGAGATTTTGAATTATGAATAATACTTTAATGCTTAACAGAAAAATAAAATATTTTCATTCTTAAAAGCACTTTTAAGAACACATAAAAACGAAATTATGAAAAAGACGAATTGATGTGTTTCACTCCCGAACCTAATATTGTACTGAATAATTTTTTTCAAAACACAAGAATTCTCCTTACTTTTAGATCAAGCGAAATATGTTTTTTTTTAAATGATTGTGGGGTATCTGGAAAGGGAAGTAAATTTTATATAATCCGTTAAGCACACACACTCGCTTTTCTTAAGATAATTTGTAATGTACTGGAACGAAATTGCAAGATATTTCCATGTCGGGCAAGTAACTATACTCAAAACTTGAACTATATTAAAATCTGGAACGCCAATAAATCATTTCATTCATTAAGACACCGACCTAAGCTCGTATAATATGTCCAAACAACGATTAATATTTTGATAACGACGAATACCTTGAGTTTATCAAGGGGTTAATCGCTGATTTTATTTCGACGACACTTTGCTTACTGTAATCGCCATGTTTAACTTTCAGCCGCCCAAACAAGAAAAGAGTAAGGCTCCACGAAACGTCTCGTTGCGTTGAATCGTCGTGAGTATGTCTAGCAAAACTCAACAACAGCAAGATGGCATCAAAGACCTATGCAGTGGCACATCCAATTCTACCAGATCTCAACTGAAAACACGCGAAAACTTGTGAAGTCAAAACGAAGGAGAATGCAAGCGGGCTAAACCAAAAAGTGACGAAACTTCACCAGCGATTAGTTCAAAGGGCATTTTTTGCTGTTTGCATCACAGACACATAATTAGAGACAATTTGTGGCGAATGAGCAAAAAGCGTGAAAGTCAAAAATGCATAAAAAAAAAAAAGAAAACCGATTGTTATTTTATCTCTAAATCGGATTAAATACGAAATTTCGGCCAAACTTAAAATTGTAGGAAAAAAACGCATAAACAAAAAAAATGCTGGCATCCAAAGTGTGCAAATTAAAAAAAAAAGTTTGTTTGAAAAACACTCAAAATATTTCGCAATATTTTTCGTTCATTTTTTCTGCCACTCTCTGAAATATTTAGAATTTACAACCTTAAAAAAAAACACATTAACAAAGTTGATAGCACTAAAATAGTTTGGTGTGAAATATTTACTTGTAACACTGTATACATATTTCGTATAATGTTACGTTCAACTAACACTGCATAATATTATGCATACAATACTTGAAGTTCGTAATTTAAGATCAAAAGTTCTTCAATGTTTGTCTTTCCCCTTTTACAGGCAGAAAAGACAAAGGCACATTATAATGCATGCTCAATAATTTCCGGGACTAAGTCAATGGAAAGTATTTATTTATCTTTTTTTTTCCAAAGTTAGATTTTATTTATTAACATAGTCTCCTTTCAAGAGTGATATTAGGAGTCCAAAACTTCTCTACCATTTCGATGTGTCTATATAGAACTATTTGTCAAGAACCTTAAAATAAGCTGCAATTTTCGCAATGACTGCAGCATTTCATCAAAATGCTTTGCCCTGGCAAACCATGTCTTAATATGCAAACAGTTAATAATGGCCAGAAGCCTGATTTGGTCAATGTTCTCAAAAATTCTCAGGCAAAAAACACTATCGTTTGATTACTTTAGGACGTCAATCATCATCTCTTGCAATCACTTCTTGCAATTCGACTTTTCGTTTGTCGAAAGTAATTTTCAATATTTTTAGAAATTCTTTCATGTAATCACGTCTTTGCTGCTACTGCTTCGTCGATTGCGTCCGCACGGTCTCGTTGTAATCAGCAAAATGCCAACAAAATGTTTCTTCAATGTTACAGCGTTGCTGCAATGCTACGATTTAGAAATATTTTTTTCCATCACAATCCAATGTTCAATCAAAATTGGGATTCTTGCAATCAAAGTAGCATCGCTAACGTTCGAAATGGCATAAAAAAGCCTTTTGAGAATTGTTCCTGTTAAAAATAATCTAGATTTTTTGTTAGAAATGACATATATAGATGTGCGAGTCCCGGAAATTATTGATCGTCATATTTGCATTGTTACATGATTGCCGTCCAATAAACGGTCATGATCTGGCCTTAATATGGGTAAAATTATTTATTAAACTCTATAGTATACATCGTCAGAAAATTTGTTCAAAGTATTCCCTACGGTCTTTTAAAAGTCATTGCGAAGCATGTCGCCATAAAGCTTTGCATAATTGTGTCTTCAAATACTAATGCAAAAGTTGGCGCTATAGATCTTATTTACTTGTCTCTTGCACAGTTGCACAGCAGACATTACTCTCAGCCATACTGCAACAAGCATTTTTTGGTTGTACTGGATTAGTGTAAAAAACATCCTTATCGTCAAAACTGCCACACAATTCTCATATATTAGTTTGAGCAGAGGGATACCCAAAATTCGTTTTTAATCGAATAACTGCAGCTTTCTTGTATGTTCTCTTTATGTCAAGAAGCTTTGTATTTTACTCATTTATTTTTTGTTTTAATATACTGCATTGGCGTGTCAAAGATTTCATCTGAGCTGGTGAACTGATTTTTTTTTTTTTTAAGTGAACACCAAAAACTACGAAAACACCAAAAGCAAAGTTAAACTACCTGATAAAGAAATTGCCGTCACAATATATATAAAAAGCACAACGCAAGATAGTGTGCATAAAAATATGTAAACTCAACCATTAAAGTTAAAATATTATTTCAAAAAAACCCTCATCAAAGCACGTAAATACACTTTAGCACATCAGGAATTTTCTAAAACGTAAACTTTGCCTGTTACTCATATCACTGAACAAGAACATTTGGTCGCTTCTTTTTTACCGGAATTGTTTTTTTTGTTATTGTTCTGCTTTTTTAAGGCAGGCAGGTGTGTACGTTTAGTTCTTTGCTGTACGTTATGCGGTTAAAAACCCTTTTTTTTATTTTTTTTTGTTAGTGAAATAAGTTAAAGCGTTGCTGCTGCAGCAATTGCCTGCTGTTTTTGACTGCTACAGAGGTCACGCTTTGTTGACTAAATGCTTTTTTTGTTCTGAGTAACATTGACAAAAATAATGCACCTGTCATGTCCACAGATATAAGAAGACAATAATACAATATATAAACTTTCATTACTACGAGGGCAGTTAACTTTGCAAAGGTGGTGCTGCTTAATACACAAAGTTAAGAATAATATAAAAAGCCTTAAACTCGTAAATTTCACAATTTGGTTATTATTTCGTATGGTTCGAGCAAAAATTACGTCATTTTTAAAAATTATTCACCTTAAAATCAAAAAAAAAAAATATATATATATATGTATAAATATATATATAAGAAGAAAAAAAACCAGTTACCTTTTAAGGCTTTTGTGTGTGCGGACATTTAAAATGAGATGTTTGTTAATAAACCCATTGATAATGATTGTAATAAAAATTATATAAACATTGCGTTCATATTAGTAGAATTTTCTTAAATTGGTATACATCTGTGTTTAGGTTAAATCGTTGCAGCAAAAAAGATGCATTTCATTATTCATTGTAGCGATCTGTCTTAATTGTGTACAAGTTTTTTTTTTTTTTTTTTTTTTTTTTTTAATTATTATAAGATTTATCGAATTCATCGCAGGGCAGAGACAGGCATGCGAGGAAATTAGTGATCATTTTTAAAGTTTATTGGTTTTGCCACTCGAACGGCGTGACGAATGCGAATTCGTTCAGCTTATTTAAAAGATATTATTATATAGATCCGTGAGATGTCCACAAAAATATTTTGCTTTTCCTCATTTGGACGGAGGAAGCTTCCAAATCCAACTATATTTTAATTCTAACTACTTAGCAACAAGTGTTAAGATAGATGGTAGATGTCTTTGCTAATACATAGATTACATAGGCTAGTGTGTAAAGTAGAAACTATTACTAGAAATCATTATAGAACGTATTAAGTATTAATTTTATTACGTTTAGATATACACAACAAAAGTTGGTCTTCTAAAAGATCTTAACAAATATCTGAACCAAATTATTCGTTATGGGACATGATGAAAATACACAATATATATAAAACATAGGAAAAAAAATTTATTTTTTAGCCCTACACTATACGTAATAGAAAGTATATTTTAATATTACGGATGCATTCGTAAAATCCAGAAAAATTGTAAATAGGTACAAAAATGAGTTTAAAATCTTTTTTTTTTAGCCCTTTGAATAATTAAAAGAGCAAAAAAGTTACCGGCTTAGATAATGAATATTAATACATATATATAAACATACTTTTTGTTGCTTTTTCAACAGAATTTTTTTTGTATTAATTAATTAAAGTCTATGAGTTTTGCAGTTTAATAAAATAAATAATGCTCTCTGTGCGCGTGTCTTGAACATTGTAATAAGTCTTTTTCCAGACAAAACTCAAAGCTCAAACCATTAAGTTAATTTAATAATTAATGCTTTTCACCCTCAACAAACGCAATATGTTAAGTTTATCAAATGCTTGCAACTTGTAGAGATATGCGTCGCGAAGTCTTCAATAATTACCAAGACAACAGACTATGTTAAATGATTGGAAGGCCTACATAAACAAGATTGAAAGCGCAGCTAAGGTTTCTTCATGAAGTCAAATAAGGCACGAAGTGGTTCCAAATTATGAAAAAATAACAAAAATAAATATCGGATATTCGTATATCTTCAAGCATGACAGCAGTAGAGAACAAGCGCGACTATCGAATCAGCGTAGATCGGTTTTACTTCCAACACGGTAAACCATGTGGTCGCAGCTGTAAAGAAACAATCGATTGGTTAAGGCTTCCGAGCTGCAGCCATACCATGTCCTTCTCTCCCTATTTCTTTCCCCATGAGTTCACCTAGAACGGACACCGTCTAAGAGACAAGTCATACAAAAACAATCTTGAATCATACTATTTGTCTTTCACTCTAACAAACATAAATGCAAAAATATAATTAAAGAGCAGTGCGACGGACAGTCTAAATTTTGATTTTAGGTCAAAGCGATATGGTGCATAAACTTCAATATATACAAGTGTGTATATAGATTTCCGCTCCACTTAATAGAGAAATCAAATCAAATTCACTTTAAACTAAAAGTAATATCTCTCTGAGTTAATCCATTGTAGACAGATTAAACACAAAAACTTTTTCATTAAACGAAAACGATTTAGGTTTCAATCCATTATTTTCTCCGTTTTTTTTTTTCTTCAAAGTTTCGCTTGCACATACATTCTATTTAAGATTGCAAGTTATTCAATTTTTATTCCAATTTAATAAATCAAAATTTTTACGTTATGTAACCGTCAATTTATCGATTCGTATAAACCATTCAGCTCTCATAGTTATGCACAAGATGACGTATTGCTAAAAAGATACATAAGCCATATAAAATTTTTATGGACACGCGTTTAAACGTTTAAACAAAGTGGCTTATCGTGTATTGTGCATTAGCAAAACGATATAATATTCAACTACATATGATGAAATATTTTGCAGAAATATTCGCGCTTGGATTTCAGCAAAATTTACATAAATACATAGTGAAGGTTTTGTTTGATTGATTAAATTAGTCCTCTATACTGGATAGTATTTAAAATAGTCATTAGTTAATTGATTTAGCGCAGCAGTAAAACTGTTTAATTGACAATATTTTAAAGCGATTGTGTACAGATGTTTTTATTATGCAATGGAAACGTTAACTCTTTGGTAAGTAATGCAGTTTTGCGATTTAAGAGAATGAGATAGAAATCTATTTTGCAAATTACTTTGTTTGATAAACCGCCTTTGCTTCTTCGGTTTGCAATTTAAGCGAAAAATTTCTTGCATCAGAC
Organism: Glossina fuscipes; assembly: GCF_014805625.2. Classification (NCBI taxonomy): domain Eukaryota; kingdom Metazoa; phylum Arthropoda; class Insecta; order Diptera; family Glossinidae; genus Glossina; species Glossina fuscipes. The sequence continues at coordinate 2,441,444 of NW_023998416.1, forward strand.
GTGCGAGCTCTTTATCATCGAGAAGAATTGATATCAAAATATCAATACATTTTTATAGAAATTTTTGTTCTTCGCTTTACACATAAACTGAGCAAATGGTTTTCAATTAAATATCGCTCGTTGCTCATAAATCTTTGTGGTTTAAGTAATCACTATTTCATTGGACGTGTAAAGGATTGTTTTTGCAAATCAATATCAGAATCCCTTATGCATATTCGGGACGTGACTAATTTCAGTTAAAACTTCGCGCTTAAGTTTTTTTTTTTTTAATTATTAATTAGTTACCATATATCACTTACTTAGTAGTAGTGCATTAAAAAAAATGAAAATACAAGATATTTCGATTGTTACATTGTTTATATTGCACACAGTTGAATATATATATATAGTTGACCATTTAGATGTTCTTAAGAATGAACAAGAATGTTTACAAAATTGAAAAATCCATAGAGCTGAAGAACACTTAGGAAGAAACGGGTACCTAATTATCCCATATTTGATTGCAAACGTCCATTCACCTAATATAAGCCCCACACCCCATCGCACATATCATATTTCATAACAAGAAAGAAAATACGAAACTCCTACACTGCACTTGAGCAAAAATCCATTTACTCTGCCCCACATATCGCCCATATTTAGAATATTTCTGCAGACAACAATTGATAAGTGCTTATGGGCAGTTATGGGCGACGCATCTTCATTTCAAGAGGCCCATTTTGCTGGTTTTGGAGCTGAAACTGATGATAGCGACCAAGAAATGTTTAACACCAAATTTCTTCGTCCAGACAAACTTACTTAGACGTTACTATTACATTTCAGTAAACAGGGACAGAGAGAGAGAGAAAGAGAGAGAGAGAGAGAGAGAGAGAGAAAGAGAGATAGAGAGGGAGAGAGGGGGGCCTGTCTAAAACAAAAAAATAAAAAAAACTATTCATGCCTATAAGCCTGACAAAGCTTTCTATGTTTTGAAAACATTGGACAAATCTAAGAACGGTTTTTTAGTGGATTGCAGAGATTACGTGGTGAAGTACTTATTCACATTTCGATTGCACCTCAAATAAACATATTCTTCTTCTTCTTAAATACCATGACAATTGACTTGGACTTCCTCTTTTGCTGATAAAAAAACATTATAAGCATTACAAAACTGGGTTGGACTTCAAAAGTTATTGAAGAATCACAGAAGGATATCTAAACGAGATCGTACGTAACGAGTAGTGCGATCAAAAATTTATGAGTTTTTCAAAAAACGCGCAGCAATCAAGTCTTGCGGCTATAATAATAGTAGCGATTTGTTTGAAGATTTTTGGCGCCTATTTTGTATTTGGAAAACGATTGGAGAAATTGCAATCTATATATAAGATGCGTTTGTTCGTAAGCCCTATCAGAAATATTGCTTAAAATTTTGCGTTAAAAACCCAATTAGCCCAAAAAAGAAGCTACGAATTTTTTTATTTATATATATAGAAGGAAGCACTTCGAGAAAAGCTGGGAAAGCTATGAACATGATTCAAGGTCTCTGTATCATGCATAGATCATTATTACTTATAAGAATGTGAACAACCTGCACAAATTATGCACTACACACGTCACGAAATGGAGAAAAGTATCACACAATTTAATAGTTACGATAAAGGCAGCGTTGGAGGTGTTTAACAAGACATACAAGATTGCTTTGCACCAGAGTTTCTCTTGTAGAACTCTGAGTTAGCAAGTGTGGAATATTAGAAGCTAGCTTGCACTCTAAAGAGAAGTTTACAATTTTTTAGAATCAAAGCTTTTTCTTACTCTTCTTATAGCATCCGCAGAAAAACTTTTTTCAATCACATAAATTTTTTTTTTTATATCTTGTCTTTAAGTTTTGCTCCTTCTCATGTATGCTTTAACTACAGCAGTCTTGTGTAAAATTCTTGGCACCGGAAAACGGAAGTTGACTTTTTATTGTTATATGGATGTATTTTCGTTATGATAGAATTCTATATGTATAGCATACATCCCGCCCTTCTTATTTCTCTTTGGGTTCTTTCGTGTTTGTTGGTCTTCAAAAAAAAAAAAAAAGAAAAAAAAAGCGAAAATATAAACAAGAAGAAGAATATACTGTGACGCATACACGTTGTTGTGTTTTATGAATAATCATAAAAGTGATATATAAATGCATGTTATTAACATAAATTTCTTTTGTATTTTTAAAGCAAACGTTCTTTTTTGTTGTTGTTTGGTTTTCATTCTTCCTTCATACGGCAGAAGATGATTCCCATGCATGTTCCATATCAGCATTGCATGTTGAATGCCTGCCTGTCTCTCTATTGTGTATCTGTCTTTTGTTGAGGTGTTTTCGGTTACAATATTTTTTTTTTTTTTTTTTGTATATTAAATGTTGAATGCGCTTAAATTTCTCATGATTTTATAATATTTTGGGAATTTAATGAAAACCAACCATATTTAATGACTAAATTTTGTAATTTTACTCTATTAAAACTAATGTATGTGAGATTTAATTTTGCTAAGGTTACACAATAATTATAAATAACAACGATATTTATATGTAATAAAAAAATACAATTTACTTACCGTTTTCAAAAGCAAGTAAAAAAGACATTTAAAATCTGTGGAGAAAAAAATATTACAAATATTTTAAAAAATATATACAGCAAGAAATATAAAAATAAAAAAAAAAAATTTAAAAAACAATGAAAAAGAATAACAAGCCTTAAAATGTCAACCCATAAAAGATAAGGTTAATAATACAAAGATCAACTTGAAGACCGGTTATAAGAAATTGCAAAATGTCTAGGTTAAGAAACAACAACGTGTTGCGCAATCGGATTAAGTAAGAAATGTGAAGAGGTGTGCAACTCTTCAGTAAGAAACTTTAGAGCTAGCTTTTGGAACCAAAAAGTTCAAATGTGATATAAAAGAATCAGTTTGTAGGTAAAGAGCGGTTGGTCTGTGCGCTTAATAAAAAAAATTTATTTTTACGACGAAAACAGACGACAAGCTGAGAAACTGATAGAGAAGCATTGGTTCGCTAAGAGGAACCACAAGTTCTTCAAAGGGTACCTAGAGATACCATTTCAAAATTTATTTTTGGAAAGCACTAATACATGACGTTGGAGCCATTCTTGCGGGAAATGTTTAACAGTAAAAGTATCTGGCGCCCAGAGCATGAAAAAGGAAAAAATGTAATTCACACATCTGCATCTAGAGAAACGCTAAGGATTTTTTAGAAAGCGTTGATTTTTGAGTGATTGAAAAAAATTCACTTTTCGTCTAAAGAATAGGTAACCCTTACACGCTAGGCCAATTGTGCTACAAAAATATACTAAGCTTGTGCGAAATACATAAGAGGACTTGGGATAGACCTACCGTTTATAATATTCATCGATTCAGAAAACGATTCTAAGCATGTCTGTCCGCCTGTCCATATTGCTACAATTTTTGACCTAGTTTTTAATAAAATGTGGCCCATCGACGATAGACCACTGTAGTGTTTCTACTGGTAGTTGTTTTATAGGCGTTTAACAGTTTAACTTCCCCCCTACTGGGAAATCAATTCCTTTTTGTCTATTCAATATTTATTCTTAACTATTTTAGAGATTACTTCAGCCGACAAGGAAAGGTTTATTTACTGAAAATTTTCCGGTTTACAATTTTTTTTCACATAAGTGGTTTAAGAAAAGCCTCTTTCGTAGTCGCGATACAGAATGACTTTCTGCGTAACGATGTGATGAAAACTTTATTGTCTTCTCTGAGTGAATTCATGTCTTTAGCATAACATTACGTGAAATTTTTTTAGAAATTTTAAATCGTCGATGTGAACAAAACGATATTACAAAGGCCATAATTTTTGATTTATCTATTTCTTAAAAAAAAAAAAATTCAATCTTTTTTTCTACTCCTCCTCCTGTTACTTTCCTTAATTGTATATCTTTGTTGCAAAGAAGAGATAAAAAAAAAAAAAAAAAAATGCGATCTTTATATAGTTTTATTCCAAAACCATGCTGGTAATTTAAGCTCTGCTTTCCTATAGTCGGTAAGTTTAACTCAGTCAGCCATCGGCGGGTGCCATAACACCGTAATAACAAGGTTGTAAAATATGCTCAATATGTACACCCATTATAGTTGCATGCGCAAGTATTTGCTGCCATGACTTAGTTTGCAATTTTTTATTTTGCTTTTTCATTTTCAATTTTTTCCCATTTTCTTTTTCTATCTTGCCATTTCATTTTAAACACTTTTCTTCGCTGGTCAACGGTTAAGCATGCAAACCACTTTTTCGCCTAGATAGACTTGACCTAATTGCGTGATAAAACTCAAAATTGAATTTAAAACAAAGAAACATTAATTATCGTTAATTAATTATACGGTTTAAATTTAACAAATATTTCAAGAAAATTAAAAAGAGAAAAAAAAGAAAATGCTCTTTCGCAGCCCACTACTACAAATACTTTATAAGTCTTCTTTCGAGTTGAACAGATTCACTGTATTACTGCACAACTAAAATTTTTACTACGCTTGTATAAAGTGCTTTTATTTAGAAGCCCAAGGTTTACAACACCTAACCAGCAACAGATGAGTGGCAAAACACATGCACACCGTAACACAATTGTAATTTAAATTTGCATTGCAAGTTGATATTGATTTAAACCATTTGCATCGCATTCGACTGGAAGTTTTAATCGATGATGCAGATGATGCCGGTGATGCCGATGATGTCGATAATATCAGGCCTTTAACAATACGCAAATTCGTTTCTCTTAAACATCATCTCATCTATAGTATGCTGTTGGTTTCAGTTTAATATTTCACAATTTATGTGATTGGAAGTAGTAGAATTGCTATGGTTTCTTTCTTTTTCATGATAATAATATAAGCGATTGGAAATTTTATATCTAATTGACTTTTAAAGAGATTTTTATTTTTAATTTGAGATTTTTAAATTATTATGAAAATATTTTCCACTTTATTAGCATTTGAGCATAATATCAATAAAATTCTCGTACATAATATTGTTATTTGGTCGGCAGCTCTTAATTAAGCTCATTTATCAATAAAAATATTTATAGAACATTTTTTAATATTAAACAGATTTTGAAAACTTTGTATTGTGTTGCAAAGAATAACCTGTGTGCGTGAAGAAAAATTTTTATGAATTAAGTTATTAGTGCTTTCAAATTATGTCAGGGATACCAATACTTGCGTAAACAATAATAAACCAAAGGCTAGAAAATAAGAGGCAGGCTGTACAGGCAGCTCGGTAGTCATGTCGATCGCCCGTTGTAGTAACAACACAGTAAAAAAGAAAATTGTAAGGGGATTCTAATAAGAAAATTTAAAAGAAATTTCAACTTCTCTTATGTTTTTAACTGAGATAGAGGCGTATTTTTGTCTGTCCGAAAATATGATAAACATTTGTAATTTTCTCCTTGATAATACGTTTGGAAAAGTTGCACTTGTAGACTACATTATAGTCATTTAATCGGTAGCAAGCTTAGTAATAGTAATAGCATTTTGCAGCAATTGTTTATTCTTTTCCGTAACAATTGCTGCCATTCACGATTAAAAAGGTAATTTGCCGATTACCTTGAATAAGAACTTGCTCCGTCAGTCTTGTTCAGTGCAACTACGATCAAAGATCGTAAAGAGTTTAGCAATTTTCTCTTTCTCCGACTTTGTTTCCCGGACAAATCACAATTTTCTATACACTTCGCTGATATCTTCTTTTCGCACAGTGCAATTTTTCGACGACTTCCAAGTATGCATAAACTCTTGAATCGGCAGACTTTTTTGATGCAGGAATATTCTATCCAAAATCGATTCTTCAAATTAAGAAGATCGCGTGTATTTTGGGACAAGTTTTTCTTATCTATAGCATAACTAAATCACTATATGACACATTACCATGAAATTATCTTGGAATAGTGTCGTTTATTTAAATTTTTCTTTCACTTTGATGTCACCCACTAACGCAACGCATTCCATGTTTGGGTAGTAGTATGTAACACACGCAAGAACCGTCCAATTTTTTTTTGAACGGGGCGATCTTGGGTCATTTTCAGACTCGATCTAAGCTTGTCCGTCGGCATGTCGGATGTGTGTTCAAATGTGGTTTTATTAGGTATCCTGAGAATTATTTTACGAAAATTCCGTTTTATGAAAAAAATTAAGATTAAGATTAAGATTGATTGAGGCAGTATGCGGCTTAATTGCAATCAAGGAATTGTTGAATAATGGGTCCATGCTCTAAGCTCATATTGTCAACGACCTGTTAAGCGACATTTACGATTTCGCTGAATTAACACCACGTACTCACAAAAACATTCCATTGTTTCTTTTTTTGATCGATTACTGATAAGTGTGTGTCAACAATTTCAGTTAAAATCGTAAGTAAGAACAAAGTGAACATTTAAACGACATGTTTCTCGCATATTTTATTGTTATCTTCACGAGGCTTTTACTTCACAATCATTCATTTGACTTGCAACACTTACGGATGTTTCCTATGGTCACTGTTTTAGGTCGCAGAGTAGGGTTTGCGCTATCATCTGGTGGCTGGACGATCACGTCCATTAACCAGAAACAAATATTTGGCTTCGAAAAGAAAATTTTCATTTAACTAATGATTCGTAAGGTGTTTTTAGTCTATGTTATAGCTCTAATAGTTTTTAAGGCTGCTGCGAAAGGAAGCGCTATGAGTTATTACATTACACGCACATCATCACTCTGCCATGAATATAAAAATAAAAAAAGATGGCTTTTTCTGAATCTAAATTCCATGATTGATCGGCGCGTACCTGCAATAGAATTCTTAATAGTCATTTGTAAAAACGTTATCGCAATGCTTGCACGCATTTCGACTAGGAAGTCATAGCCGTCATTCTAAAATCTTGGATTTGTATAATAACCTGAGCAGTTGGTAGAGGGAGTATTTTGTGAAGTATAACAAATGAAATAAAGAATATTTCTCTCTCTTGCTTCCTTCCCACAAGAAACGGAGTGGAAGGGGCGGTCGTTGCTAAACGTTTTACAGCTTTACATTACGAATAACACTTCGATCAATAAATCCCGGAACGTAAATATCATCTTTAACAATGAAGTGAATATTTGGAATCTTCCAACAAAGTGCTTTTAGTGGCCATACATCCTTTAGTTACGGAACAATGGAAAAGTACAAATTGCATGTCTTAATCACTCATGTAAAAAAAATACCATTGACACTCAGCATTGTCTTGGAAAGTATTATGGCAACTCATCCCTGCTGAAGACAACAATTTTCCCGTTGTTTTGTAGATCGTACAGACGATACTGAACGCAGCAGGTGAAGGCACCGATGGAAGTGACTATATATCAGCAACCAGGAAAAAAATCATGAAAACTATTCTTTATAATTGAATGGCAAAGTAGCAAGATGTAGCTGACTGCTCTGGGATTTCAAAAGGCAATAGAACAAGTATTTTGAATGAAATATTCCGAAAGCTATAGCGCGTTTATTTATGATGTCGCACGTCGATAGTTGCAGTTGCATGAATTGATATTGATATTGTTACCCCATCTATCGTGTTCTTCTGACGCCGGCTCAAGCTTTTAAAAATATTAATGGAGCTCTTTACGAAAAAAGGCTTTCGACCAAATAATGATGTCCCTGCGGAACCCATCCCATTGGACTCGATTACTCTTTATGCTGATGAATTAAATCGAATTTTTTCTTATTTGCTCCCGGGAGTTATTGACCAATGTGTAAGGTATCAGGCTTAGCAACTATAATTGTTATAGCAAATGCAACGAACCATAACGTTCACGTATGGTTGACAGTGATTTAAAAGGTTTTTTTTTTTCTTTCGTCTCTTTGCAAGTCGTCATCGTTAATTCCGTTGTTGCTCTTTTACTGTTACGGTTATAACTTTATTCAAAGCAACTGTAAGGTGGTAAACTATAAAAACTTTGAAAATGGTTGAAAAGAGAGTTAACAATGTGTACAATAATTTAAGTAAATGATGGGTAGCATTAAACGAGAAACTCTTCAAACATCATGTGAATCTATAAACTGACTGACTTTGAAAGTCAAAATTCTTCCTCTAACTCAATTAATTAATTTGTTTGTATTGTGTTGAATTGTGGGTTCAACTAACATTTCAATGTAGATTTTCATTATCATGCATACATAAGACGTACCGATAAACACTATACATCACTTCTACAATCGATGCTGCTATGATGCAATTTTGGAGACGGAAGCAGTAAAGTAAAAACGGCGACTTAATCCATGTTCAAAATGGAAGCATCGCGATTCCCTATCGTTATTAATCTTCTCTTGTCGACAACCTCTAAAGGAAGAAATAAATAAAAAAGTTTTTACATACATCACTCTACACTGTTTCATTGTTTTAAATCAATGGATCTGATTTAACAAATATTCTGATTCCAATTCAAAGTTTCGTAATCAGATTTCAAATTCTCGTTTAGCAGCTCTTCACATGTTTCATCTTTTGTAGTCTCGTTTATTTAGATTATGCTCAACTTTCTTTGTTTTCAAATCCTTAGTCTATTTCTCTTCTCGGCAATTAAACAAAAGTATAGAGGTGGATAAAACGAAATATAAAAAGCTCTGCTTAACCTTATTTAGCATTATTGTAACCTAGAGAAATAGGCACCGCAGACCACTGAAAATGCATATTTGTGGTCAGTGTAAAATTCAGTCTGTCGACTAACAATAAAACGTACGACTCTTTCTCGACTCTTTTCAAACCAAAAAAAATGCACAAAAAATGGAAAAATAACAATTTTTAACCTATAGCAAGAATTCGTATTTTAGTTCCAGTTTATTTGTTTTTTATTTTAATCACATATGTAACAATCATTTTCACAGAGAAGTTATGATAGAAAGTTTTCTTTGCATTTCGACTATTTCCGCTTGTAAATCAGAGAACTCTTACATTAAATTTGTTATGCAAATAGGATAATAGTACCCATTCCAAACCCTTAGGGATCATAGTAGTCAAGTACAAATCCTTGGTTACAGACATACATATATGTATACATATGTATGCAACAGAAGCACACATACATCATCAAGATTGCCATGATTTTCAGGCATAATGCTGGCGTTGAACGCAAAATTCTAAATTAAAACAAATAGAGCTTAAAAAAACAGAGAGGAAGCAAACCTAACATAATCTCCACAAAAACAAAAGCAAACATTTATACAAAAATAAACATAAATGGAAAAATCGTGTTATTTCGCATGAAAGTGTTAAACTCATGAATAATTTGTTAAAATTCATGCGAGATTATTTTCATAACACTCAAAAAAAAAAAAAAAAAAATATTTTCAGTTTTCAAATAATAAAGTTTCAGCAAAGCCAGTAAAATTCCTACAATCGGCTTGCTGCGCATTCTACATAGTCATGCCCGTAAGCATTGATCACATGTGGACATACATTTACCCGTTTTTAAATGATTCGATCTAATCTTAATAGGATTCTGCCGTGGGCCAAATACGAAGGCGGAACCAATTTTATTAGGATATGTCAAAAATTGCAATACGTTGGTCGGACCGTTGCCGGTTGTGTAAATATAAAATGGCAAAGAGAAGGCATCATTTTATTGTAAGCATTGGTCATATTGTCTCTAGATGTTTAGCGTCCGCCCTGCACGGTTTAATCAGACGTAGCTCATAGACATATTGCGTAATTAACGAACGATTGGCGGTTGATCTTTGTGTCAAAAAAGTTAAACACGGAAAGCGTTATATCCTCAGCTTTTTCGGATGGACGGTGCTTGATATAATAAAATGCGGTTTATAAATCAATTCACATGGTGTACAAGAGTGGAGATCCGCCATTCGCACAACGGACAGACGAATTGTTATGCTTAGCGGATATTCTGAAATCTGTGAGCAAAGATCTTTGCTGCAAAGGGAAAAAATTTCAACTTTCGAGTTGTAAGAGATGCTGATTAAAACCTAGTAAAAATATTTCCTGACGTCATCAAATCTATCGGACAAGCACTCGCGAATGCTTTACAATTTTTGTACTCAACCTGAAAGGCTCATAGGCTTTTTAATATATTTTGAAATTTTTTGCTACAGTCTTACCTCAGTATATTTCTTTACATTAATAAGAGGCTTAAAGAAATGTTGACTTTTGATTACGTTTAGGATTAGCTGTAGGAATTTGTAGATTATATCTACCTTGATTTGCTGACACTGCTTGACTAAATTGGGGTTTTGCACTTGGTGTTCTTGAGTAATCAACAGTAATCCGTTTGTTCTATTGCTTCCTTTGTTTATCTTTTTCTTTTTTTTTTTGTCTATGTCAGAAAAATCTGTTTTTGATTGTATTTTTTTGTTCTGCTTCGCAATAATAGCTTGGACAGAGTTTGTTAAGGAACAACATTAAGAACCAATAACAAGTAATAACATCAACTAGCTATCAGGATTTACCGAAAAACAAATAAAGATTAAAGCCATACATGTTACAAAATAATCCATAAATCTATGAAATTTTTTTCATAAATCATTTAAAGGAATCACTATTTGCGTGTTCAAGTCAAGTTGCGATAGTTGCGATAAGTCATCCGATTTTCTTACTTTACTTTTTTTTACTTTTGTAATGTTTTTCACTTTATACGCTCGTCGTAATACCTTTTGAACGCCTCTGCTATCACTTGTTGTTGTTAGTAAACACACACGCAAAAATTGTCAGATATTTTGTTTTTGTCTTTTTACCTAGACAACAAGCGTTTGTCACACACGCATTATTCGCTAGAGACTTTGTTGTCAGCGAAACAACACGACAACAAAAAACTTTACAAGATGCTAATTAACAGCGACAACAATGCTGCTGGTGCTGCTGCTGCTGCTGCAATAGCATCGGCGGCAGTAGCAATAGCAATAATGGCGTAAAACATTATAAAAGGATTATTAGTGTTAGTACTTTGTCAACGTATTCTACAGATGAGTTCTTCTTTTAAAAGAGGAGGAGGGGGGCAAAAAAAAAAGAACTCTAGAAAAAATGCATTAACATAATGACGTTCCTCAAAGGTATTAAAAACTGGTATAAATAGAAGAAAAGACAGAAATGTTGTTGTTGCTGTTCCAGTCAAAACACTAGAATTTCATAAATTATTGTTCATAGCTTTTTTCCCGTCAACTTTTTTTTATATCCATTGTTCCTTCAAAGCAACAGACATTGAGGATAGTTGCTTTGTTTTTTTTTTTTTGTTTTGATGCTTTTCAGCAAATTGACAGCTTCGGTACTTATCCTATATGTATTTTTATATTTAAAGTGCTTAGCATATTTTTATAGTATAATAATATTGCGTCATATGACTTCAATCTCTTGGCGGATGATGTGGTTTTGCTTTGACACGTAAAGTGAAAGTGAAAATTATGTCAGCGCAAATCGTGTGACACAGATGAAAATTCCCGTAATATGATAACGAATGCTCGAGTGAAACATTTTTTCGCTCGCGGTTTTCTTCCATTTTGTTTAGTAGGCAGAGAATATTCAGTGAGACAACGGTAAAGTAGAGGCTTGTAGAGATAGTTAGATGCGCGATAACAAACTAATACAAAACTCAGTGTGACGGCGACACTTTTTACTTTAAATTTCGAACAAATTGAGAAATCACTGCTTGTTACAAGTCAAAGGTTTTCAAGAGAAGAAGGACAAAAAAGTACATAAGTTGTTGCTAGAGAAATTTTAATAGTTGCCTTCCTACTCTTCCTAACACATATATAGAGCGCATACTTAAGGTTGCCGCGATATTTTAAGAGAACATTGATCGATACTCGTCGCGTCTGCGAAATTTAATTATAATTTGAACGAAAAAATGCGAAAAACAAAAATATATTTTTGCATTGTAGTCTAATTTTTTTGGCAACTTTTTAATTTCGATTATTATGGCTGTAGTCGGCCGCTCAGGCAATTAAAACGTGAGCTTTCATTTGAAGGACTCATAGAGGATGCGACCCCAAAACAAGTACTTGGATGATCCTAATCTACCAAAATTAATTTTTTGGTGAAAAATCTTTACCTATTTTCTTCATAAAATATTAAAAGCCAGTTTTTATCGCCTTTGTTAACTTGACGTGAAAATCCTTGGATGGGGTGTGAACTAAAAAATTCATGGTTCAAACATTCATATATTTTCATCACAAAATATTCAAAAACTATAAAGATTTACTTTTCGTAAAAATGCTTGTGTGGCAGAAGGTCCACCTGATCCAAGTTTTTGACATCAATTTACTATGCCGAAATACTATTACTTAGTGGTGTTTGTCGGGAAGTTTGCTGTTTTTTTTTTATGTAATACCTCGTTCAAAATATAGCGAATGGTTGTAAAATTTATTCGATCGCATCTATTTGAGTAGGGTTTGCCTTTGGGCTAAAACGCATCACCCTGCGCGAAACAACTCTAAATTGCAGTTAGACTTAAAACTGCATCGCAAGATATCAGACAGAGGAACAGATAGGAGACATAAGAAGAAATGAGATTAAAGCGGCTCAAAAACTGATCCTGAATCAATCGTACCGCCTGCTTAGTATTACATATATCTTAGCAAATTTAACGCCCTATAAGGAGTTGGTGTCGCAGCAACAATTGTCATTGCTATCAAATCGAGTGCTATTGATGCTTAAAAAGGAACAAGTTTTCTAAAATCTTTCCGACGAAAACACGATTCCCTTCTATTCAATAACATTCCATTATAAGAGGAAGAAACGATTTTTTTCTCGTCTACTAATGCAAAAAACTGGCGCGTGTGAATATACTAAACATAGTCTTAACGTAAGCCCAACAATACCGGCTTAGAAGTGCTTCGCGAGATTTGATTTTGCCGAATTTTCACTACGAGTACATGAAGAGATGCAATGAACATAATTCTAGGACGATCATGATGCTGTTCTTGACGTATGGAATGAGAAAATTTGGAATACTTCGTGGATATGTGGCTATGAATGTAAGAAACTTAGGTACACATGCACAGAAATGTACAAGAAGTCTTGTGAACTGTTTCATCTATGTATGTAGTGCATAAACGGCTTAATCAGCCAATTATTAGTTCCTTTAGTGTATAAATTATTAAGGCATTTTTTATACCTGAAGTCTATTACTGTTATCGAAAATGCCTTAACTAGTTTTACGATTAAATCTGCCATCATTTTTGATATAGGACATGAAAACACTCGGAGCACGGTTTGCTTTATAAACGAAGCGATAAAATGTGCAAGTAAATTAAAGCACTTTGATAAGCTACCACCGGCCATGAATGTATGCGTCAATAATTTCAAAGTTTTACGTTTGCTTAAGGAACGCAACCGTATTGAAAAAAAACGGTTATGTGCAGCACAGTACGTACACCCTTTTCAATCACAATTTTAATTGATAGCAAGCATTTATGCATTATTTCCCCAAAATTTTGCGAATTGAAGACATAGTGTGCATAACTAAGGTAAATGGTTCACTTCCAATACTTTCTCAACGAGTAATAATGTTTGTGGCTTCAGCAATACTCGATCCAGGCCATGGCTTTATTTCACAATTATCAAATGTGAATGACGGGTTGGCGAGGAAATGAAAAAACGTTAGGGCGGATGGACGCCATCCGTGTGACCGTATCTCGCCAAATATTCAATCACAATAAGTAGTAGAGAGTAAAGAAAGATGCGGTCCGATTATAAGAAACTTTCTGTACATATGTTCTAAATAGACTTCTGCTACTAAAGCTACAGGTTGAAAATTGAAGGCACCCATATGCAACATTTACAACAATTTCAAAACTAAAAGTACGCAAGCATTCTAAGAAATTTTTATTTACTACTTGTTTACTGGGCCAAGCACCTTAGCTGTTGAATTACGGTAATGTAAATAAAATTATTCGATAAATTTCTTCTTTCTCATGATTCTCAAATTATGCTATAAAATGCAGTAGAAAAACTGCTCTAAGACGCATATTGCAAGCCCATCGCTTATGTCACCTCTGTGTAATCATTGTATCAAACTTCGAAAGAAAGTCTAACTAAAGGCGTATTATGGAGCACAGTTTAAAAGAAATCTTATGTACGACTACACGCATGACAAGCTTCCGAACTTATTATAAATCTCTTATTCGCCTACTGAACGAATGAGGCCGGAAATGGTTTTTTTAATTGCATGGAAATAATCAAAGGGGTCTGAGCTGGCGAATTCAAGTTTTATAATTTCAATATACTAAACCCGAGCAATTGCCACTTTTATCTACATAAACTAATTGGTTTCAAAATTTTTGACATTCTAATGCCATTTATAAGTGTCAATTAGCCAGAGATGATATTGTATAAGAGTGTAAAGACAACGAATGCAAAGAGTGAATTTTGATATCTTCGAAGGCTATTTTATGCATACTTTAATAAGTCCACGGTGTATATTTTTATATCCTATTGTACATATTGCAAACGAAACAACAAAAATGACACGCCCCCGGTCTTCTGAGATAGACCTATCCCATCATCATAACACAAAACTATAAAATTATAATTGAAACCTAAGTAATTTCGATTCAATTATTTGTGCAATAACAACGAGAACGAAACACAACACCAAGATTCTCACGCATTTTAACTGAACTCGCGAAGAACAACGAAAGGAGAAAAAAAAAGTACAAGTGAAGAAGTCTCTGCTGAAGCATTCATTCACACGTTTCCCAAATGGTGTAGCGATCACTTTTGCATACACATAAATGCATACGCAAACATACTTACTTACATTGTGTTAGTATTTTGCATCCATTTATTTATATTTTATTCTTTTAGACAATTATTATATTTATTAGATTACATATTTTAAAATCACGTTCTCTTCTCAACCAATCTCGGTTAGATGTGCGTCTTGTTTAACGTAGAAAATAACAGAAAAAGAAATGTTTTCACTTTCCCTTCTATATGCCTAAGAATTGCTTTTATCTTTTCGCCTTTCGAAGATTTCGGAAGACTGTCTTTATTTACAGAGCTTTTTTTTTTTTTTTTTTTTTTTGTTTAACAACCAAGAAACTATCTCTAAAGATCAGCGCACTTGTTTTTGTTTCCTCTTTCTTTTTTAGTAAATTTTCTTTTAATTTATTTTATATTCATTTAACTTTTCTTAAACATTTTTTTTTTTAATTTTGTTTTTTATTTACTTATTTTTTTTTTTTTTTTTAATTTTAAAACTTTCTTTTTTCTTTTGTGTTTTGTTTTTTTAAGAACATCTCATTGGTTTTTAATTGACAATAACACACACCTTGTCTAAGAAAACAACACATACTTTTCTGCTACGAGTTAACCCACTTCGCCTTTACGGCTAGAAACTCACGAAACTCACTAATAAACTAAAGTTTTTATTATGTCGAGAGCCCAGACGTAGTTGTGTTATGTGTATTTTTCTAAAATCATTTGGTTAAAATCGTCAAACTCATACAGGTTGCTGTTTACAAACATTCTCTGAGCTTTCAAACTTATTGGAAGTGCGCTGGAAAGTTGCCTGCTACACTGTAAGAAAAGGTTTTATTTTAATGCACAATATCTTTGCAATTTCTATAGAAAAAATCAAAACAAAATACACTGAAGCAATGCAAGCTCAGTTGAGCTCTTACTTTGCAAAACAAACTATTGGCAGCGGGTGAATGCATGAAAGAGTAAAAGAGTGGAGTAGTGATAGAGAATAATACATTATTCCCAGGATGGGAATAAGGGTCGCAAGAAGAGGTTCGCAAGAAGTATAAATATTTTTAAATTTAAACTTTTAATGCGAACAATGCTGTTTCTTTTTTATAAAAGATTTGTAATATATTGACTTATTCATATATTGACTTAATCATAAATCCTGAACGTTTCGAAAATGAGAATTTCAAGACGACTCACTTAGTCGCATTTATCTTCCTTTCACACAATGGGCACACAAAAGTAGACCAATTAGATAAGAGTAGATCTCTGAGTCCTTACGTCGAACTTAATCCTATTCTTTTATTCTAATGTTTATGCGAAGAAAACTACACTGCTTTCTGAACGGATGATAAAATTGAATGTATGGAAGGTTACTCATCTTTCAATTTTATTGCCCCTTACCCTCTATCGTTTCTTCGTTGTTTTACTTAATTTAGGAACAAAAATTTATTTATTGTCAACACAGAACTTCATCTATTCAAAGTGCTGAGAAAATTTGTTGTGCACGCTTTACTGTAGCAACTTACAGCTGTTTTTTATATATAGTTGTGCATGTTTCGAAATGAATAAATCCCAATTTTACTCAGGCCCCTTACCGACCCTACTTACAATTTCTCTTAGATAACGGCCGAGTAAAATTCTTACATACAATAATTGAACTCATCTGCCGCCTTTGTATCTCTTTATCTTCTCTGTTTTACAGAATTATTGGATAAAAATCTTTTTTTTTTCCTTTTTTATTACAAGTTTTAATTCATTAATTAAAGCCGAAAAATAACATTTATTTCGTTCGATTTCCTTTCAATAAACGAATAGAAACCTAAAGTAATTGATTGTTTTTCCTTACATTATGCCATAAGAAAGCTTCATCCCAAATGTATGCCATAAATTTTTGATTGTTAATATTTTACTTTGTTTTTCAAGTTTACACAATTCATGAAATTTTTGCTTGCAATCCTTTCTAAGAGCAATGAAGAAAACAGAAAAAACAAGGAAAAAGGATGAATTTTTCTGACAGCGAGTGCTGTCGCGGACAGATATTCTACGACCAGCATTCATTTAAACTAAACTCATAAAATATGGAAATAGTATTTGTTTTAGGTTTTATATAACAAGGACTATATGCCATAACTAAGAAGAATAAGATAAAAAATAATAGTACGTTATAAAGCGTAAGCAAAAAAAGGAACTTTGTTTGCTTCCTTTAAAGATGAAATCTATGTAAAAAAATTTAAAAGTTAACGTGACGTTCTTCTAATGAAGTCACAAAGTGTACTGGTTACTCATCTTTCAATTTTAAAATTTCATGATTTCCTGCGGATTGTTTGGTATTTTCTCTTTTTTTCTTTCTACCGCTTTAAAAAGTTTTGTCTTAGTTTTCTTTTTATTTCGCAGAATAACACGCAATATCTTGTGTATTTTTGCAACAAGAAGAATTACATTTGTAAATACTCAAGACATAATAGCGGAAAAAATTCCCTTTGATTACCTACCGTAAATGAGTGTTAATATAATATATCATATTAGTTTAGCTAGCTATGTAGAAGCATCTTTATATGGAGGCGCTTTAAAGAAACACATTTTTCCTGCTCGCCAGCCTATCTTACGATTTTAATATGACATCAACATCAAGTCGTTTATTAGCCAACAGGTTAGTGGTGGAGTCTTCATGATAAATGTGTTTTTTTTCTTCACATTGAAATGTCATTATTTCTTCTTATAATAGTTTAATTGTTACATTAGCAGCTGTCACTGCTGTCCGTAACGAAAATGTTAGCTAAGAGAACTATAAACTGAAATAACAATGAAAAATGTATTAATTATGTTTTCAAAAAAACACAATTTGTGACTTCTTTAAATTTTTAATAATAATTGAAATCAGACTCTGTTTCCTGTATACCTGTACTCGTTTTTTGGCCTACGATATAGCCGAGGGGTTAAGACTCACGACTGCCAAGCTGAGAGTTCCGTATTTGCATCTTATTGCGGCAGATCTCTCACGTTCGCTTTACTTTCACTTCCTTTAAGGCTAAAGATTGCTCTACTACTTGCTGATATTCATTCTTTGCTATACTGCCATAGTTTATGCCTTAGGCTTGTTTAGTATTATAAGTTCAAAAATATTGGAAAAAAAAGTGTTTTCTTCGAAGCAGAAGCTGTTTACTTTAAACTTTGTTATGCTTTCAATCGATGATCTTTTCTACAATATTGCAATTTAAGCCTTTAATCGTAAAAGTGCTGCTTACTGCAGCTGAATGTATGCAGCACGTCGTAGCGAATAGGCAAACAACTCTCGAAATATTTTAGGGCAAAATGTATGCAAACTAAACGTTCAATTAGTTTTAGTTTGCTTGGCATATATATAATTTAAACTATAAACACAAAATAAGCTATTGATAAGAGATTTGCTGCAAAGCATTCAAAAAAAAAAAAAAAAATGAATAAACGATTACTATACATGACAATATAAGGAAGGTTCATAAAAGAAACAATAAATTGAAAAGATCTCGGAAATATTCAGGTTGAAATTCGTTTTCATTCATTGGTAGGTTTCCCTCATACCATTGCAATTGTTACATATTTCCGAGTGCATGTGTGTGCAGGCAATCGAATTAAAGACTGCATTAGTTATGAACTTGAATTAGTTATGAACTTCAATTAAGTTACATCATTTTCTGCAAATATATACGTACTCGAGAAATGTATGTCTTTTTATCAAATAGCTGAAGCCTTACTCTTCTTCTTCATTACCCTAGAAAAGGGTTGAACAAATTTATTAAAATATTATCATATTTATGGTTATGTAATATTCTTTGTTAATAATCGAGAATCCTCTATTGAGAAATGCCTCTAGTAACTGCGAAACGTAATGTGAGTCCTTTAGTTCATGTTCTTTAAAAATTAGAAAAATGTTAGCGTACAACGTTGGAGCCTAAAAGCTATGCATAGATGGCTAATTTTCAATGTGACTTAATTTTAACTTAATACAGTTAATGAGCCTCACCGTTTGGTTTTCTTTTCTTGTTTTTTGTATTGGCTTAAATCGTTGTTGTGAGGACCAAATTTTAAATACACAAAAAAATTGGTTTTCAGATCAACGTGTCGGCTAGAGCGGTTTTAAAGATATTTTGAATGCGAGAAAAACTTTTGGAACAACCTGGTCATGTCATGTCATGTCAATAGAAATGTTCATGTTCATGTATATCGCAAATTGAAATTTGAGATCTTAAAAGATTACTTCTCCTTGAGTTGTCTAAGGTACTGCAAAGTGCAACCGTCCAATTACGTCTACCAATCAAGCATTAGTTTGAGTGAATTTTTTAATTGGACTACGGGACAACATGTTTAACATCGTAAAATTAGTTTTCCTTTCCGCGCAATTCCTCATTTTTACCAAGAAACATAACAGAGCCACCTATAAACTTGAGACTGTATGTTTACTTCATCTGAATTTATATAAGCGTCGTTTGGACAAAAGGTAATATTTTTTCAATTGTAAAAAAAATTTCTCAAAATGATGACTTTCTGCAAGAGATCAAGCAGGAGAAACCTAACAAAAGGATAAACGAAAAGCTGGGGAATAGACAAACTCAGAGTTGACTTAAAATGTAACTGATTGTTTATATTCAAGAAAGATTTGATATGAGCCACATTCCTACATTGTTCCAGAACTAGGATAATTGTTTTATAAAAAGTAAAGAGTAAATATTTTCATTCGTAAATGGCAAGCCAGAGTATGTCTCTGACAATAAAATTTACGGCTTGCGTGTATGATATAAAATACTTCAGCTTAGAAATAGACAACATATAGAAAATTTTTACACTAAATATCGCATAGATAAAACATATGCACACATGTATACATATACAAAATAATTTTACGTTTATAGGAAAATATACGTACGAATGTGTGTGTATACACAAAACATTAAAACCATAAACAATATCATTGTCTGTTGTGCATACAGTATATATATGTCTATATAACAACACAAGTTGTGGTCGACTATTCTTCTTATGTAAAACAATGTCCCAAATAAACTCAAAACTTAAAAGAAGAAGTAGAGAAATATGTCGATCATGTCTTCTTTTCTTATTTAAAATACAAAACTGAAACCACAGCATTGAAACGACTTCCTTTCATAAAACTGAAGTCGTATCTACATGATGATACCCGTAGTTATATTAAAGATACCGCAAATAAGAAAATAATAAGCAGCAGAGTAAGAAAAAAAATATTTTCCCAATTTCATTGAAAGTAAATTTGTAAGAGTTTTAAAAAATAAATTTAACTTAAAATTCGATTTCCAAGTTAATGACCACTTTAGCGGTCAACTGTTGAGGGCCACAATAACTTTTAGTTCTTATCAGAAATATTTTATTGGTTTTTATATCCACCACATTTTTTTTTTTCATAATGTATGTAACACCAAAAGGATGCTTCAGAGACCCTATAAAGTGTATATATTCTTGATTAGCGTGAAGTTCTGAATTGACTAAACCATGTCTGCCCGTCTGTGTGGTGTATGTTGTTCGCAAAAAACTAAGATATCGACTTCAAAATTTGTAGAAAAATTCGAAAATCTTTTGCACACATGTTGGTATCGAAAATGGGGCAAATTGCTTCGAGCAAAGACCCGCGTTGGAATGTAAACTGAACGTAACTCAACAAAAATTTTTGGGCTTTTTGCCGTTGCTCAGAAATTGTAAAAGTTAGGCTAATAATTTACGCATTTATTTTACGAAGCATTTACTCTTTATGAATATGGATATATGAAAAAAATCGGCCATGCCCACACAAAATTACAAGTGATTAGATTTTATTTTTTCACCTTTCTTGCGGTTTTATGCCTATTTACTATAAGACAAACAAGAAAGAATGTGTTAAGTATTTTGTATTGTACGTACATCAAATGAAGGTATATTTTTTTTCTGCCTAACAATGGGTTAATTCTACAACGTATGTGGTAGACATCGCGATTAGTTTTTTCTTAATAATACCAACACTTTGGTTATAAAATAAAAGAAATTGGAGAGTGGTATGCGAAAAGCTAAGTGTGTTATTTTCAAGATAAGTATCTCGGACATCACGACGTCGTGAACTTATGTTTTTCGCTACAATAGCATTAATATGGGTATCATATGAAGGGGCTTGGAGAGTAGAAAGCGGGAAACTAGGTCTATTAATTCTGAATTAATTACGGCAGACCTGACGACTTAGTGGATAAATGTTTTCGTAAAAATACCCTCGCCCAAGGTACCCAATGAAAGGAGTTGATGAGTAGAAAGCAATAAAGTATATATTCGGCTTGGATAAAGAAGTTGTTCGTTCTTTACTGAATTCCTCAAAGCCTAAAAGAGTATTTTAATGGGTGAATATAAATTAAAACGAACGTTCCACGACGATCGTAAGACGAATGTAAAATTTTCAAGTGTTCAAGTTTCCCACATCCACTTGAAAACTTGAAATTCATCCTATCACTGGGAGAGATATCTGATTTCAAGGAATCGGTATAATATTTGATACTACAAATTAGACCAATAGGTTATGAAAAATTAGAGCAACTTCCTAGAAAACTTCCTTTACAAATTTCGTAGTATCGCTGCTCAATTACAAAAGCAATTGGGATGCGTGCAAAACATCTTTCGATTCGCCGAAAAGAATACTCTTACCGTTAATGCACTTTAAGGGCCAAAATATGTAACTTATTGTATATATTTTAAACAAACAGTTCATGCATTATCCGAAACTTGTTAATAATTTTAATTGAATAACAATTTTACGCAGAGCTAAGTTGTGTTTGTGTTTATAATTTACAAACTTACAGAACATCCGATCTGAACGGTGGTTTATGTAACCCTTGTGCTGCTCCTGCTTCTCTGCTTATTCTTTATGAATAAAGTTAAATCTTGCACTTAGTTACGAACACAAAGCTCTTATGAAAATTTCTTCTATTACAATAAGCAAGTGTGCTTTATGTACTGAGAAAAGTAAACGAAGAAAAACACAATACACTGAATTTGGTGTAATTCAATTGTGTTAACATTTGTTGAACATTTTCTGTACAGTGTGTTACAAAGGAGAAGGAAGAAAAAGAGATGCGATGAAGGAAACCTTCATTAATTTCGTTGTGTTCGAATTAAAGATACGACTAATATTTGGTTTGGTTGTTTGCTAATATCGCTTAGAAACTGGCATCCGGCTAAAGAAAACTTTTAAAAACAAACAAATTTTTCTTCCTTATCTCCTTGCACTTTTTCCTAGCACTTTGAATGGTACTTTTCATCTCAATCTTTCAATATGTTCATGGAAGACCGAGAAATTTATCGAAATTTTCATAGTTTCGTACTTGGATAGATTCTCTCTCACGCCCTGGAAGGGAGAATTACAATTTTTCAGTACTTGGGATGAGATGTTAACCTTTTCCTAATTCCTTTTTTCTCAGATTGATGTAAAAAAAAAGTTAATCGAATTCGATCTAATCAATTATATTTGCCCTGCTTTCGTCCAATAAAATTCACTTACTAGAATCTGCAGAGTTTTCTAAAGTCTCGAAAAATGTTTACAAATAATTTGCGTTTTCACTATCTTTAATGATCAATAAAAAAATAAAATTTAGAAATGTATATCAATAGTTGCAAGCAATATTAGCTGATTTCTATTCCAGCCTAAAAGGGGCCGGTAATTAAACCGGAATTGCTTTCTTAGAAGTAACGTCTTGTAAGTAATAGGCGATCTCCAAATTCATACAAAAATTGAATTTTGCGCCACTATTGCCATGAACCGGAAAGAGGGAGAGAAATTGGAAAGTTCGAGGGGACTGGTACAATTAGTTATCTTAAACAATATGCCAAAGAGACAATCGCGGAGAGAGCAATATTAACTCGCCACCATGGTTGGGAATAGGACATTTCAAGTGAAGCAAACGAGGAAATGGAGCGCTCTCTCAAAACGGTCAGGAGAAATTCTGACAAGAAAATGCGTAGGTGCTGACAAAGGCTTTCAGGCTATTTGCCCGACACTACTGCTACTTAATACAGAGCTAAATATCGTATACTTCACGAAGCGATAACATATGTAAAAATTTTATTTATATGCGAAAGTATTCCTTGCGGCTAGTTCGAGACACCCTAAATAAGTACACATAGACACCTTAGATCATCGATCCTGAATATGTTAAGTCCCTATACACACAAATATTTAGAAATAGATATATAAATATGTATATAGACACATGTATGAACCCTGCGAAGCATTTCATGTGTCAATAGCGTCGATCCATGCAATATTTAAATTTTATTCTTATGGTACCAATGATAAATGAAAAAGTAATGCACGAGCGTGTGGAGAATTTTTAAAAAACCTCATGATCGGGGAATTTTATTAGTGGAAATATAACGGCTTGCTTTCCTAAAGACTGGATTAACTTTATCAGTTGGTCGTTGATAAATATGTCTTCCGGATTAGCCTCTGTTTTCTATTAAATTGAAAAATCATCTAAAAACGCTACAAAATTATTAATATATATATATATATATATACAGCTTGAAAAACTACATTAAAAATTTAATATATATTTGTGAACAACTTGCGGCTCTGTGCAAAATATATATCAAGGATGTCCCATAATTCAGGATGCAACTAATCTTGATGAAATGAAGAAAAAGCAATCTAACACGGAACGTCCATCGTGTATACAAGGAAAATCCCAAAGGGTACATACATATTATTTTGTTACACCATTGTGTCAATTTTTTTTTGCTCTTACGTTTTGTTCAACCAAGTTTTGTATTCCACTCACTTTTAGAAAAGAATTATTTGTCCCTTTGTGTATGCAGTCAATTGTACGGCATTGTGTTTTTATTTATGTTCTCGTGTAATACTTGAATAACAATCGACTTTGCAAGTTTTTTGTTGGAAAATATCGTTTTCGTTGCTTAAAGGCACTGATTTCGAGATGATGTAAAAACTTTTGTTTGCTTAATGGAAATGAAGGAAAGGAATATTTTGTGTGTGTGTGTGCTCGTTTTTATGTTCATGCAATTATTCGCTTACGCACACAAGTATAATTTTGATATTTTCCTTATTGAGATCACAGTTTATGTCACGTTGTTAACTGAGAAAATGAGAAATAAAATAAGCACATGTGAGATGTTTTGATGTTTGTTTATTAAGCTAATTACCCACGTGATGGGAGAACGATTACACAAATAACTTAATGTTTATAGCTTTCGGAAATTTCTTCAAAAAACATCTAAAAACATTGCACTTGACCGCGGCCCTTCATCAAATATCTTATGTCATATAAACATTTTTCAAATAAGGCGTACTAAGGGAATTGGTCGAAAATTATAATAAACAGTGTTGTCTTTGACGCAAAATACGCCAGTGTACGAAATTTCGTCAAAATATCTCGAAAATTGCAACCAGTACGTTGAACACAAACCAAAAAAAACGAGCGAAAGGGTACCCAAATTTAGATCGCTATAGTAAAAGATGGGTTTATCTCAAGCCTTTCTGGCTGCTGCATAAATCCGCGCAAACCTAATATACCCTTGTACTACAAATGAGGTAGGGTATAATTATACATTCAAATAATTTTGATGTTATTTTCATCAAAATTATTATATTTAAATATCATATGCAATACGCATAAAAAGCGTGACTGATATGCGGAGACACAGTTAGCGTCTGTTCCTTTGAAGTAAGAGTTTAACGTTCAATATCTGTTCATCACATAAATTACTCGACAATTTCGATATATCTTTCTACTTCAACTGCCAACAAAACCTGATGTGAACAAGTCCAAACTCTATTTGTGTGCCTGTGGAGCAACTACTTATGTAGAGGAATTAATAGTGAGCTTCAAGAAAAAAGGAACTAATCCTTGTACCACAAGAAAACTTAAGCTAACTAATTATTCGAAGACCAATATCACAACGGAATAAAAAACCATATTTTGTCAGAAATAATTTGGGGAAACCCTCTACGAACATATTAGCTTTCATTGGAGATCAATAATTTGTTATTAACATCTTTACACACATTATCAAAGACTTTTATATTGTCAAAGCCTTTGTATCAAAGGAGAGAAAGTTTTAGAGGGCCCACATAATATATATACGTACATATTAGTGATCAGCGTCAAATTCTAAACCGACTTAAACACGCCCGTTTGTCTAACCGTCCCTCTAATATCTGTGGTCAGAATTCCCCTTGTAAAATATTTCAAATTTGTTCATTCGAAAATTTTCCACGCCGGTTGGTTGAAAATCGGATAAAGATTCGACCAAAGTCTATTATAATTTTCCGATTTGTTCCTTGTGTAATGCTTTTCACATAAATAATAAACAATTTAGGACAAAAATGCTTCACTTTTTGCTGCAAACAAAGGAACAAAGCGTAAATGCACGACGCACTTCCATTGTTCCGATTGGGTTTGCGGAGTGTCATTCGCTAATGTATGGATACAGCTAAGACTAAAGGTTCTCATTTTTCCCCACAGCAATTTTTATTTACCACACAACGAATGTCGTTTCATATTAAAATTCGTAAAATGGTTTAAAATTTACAGCATATTTAACGGGATCTTTTTAAATTTCTTTTTATTGCGTGTCTGACTTGCGATATTCGTCGAAAGAACATTAACTGTAGAATGTAGCTGTGTACGTACACACAGTGCGTATTCTGAATAAATTTAATTAAAAACTTTTGTTAAGATTATCTTATGATAAGGTAATAATGAATTCCTTAACACGCACACATATATATCCATTCAAGAATTGCTTGAATTATCTCTTTCAAGTCATTTAACAACCATCGTCACCAATATTATGGGTAGTTGTTAAGGAGTTTTAAAAGGTATAACATTTTCATTAAAAAAATGTCTGTATCCATCTTATGAAAAACGCGAATAATAATTTTTCATTAAATACGATTTGAAATGAAATATGAATTCAAATGTGTGTGTGTGAATTGAACGTTTAATATTGAAAAAGTTTCTTCATTTAAGACTTTGCTTTACTTGCCTTGCAGCCATATTAATATCGTTATTATATGAAATGTATGTCTGTAGGCTTGAGTTTGCAGTTGGCATAGATTTTCCTTTTGGTTTTTCAATTTTAGTATCGAAAAAGATTGGTATACTAATGTAGTGATTCAGTTTGGGATATCTGGACAAGAAATTTGAGAAATTAGACAGATAGTGCAAAAAGCAAGAAGGATATAAATAAAGATGAGAAAAAATTCCCATAAGCCAGAGTAAGTTGTGGAATTTCATTGCGGAATTTTCAATATCCATTTTATTCTTTGAGCACTACTGTGCGACCAACAAAGCTTTTAATAGAGTCATGATAGTCTTTTGTTTAAATTCGTAACATCAAGCGCAGCTAAATTTTTGACTCTGAATTTTTCAATTTCTCTAAAAGAATGCGAACAAGTATCATATAAAAAAGTGAGTCTTTGTTATCTAGCTATGCAAGAAAGATTGATTTAAATTCGGCCAACAAGTTGATTTATAGCGTACATTTAAAGTTATTATTAATTGTAATATTAAAAAATAATTACCAATCTCTACAAGTAAGACTAAAGGCTTGAAACATGAACATATGAACGACTGCAGCAAAAAAACACGCACACTAGCATTCTCCCATTTCGTAAATAAGAAAACACACTCTGCTGGCATATCGTAAGCATACAGAACTAAGTAAATGCATGCGTACGCGTGTGAGAGCATTTCTTTAGATATTCGATGGCCAAGTTTAAAGTGGAACCGAAAATGCTTAGAAATGCAATATTGCAGTATTGATTGTAATTGTAATAATTGTTAGCATTGCGTAAAGAGAGAAATTTGAAACAAAACTTAACATATAATACTTTCAGGTAAATTTTACTTAATTCCTCATTTCAGTATTTCAACAAGTCCAGTGAACTTGTAAAATTTTTCGTATTTCTAACTTTAATAGTAAAAGTCTTTGCAAAAGGGGCAACAACGACAAGAGAAAAATCTCTTTTGCATAACATATGCATCAGAGAGATTAAGGGAAGCAAATGTATTTTTGTAAATTTGTTTTTTTTTTTTTTTTTTTTTTTAATGTTTTCGGAAAACTCGCAAATTAGTTGGAAATATATGCTTGAGCCAAAGGTATGCAAAAAAGCATTTAAATTAAAGTTTTCTTATTTACACATTTCAGTCAAAGGTATATTACGTTTGGTTGAGAATCTACATAAATAAGGCATTACATCCATCCAAATGATGATAGTATTGCTACTTTCCTGAACGAGCTCTACTATCCAATGTGGTGGCAATGCGAATGCAACTCATAATCATTTAGATAAATTTTTAAACATCTATACGAATGTCTCTCTAATGAATTTATGTAAATACCTTCATATATTTATATATTTATCGTATATGTAAACATGTATAGGCCTGTGCATATGTAGTTATCAAGGTTAACTTTTTACTGCACTAAAAAGCGTTACAGGCTTACCTACGCCTGCATGAACGCATATGCTTTTCTATTATGCCGGCATACTCCGTCAACCGTAACGCTCTTAATACTACTGTACTAAACAACAGTGAGCGTGCACATACGCATATGGTAAATATTTAATAAGTTTGGTATTTATGAAGCGTCGTGCGTATTCACTCGCGAAGCTTGAAGATTTGAAATTCCGCTTGCGTCCTACCACTAGATGTTCTACTTTCTGTATTGACGCATACATATAGACATGTGCACGTCCACACAAGGCCATGCAATTACCAATTATAACACTTCAGAAACAAAGTCCCGGCACGCTCGCGTTCTATTCCAACAATAAAACGAGCGGTTTCGTTTCCTAACAGTCTTATATTGCCCATTGCCTTTTTCCCTTTTCCGCAAAATATCCAAATTTATATTAAAAGTTCCCTGCTCTTCGTAAAAGAAAAGTTACGTTGGCTAGGTTCTGAATAGAAATAAAAGTTGACTCGGCCGAAAAAAACTTTTATCAGATTTATGAATCCCTACTCATTAGTTTCAGGAAGATATACAATACGGATCGCTTGGCATCTTCATTCGTATAAATAATCTTCGCTTTAACGAATTCTAACCTATAAGTTATAATTGTCGCCGTTTCGATCGTTAGCACAATGCCGGCAATAACAAAATAACGTGAATGACATGAAGAAAACATACAAGAACCAAGAGAAATGTTGTTTATAACGGGCTTACCTATATTTTAAATTGGCGTTAACAACAGGAAATTTTTGACCAGTCGTTTCTAAGGACTTCAACATACGTTGCAGCCAATTAAGAGTTTCTTCTTCAAATCTGACAGGAGATGCAGTAGGCTTGATGATTTCTTGTTGCACTTTAGGGCTTTGAGCCGTTCTTACGATATTGCTATATCTTTGCATTTCTAGAGTCCTTCTGCGCGGTTCCACGTAGTCGTGCTGGAATGCCGTCCAAATAATTTGTGGGATCCGCCAGCGTTGCGTCAACGGTTTGATACGTATCCGTAACATTTTTAAAAAACTTTTTCAATTTTTTTTGCTTTTATTATTAATTTTCTTTCCTTTTTTTTTATATTTCACGAGATAATTTATTACAAAAAATTTGTTTAGCTTTTGAATGTAGTAAAGCAAAGATTTTCTATCAGAATGTTCAAAAAAAAAAAAAGTTTTCATTCAAAAAATTTAAATGTCAAAATTAAAACAAAAAAAAAAAGAGTTTCCTTGCCAATGAATTAATTTCTTCAAGTCAAAGTTGATATATATATATGCAGACCCATCATAAAGGAATGATGAAGGACATCATTCACAAGAAGATCCATAAGGTATATATATTTCTGATCAGCATCAAATATTAAATCTATTTATCCATGTCCGTCTGTCTGTCTGCTTTTCTGTCGGCCATGCAGGTTGATATTGAAAATCGTCCTAATTGGTCAAAGGAAACACTTACCAATACTACGTAAAGTAAAAGCACATTTGTATTTAAAAACAAAAAAAAAAAAAAAAAATAGATCACACAACGCAACGTAACGTGCATAATAAATGTTTGCATAAACTATTTTAATAGAAAGCTAGCAGGTATAACAAATTCGACCACATCCAATTATAAGTTTCTTGTTTGTTACAATTGTCCTTTGATTTGTTAGTTGCAAACTGCACATGTCTTCTATAATTACCTGTGCAATTGCATCATTATTATCCAATTATAATTTCAGAGAATTTCAAAGGAAAAGATTTACAAAATTACATCTTTAACTTCTGTCTTACGGCCATATTTCCTGCCCATGAATTATTTAGTGCTGCTACCATGCATGTGTACGGACCGGAATATGTATATAAAATATTCATGTCATTTAATGGATAGATTTGTTTATTTATATGACTTTTATTTTCTCCCTCATATGAATATGTTTTCATATGTAAATTTATCATATCTGTCGATTTGGAACACATTAACTTTGCATCTTACTTTGATTCTCACATTTATGTGAAAGCTTAATCAAGTCAGCAGCATCAATATATATATATATATATATATATATATATGGCTCGTTGCACACTTCAATATCCTTTCATGGAAAATTGCTAATAAAATGGAATTAAATTTGAATATACGTGCACATGCATCCACCTCTTCGCGTACATCCATAAAGAACAAGGATTTGCATATATAACACATATAAAATGCAAAATTTTCATTAACGATATGTTTACAATACACGCGTCCTCTCATTTACCTATAGGCGGGCAAATGACACATAAAAAAAAATGATATTGTTGAACAGCAGTAGGGGAATAAGCAACGGTGACAGTACTATTTGTTTTCTTTTGTGAGCTATGCAGTCCAGTACTAGAAAGCACTCGGTAGAGATAGTTATATGACTAGCTTAAGGACCAAGGACATTGAAAAATTTTTTTAAAAATTTCTTCTTCTTACCTTTAAAGATGGTTTGAGAATAGGTGGAAAAACTTCTTTCTTTGAAAGAAATTATCTCCTTGAAGTTTCGGGTTTTTCTCCAAGCGCTTCGAAATAGCTGCCTTTGTCAAAGGAATTCTCGCTAAAAAGTTACAGCCTGATGTAATGTAACGCGGAAAATTATAATGCAAAGTGATTTTTAATACTGTCGATATACGAGCAGAAATGCTTGGAAGGCTTTTGTAGTTAAAAGTATTTCCTAAAAGGAAGAAGCAAATATATTAGCATGGTTTCATCGAGTCTACCGCTGGGTGACTATGAGGCTTAGAGCGATTCTTAAGGTTTCAGTGTTTTGTCAAGGAATCACAATATCTTGACATTAATTCGTCTCTAGAGAGGTAATATTTCTTCGGGTTTTGCATTTCATATCGGAACTCCTTAATTGTAAATTATACAGTGAATACTGTTCCCGACAGATGCTTAGAAGTTTGTGGGGTACTCTGTTGAAATTTGAGAAACCGGCATGCTTTGGCCTAAGGACAATTACTATTGAGAAAAGTTCAGATTAAATCACTTCTTCAATATAATGCCTTATTTTGAAATTTTGTTAAAAATGTTTTATGTATAACTGATTTAATGTTGGACTGCGTTTCACTATAGCATATCCAGTTGCTTTAAAATAATTGTGGTAATGTAGTAGGAGTTCAAGTTCACTATCAAGAAAAAACGATAAAGACCGACTTCATCAAGTAAAGTAAACACTGCGCCCAAATCTAATAGAGGAGGGAACCATGCTCTTTTCCAGAACGATGCGATTGAGCTAAATATTTGTTTAAAAGGGTTTTCAATAATTAAATCCTTTGCCGGGATTGTCATCTTTTTTGCATTGGAAGTATTTAAAGAGTAAGAAAATTTTACTTTTTTTTATAATTATGGATAGTGTCTTATGTCCAAGAATTCTAACAGACATGTTTAATTTCGACTGCACACAAGATATCTCTTTTGGCTATTATGTGGTAAAAGCCACTTTAAAGAACCTCCACTTTTTTTAGATAAAAGTCATTTGCAATTACCGTGTTTGAGTGGAATCGATTCATAACTTTGTCTAGTTTTCTTTTCACTCCACTTTCGCAAGGCTTAATTTAAAAAATACCTTCATTCACTCATCATATGTTCATATCATATACATAGCACTATATATCAAACACTAATAACCTACTCATCCATTCAAACAGTGGTGTCAGGGTTGTCATGCATTTATATATAGAGATTTTTTAATAAAATCCGGCTCTCACGTTACAAAATCAGACCAATCGACACAAATATCGCATCACCAAAAGTGTGATATCTCTGGAATACCTAGCTGTAAAGAAAGAAAATACAAATATCTGTAAAGTAAAAAAAAAAAAAAAGGAACTGAGAGAAAATATAAGCTTACACACATATATACGAGGCTCCTTATGTGACAAAATATCATAGGTAAGCTAAGAGCAAGGGTGCTCATGCCAGAGGTCAATTTAAAGTTTGACATTAATACTCATCCACTTTTGAAGTTGTGTAAGATTGAACTCGACACGTCTCTAATCAATGTTCATCTAAGCGTTTTATTTGCTCTCTTCAAATGGCAATTATCTAAGATTCACTGTACGTTAAATTAAACTTTGCTACAAATTAAACTTCTCAGCACATGCACAAACGTACAAACTTATTTACACACATTAACTGCATGCGGCGACGAGCAGTCTGGAAAATACGTAGAGCTGTTATAAATTAAATTGTTACGTGTGTTACGTATGTATGTGCTGGCTATAAACGTGTCTAGTTACCTATGCCTCAAAGGTGATGTAATTAAACATTTAAAACATGTTTCGTCGTTCTTTTCTCAACATTGCTTTTAAACCTACACATATGTTGATAACTTATTTTACTTTTTACCGTTCAACGAAAAAACAATTTCAATAAATTACAAAAAAAAAATTGATACGTTTTTAATGATGACTCAATGTTAACATATGTATATACTTTCCGTCATCGTATACGATTGGTTTCTTTCCAGCTTGTAAGGACACGTTATAACAAGGATAAATGCGTGAACATCAACGACAGAGGCACATACGTGCCTCAATACATGAAAACATGAGTATGTGGGTACAGATTCATATATCCATCAATCAACCACGAATTGAATTATTGAAGCGAGTAAATTGAAATGTATTTTATTGCCGCCGAAAGTATCTGTGGCTGCGATAGAAATACAAAAAATGCGATTTTAATCATTTTTTAACCTCTCAGTTGGACATATTTTAATAGCGTATAAAGCAATTGTTAAAGACACGAATTGAAACACGAACGATATTTCATCACACACCTACGCAGTGCTTGCGACATATGGTCAAGGACAGCGTTCTAATTGGAAATTTCACCGAAAGGAAATCGAAAATATGTTTATAGCTGAAGAAACAAGAGAAAAAGTTGTAGCCAACCAAGGACGGCTATTGAGTTCACTACGCAATTTCTCTTCCCCTTGCAGCTGTTCTTAGAAAGTTTACTTTCGATGAGAATCTTATATATAAGAAGTGCTTGGAGTGTTAGAACTACGCAGTTCAAAAGGTTCGCAGCAAATTTTCATCATAACAAATCGGTGCTTCGTACCAGCTTTAATTATAAAATGACAAAAACTAAACTTAGTTGCCGTATAAGTCTTTATTGTTTGTAAGAACGAGGAACGGTTTCATCTCACCTACATTTTCTTACATTCATTTTTCAATTATCACAATATTATTGTTCGACGATTTTTTTGCTGAAATTTTATAAATAATGCGTTTTGTCAAAATAAGGCGAGATGACGCTGTTCCACTTCAATCCACTTTCATTTGAGCCGAGCAACATTAGTGCTGTATTAATGAATTTCATCAAAATATCTCAAAAATAGTCTGAACAACTGAGTAGATACATGTTCAACAGAGAGGCGGACAAATTGTCACAAATTGATTCAGAAATTGAGTCTGCATCGATTGGCGTAATAAGAGACACTGCCAACATATGCATAAATTCATACAAATTTAATGTAATTTACTTTACCAACAATCGATATTGTGTATGATCTTTTAATCAGGTCTTTGCAAGCAAAGCCTTAAAAAAAAGCGGGACGATTTGTTTCTTTGCGAAACCAGTTCTCTCTTCAAGAATGGGTTTCAATCAATTGGATCTGGAGTACATTGCAGTACATGATGCATGGATTATATTAAATTTTACGGATGTAACAGGATTTAAAGCAAGCCCACCGTTTACTATACGGATCGTTTTACAACTATTTCCTTAAGTCCATCTGGTCCATATTTGTATAAACCTATATTTAACATTATTTGAAATATCTTCACGAAATTTGGCGCACTGACTTGTTTGGCCCAGGAACAACTGCAATTGAAAATTGACTCTGTGAATATTTCCCGTACAACTATTTTAAAAAATTTGTTGAATTTTTGAAAATTTCGCAACCATTACTATCGTTACCAGTTCCACGTATTAATTTGTTGTGAAGATCGGTTGGCTCAGTTTTTGGAGCCTGCCCGCCTATGCCAGTCTCAATGGAATATAAGCCTGGTGTAACTTGGTGTAAATTTTAATATTTTATGATGAAAATTGATTCATTATAATAACTTAACGTAGAAAGTAAACGTGGAAAATTTAAATCATTTGGACTATGTTACTTTTTGGTTCCGATCTGCAAAAGGTATGGCTTCCCATGGAGACAAGATACAAATTTTTGGCATTCTGTCGCGAACAGGAAGAAGAGTTACATTCTGCACAGAAGTATGGGGTCGGGCTTGTCCGACGATAGTATTTTTTTCGCTTTTATTTAAACTTGCATGCTTATGAGAGAAATAAATAACTAACTAATTTATGTATATTAAAGGAAAGAAAAAGTTTTACGGCATCTTTGCTAAGAATAACATTTTATTCGATAAATTACGAAATCTTTGTATTGATTAATTGTAAGGATACACAGAACGCTTGTTCTCAAAGTCATAAGTAATTAGCGGATTACATTTTTCACTTAACAAGCACTTTCCCAAAAATATTTTATCAAGGATAAATTGTTTACAGTACTAATAAGCATGCAAGGTTAATATTTCTGACGATTTCAACCTCAATCAAGCGCAATCACTTATATTAAAGTAATACCTGGCTGCGAAAGAAGTTTGATTTAGTAAATATGCCTTCACATACACTGAAGCGCTCATGCATCGTCTTAGTTAAACATATCAAATTCAGATCATACGACCTTATTGCTCTGCTCTTTCAACTTGTTTACCAATTAAGTTGTTTCGTTAGGCAATATTTCGTTTTTATTGGCTTTTAACTCATTGCACATTTCAAAGCTTACACAATGTGGGATTTTCAAAAGTCGAATAGTACAGTTTAAGCAAACTGCTGCTCATTACATCCACGCTTTTATTATTTTTGCTTACCTGGCATGTGCCTATTAAACGTTTCGCTGCTTGTGTATTGCTTAATTTCCCTAAATCCTGAGCAGTGGAAGTCTTAAATAGGGTGCATTCAAATTTTAAACTTTCTTAACAAAGCATGCAAGCATGCTAAACATAGAGCTTTCGAGAAAAGTTATGCCTCTACAAACATTAGTATAATTGTCACAAGAAGCATTTGCTTGAGAACATGGCGAGTGTGGGAAGGTTAGCGCCCAGTCCTACAACTACGACTGTTCAGGTATTAATGAAACTACATTGAGGTAAGCAGTGCATCAGACTTTTTCTAAAACCTAATAGAAATTACTTGTATGTATGCAGCATAATTATATGCTGTATATAATTAGAAATTTACAAAACCCAGATATAAATTTTCAAAATTTCAGGAATTAATATTAATTTATTTCAAGCATATTGCCAGAGCTAAATATGCAATCCTTTTAAAGATTTGTGCAATTAGTAAAGAATTAAGAGTAATAAAGAAAAAGGGAAAAGCTTGAATTTAATAAAACTTAAACAATTTATCGTAAACCATATTATAGTCTTAATAAAATGTGAAATCATTTCCATATTACAAAGCAATAGCTGATGTGAAAGCAGACATATGCGTTCCGTGTAATCTATGCCTACAGACCTTCGCAAACTGTGCAAACAATGTTCATTTTATTGCATATGAAAATAATTATCATAATATGTAATTAAAAATATATTTACATTAACTGACCTTGACATAAAATTTGCAAGCATTTTACTCCTTTTATTTTTCCATTTAAAAAAACCTACCACATAATAGGCATTAATCTCAAATAATACCATGCTCTTGAATGCGAACATATTCATACATATTCATTTAACTTTTATATATATATTTTTTTAATTTCTCCGCAACCTTTTCATTGATCACTTTGAAAGACTGAGGATAACTTCAGGTAAATTGTTTACGAACTTTTATAGAAACATCCCTTAAATTATTATTTTTTTTTTAAAGAGAAGTGGCTGCAGAGATAGGTGTGTGTATATATCCGTTAACCGTCAATTTGATAGCAACTTAACGGAAATAAAATATTTTTCTATTTTCCTTCTGCTCTTTCTTTCTTTTACGAGCACATACAAGCATATTTGCTTTTAGGAAGCGAATGAAAATATCAGGAAAATATGTTGCGCGTGATACATAATAAAATAATATTAAAGGAAAGAAACAAGTTTCTGTAAAAAATCGAACGTAATTTAATCAGAAAAAGTTAAAGATTACATTGGCTTTGACGCTTTTTATTTATTCTCTTAAGGGATAAGACCGCTGTACATATTTGTTATTGGATCAGCAGAGAGAATATGCTGCAAAAAAATCAAGAGCTCGATGAAACTTATCTTTGGAATTCCGGATTCTTCCCAAGGTCCCCGAAAGGGCTACTAAAGGTCTTGATGCTTTTTTTTATTCCTCACCGTGTGGTGTACATATTTTTCATTGGCTTAACAGAGAGAATCTGCAGAAAGAACTTCATGATGTCAAACAAACTTTCTCTTGGAGGAAGGCTGCAAGGTTTTCTCGAAGCGAAAAGACAACGTAGGTCGATGTCTTCTTGAGAATTGCAGCCCAATGTCTAACATGTTGATTTTCGATTCTACTCACAAAGTAACATATGCTTGCGAAAGGAATTTATATATATGTTTAATACAACATTTATTTAATTTCAAACTTAAGTGCTTTAGTACTTTGTAGGCTGTGTTTTTTGCCGTCTTCTCCTTCGTTCAGAAGACGATTTTTCTTTCTTTTTATTCGAATATTTGTTCACTGCATTATGCATAATATTGTAAAAACATATTAATAAATCTTATTTAGAATAACATTCTCTTCTTCAGTACCTAGAGGGGATTTCTGATAAGTTATTTAAAACATTATTTACTCACAAAAGGTCTCTACACTCTATGGCCCGCATGGCACCTTAAATGAGAGCCCCTTCCAGACAATGGCTCCGATATTATCATTCCTTTATATTTTTCAAACTTTACTTTTGTTTTCGATACCTAAGTTTATGCATTACCTTCCTCTCCATTCCAAAAGGATTGTCAAAAGCATATCTTTTTACAGTTTTCACATGGAATTCTGAGTAGATATTGGATGCCCTTCGATGAATTGTCTGCTTAAACATATCTTAACTTAATTTATCGGTTATTTACTACAGGCAAAATCTCATGGACGTAGGCGCGCTGTAATTAGGAAAAAATATACGATTTATGAATTTTTACTTTTATTCAAGAATTTTCGGATTGAG
This sequence comes from Glossina fuscipes, assembly GCF_014805625.2. Classification (NCBI taxonomy): domain Eukaryota; kingdom Metazoa; phylum Arthropoda; class Insecta; order Diptera; family Glossinidae; genus Glossina; species Glossina fuscipes. The sequence goes on from NW_023998416.1 coordinate 2,477,801, forward strand.
TTTTAATCATAGTCTACGCACAGAGATTCATTAAGTTCACTAATCAAATCTTTCCGGTTTTTTTAACTAATCAGCTTGCAAAAATGGAAAGCAGATATCTGCCTTATGTCTTTTCCGTGTTCTCATTTCGCAGCATTGCTATCGCTTTAGTCACACGATTCCGATTGTAAATAAGAGACACCAAAAAAATATTTCACTTCTTGATCAAATTATTGATTGACAAATTGAGCAAATTGACTGTAGAGAGCAGAAAAAAAAAAAAAATAAAAAATACAACTGTTTTTGTGTAAAAATGACCAAACATTAAAAATAAATGGTTTTCAGCAATGAATTTTTCAATTTTTTTTCTTTTATTGAAAACTTTTGATAACAGTTTCGTTGTCAAGAGCAACAGTTTTTTTTTCTTTTTCATTGTCTCATCAATCAATTATTTGTAAAATTTTTGTAGTCTTGCACTCTTGACGTTCATCTCATTTCTAAAGTCTTTCACTTTTGATTACATAGCTACGTATACAGTTGTCCGTTGCTATTGTAACACACATTTTTCTCAATACCTTTTCATCAAGTAGTTCTTTTTGATGATTATTTTTTCTCAGAAAACTAAAAAAAGAAGCAACATCACGCTTCAAAACGAGCTTTGACCTACATTCCATTGTTAAAGAATGTGGATGAAAATGATATTCAAACAATTCGAAATTATTACTATTCGAAAAATATGCAAACAAGAACGAACAATGGGAAGAGAGTCGAAGAGAAAATTAAAATGAAAGATGATAAGAAATGATTTCGATATGATATACAGACAGGTCTAGTTAAATAAATCGTAAGGTTAAGCGAAGCCAGGTAAATTGAACGCAAGAGAAACCGAGAGAGATTGTGTTCAAAAGAAGAATTTTTCTATCTATAATACTTTTGCGCGGTAGCTTCAAACACATAAAACTGTGTGAATAAATTTGCATAGCTTTGAAGAATGTGGATCTTGTCTGAAAAAGAATATAAAATTCTTATCATTTTTTCCAATGAGGTGCCTGACGTTGTCAAAAGAGATTTGTATGCAAAAAATGAAAAAAACATAGAGATAGCTATATTACGTTGGGAACAGACTTTAGATAGCTCTCATCTCAATAACCCCAACACAAGTTGTCGGTGTCAATGTGAAGATAAAGGCTAGAAAGCTTTTCAGGGGCTTGGTTAGGTTTGAAAGAACGACGTAATAGAATAGTAGCTTAAGATCGCTTAACTGTTCTTTTTTTTTGTTACGGAGTCAAGATGCATGCTATAGCATTCACAACCGCTATGATGTCAATACAGTATAGAAATTGAAAATATTTTTTAAATAAATTTTTAGTTCAATGCATTAAACATTGTTTGCTAAAATTAAAGAAATAAAATTTTGGAGCGTAAAAAATTGGATTTTTTCTCAGCGCCACAAACCTTTATAAACTACCCGGTTAAATTAAATTGACTCCGAGGAGCATTTATTTCCCAGCTTTAATTTCGTTCAAATGCCATTTTATTTAAAAAAAATTATTATGTAATTTTCTTCTTTTTTTTTTACTCGCCAAGCCTTTTTATCATACAGATTATTGTGAAAAAATTTATGGCTCCCGTCAATGGAAGAATTCACTGCACTAAACTGCATTCTCACCGAAATCAGAAGGTGCATGTAAATTAATCGATTGAGAGTCTCTACACTCATAAAAAAGATATTAAACAAAAGCTATTACGATGCCGCAATAAATCGTCGTTGATCAAAAAATAGTGTTAGCTTACGAAGCTTTTCGTAACCTGTTGGCAATGCCAAGCAAGAGAACCGCTGTTATAAGTAAATAACCATGGCATCCATATAAGAAAAATAAGAACAATTTATATGAAAGCATTTAGAATCCCTATCAGATGATTTCTCGGGATGAAATACCAATATTTTTACCTAAACTATCTTTGTTGCATTTTCCTTTAATTCATGTTCACCTACGAATTCTTCTGTAGTGCTTATATAGAGTTTATATTTATTGTAATTCCAAGTAAAATATCTTTCAGAATCAATCTAAAGGGTACAAAAGGGTCACTAATAGTGAAGTAAGGCCCACTTTATTGATTACCGGTAACAAATCAATATTAACTTTTCGGTTAAATTAGAAAGCATGAATATTAGTGTAGGTTGCTGTTGAAAAATCAATTGTAAAATTTAAGAAAGATTTAAAGTTGGACGTAATTATTAACCTTAACAGAGTTAGTTGTGTGTGCGTTGATGCCTAGACAAATTATTTATAAAAAAATCCATTGAAATAATTTTTAAATTAGTTGGGAGTTTTTGTGGACTTTTTTTATTTTTGCAAATGAGTTAAAATACTTAAGTTCTTGAAGATATTATAGCGAAAATATATCATAACATATATTAAAGTTGACTCATGCAGATATTTTCACCTGTATAAACAAATATGTATGCATTTTATGCTTAATAAGTATTACATCATTATGTGTGTGTGTGTACGCATATATGCATGTACTCTTTCGCATATTTAGTTATGCACGATTTTTTCTTATGTTTTTAGCATATTAATGCTAATGATGACAATATTGCCCTCGACCAATAACCACCAAGCAAAATACACAAAAACACGTATATGCATCAAGAGAATTCACGTACAAATCATATGCTTGTGCTTAGGCTGAAAAATGAATAGAACAAAAACTTCCGTTTAAAATTTTTTTATATTAACTATGATGAGTATAGTAAGTTCGTCAAACGTTTTGAGCTTATCGACACATACAGATCGAAATTCATATGAAGCATATTTTCGTTCAACGTCGTTACCCATGGAGATCTTTTCTCCGTGTACTTTATTATCACAAACGTAAACGACTTGTATTCTTGGACACCATGACATGAAGAGTTATTTTAACAAGTCTCCTTGGTCGTGTTATTAACAAAATATTAATTGTAACTTTGAACTTTGAACAAAATGGGTCCCTTTGTGTACTGCTTTGGTTTAGTGCAAATATCAGTTAAATTGCTGCATCAGTTCTTCGGGAAAAAAATCGGAAAGATTAGCACTGATACAATTTTTCGATAACTTCACTCCAAAATATTTCCGTCCCCTCAGTACACTCCTCCGTAAATTGAATACGTGTCCATATGCCGTATTTCTGAAGAGATCATCAAAGACAATTATTACGTTTTCGTCACCTTCACCTATTAAGTTAATACGTGCGATATTCAGACGGCCCTATATTGCCTGTTTAATGTAATCTATGCTTGTTAGGCTTACAGTAGTATTCTTCGTCTATATTTCGAACAACAGCATAAGCATACATGGTGGAAGGCCTGTGCATAGGTAGTCCCAGCATGTATTACATATATGGGAGTATTAATGCTTATTTTTCCACGTGCATGTTACTTTAATGGTAATAACTTAAAACAATATGCTATGGGTCTCATGAATTCGATTTAAGGTGATTATTATTTCTTTCTTTTTTTGTATGTATGATATCTTTGATTGTACGCGCATTTCAAATTCGATACCGGGTTTACATGTTGAAATAATCGACTATTTAAAGCCATTGGCTTGTAAACACACATCAACACACATGCCGACATGTGTATGTATAGATTTTTTTACTTTAACGAGTATCACAACAACAACAACAACAACAACAACAACAACAACAACAACAACAACAACAACAACAATAATGATAGCAATAATAACAACAAGAAGAATGCATGTTTAAAGCTTTTAACCTTTTTCCTTGTTATCATATGATGTAGCGATGCGCTTGGTTTATTGCAGCAACAATTGTGCATCACACTAAGCAAAACTTTTAAGTTCTTTTTTTAGTGTTCGTTTGTCTTTTTTTTTCTATTTTTTGCGTGGCCTAAAGCCTGGCCTATAAGTTAGACAAGTCGTCTAAATACAGTTAGATGTTTCGTAAGCATTAGGCAAGTTAACATTCATCCATACATACCTACGCGTTGAGTTGATGTAACTGAATCTGTAAACATACATGCCTATGTATTATTTGGCATGTCTTCATTAGAGTTTGAACCTGAACTCTGAAGCTATCTTGCACTTCTACAAACGATGCACATGCATACAAGACTGATAAAGCGATTAAAGTTGAAAAGAGGAAACTTGGAATAAGAAAATAAATTTTTTATTTTTTTCAGTTTTCTTATAAAATACAATGAAAAAATAAGGAAAACATTGTAACTTGCTGCGCAAGCATAATTGCTAATAGAATTATTCACAGAATCTTGTGTAAGTGAATAGTGTAAAAAAATGTGTGCAAAATATCATTTATACGCCTGCACTTTGCATAGTTGACATTACGGAGCGTGTCTCAAAAACGTAATAACGAAAGAAAAGACTTGCAACTTCGACATTTTCTGTTCGAACTTGTTTATAGACAGGGGTTGCTTTTTTAACTGAATCTAATAAAAAACAGGAAGATAGAATCAAAACCAAATCTAATACCACTTCACCCCTTTCGCATCGTAATCGTGTTTTAGGAAAAGAAGCGAAGTTGGAAGACAGACTTGTCTAAGCCCATTCTGATATTTAGCTTGCCTCGTTTCATACCTCCGTTAGCGTCGATAAACGCAGCCCGTTCCTAATATGACATTGTCACAACCTAGGGTAATAAAAGTCTTCTTTTGCAAATCCTCTTTAATGGTCGCTCCACTTTATGAGAGTAGGGGGTATTTGTATTTGTAATCATGCAACATTATTTTTTCGTATGTCAATTAAATCATTTCAATTTTTTATTTGTCAAGTGGAAGAATTTTTTACTTGTCATTACAATTGTGTATGGTAATGTGTATTAAATGAAAGTGCCTTTCGTTTTCATGCTGCCAATATTTATATGATTAAATGGAAACGAAAATTTCCGCCACTATGAGGTAGATAAAGAAAAAAGCTTTGTTCTTGTGTGAGTGAAACATGTGTTGAAAATTTTAAAACTCATGATCGTTACAGCATACAATAACATGTACATCTCAAAAAAAAAAAACTCATATGCTTAAGGATTTTTCAATGAGCTGGCCATTACTTGATATAGTGTATTGTCTCGTCCACATATTTCTGCGTTCGTGTTAAGGGTAAGCGATTTTGAAGATGAAAGAACAAGTAGAGAAAACAAAAGTTGTACGTGGGTCACTGATTGTAATTTAAGCGTAATTATGAAAACAAAATAATTTGTATTGAAAATCATCGCACGAACTTAAATCGCACTCAAACAACAAAAATGTTCTTACAAAGGTTGTGAAAAGGACGGTTGTGTGCGCCATTGTTCGCAGTAGAAATTTCGAATGTCACCTTACAATGCTTAGATATAAAGGTTTACCTACGTATTGACTTTGAAAGGAGTCTCTGATAATACATATAATTAGGCGCATTTATCTTATCTTAATTACCATATCTTCAAAGTATAACTTCACAGTTCGTTTCAGTTTCCGCAGTGATGTGGTCATTTAATGTAATCCTTTTAAGTGCCTGGAAACCAAGTTTAGAGAACACCGTAGTTGACGCAACAATTCAAACTCCTATTCCATCAATTTAATCATTAAAACTATGGTTCGCTGTGTTTCTTCGCTCAAGACGGTGAACACAATCACTTTTGATATGTTGAGTATGCCTTTCAACTTCAAGTTTCGATTATTGAGACTACATTGTCGTCCTATGTTGGAAAGTTTGCATCATTTGCTGCATCATTCTCCGATGCCGTGCAGGCATCGTTTTTCAGCCAGCGCTGAGATTGAACAGTGTTCTTTCCCATTTAAAAGCAATATTCAATTAAGCCACGAGATTCAAAATTTTCTCCTTGCTTTGAGAAGAATGAAGTTAATCTTATGATCAATAGATATCACCTACAGAACTAGGTAACAGTATCTGCAAAAATGATTTTCAGTAAAAATTGGTTTCAATTGGCAATCGACGTCCCCTGATGATGACATACATTTTACATTTTGTTTTTTGCACTAAAGAATATCATTCTGGCAAGTTAACTTCTAAAAGTCTATCGATTTTAAATTTTCTGAAATGTAAAGTGCGTAAGGTTTACCTTCCTTTTGTTTCCTTTCTTCTTCTAGGTAAGTTACAAGTTACGATATACATGTCGAGAGTTTTGTTCTTTTCGAAGATAAATTGTTAAAATTTGTCAAACAAAAATAAAACATTTCTTGCTCAGTTAAGTAAGATTGATCCACAGTACATGTGTATTGATCGGAGGTTGATTTCAAATAGCGATAGTTTTAAAACCATTTTTGATTATCTCAGTTTACTATTTCAGTGCAATTCATAAATGGAGTTACGTTGAGTGACTTTTTTTTCCTTAACTTAAATTTTATACATACATAGTCGCAACAACAATGAATCTCTGGTCACAATAACAATAATCAACCGAACCAAACCCAATTCAGTTTGCAGTTAATGCAACCAACCAAAAAGTTCACTTTCCGTTAAAGATTATTATTACATAAGTGTAACATTTACAAACAAACAAAAGGAAAATAGAGGTTTGCTAGCTTGGCAACAATGAAAAGGCAAAATGAAAGGGGAGTTGTGCAAACCAAACGACTCCACTCCAATTTTAATTTTAAGCAATTTTTTAAATGTAAAGGTACTGCGCTCAAACTGTAAATCAAAAAGTGTGCCAGACAGAAGCTGGCTACCACATTCAGCATCCTTAAGCAGCTGTACGCACTCATACAACAAGTTGAACATGGTTTTTCAAAGTAAAAACCAACTGGTCATTAAAAGTGTTTCACACCATAATGACAGTGAAATGACTTTGAAATTAAGGCAAAATTTGCATATAAAGAAGAGTAATTCTATTTATTTCTGTCACTTTAGATGAACACAGTCCTAGCCCTGCACATGAACAAAAATATGTAGTCTTCAGTTTCGATTCAGTAACATTTCGTGATTGAAAGCCTGTCTGCCTGTCTAATGTTTGTTTGAATCTATTTCCATACAATCATTTATGATAGAAATTAATCTACAATAGTAACTTAACGTAACATAACGTTGGACGATATACGTCTAGTTTCGGAACCACTCACCATGAATTTGTAGCGTTCTTGTGGCAAAATGGAAAATAGTCAATATGGATAAGGTCAACATTCGTAGATTAGTTCTACGCTCCCTTTAATTTTTTTAAAAAGTCATTCATGTTACAATTATGTTTTTGAATTTTTGATAAATCCTTAACTCCTCGTCTTAACTACTACTAGCTAGGCTGCTGGAATACATGTAAAGGACGACCTCTCCCGACTTTAGCTTACACATCTACGTTACGTGTGGCGATAAGTATCTGCTTTCATTTGCTGCACCCTACGATTTCATTGCCTTGAAACGTTTGTTGTGTTCAACCCTTTCAACTTAGAATGGAATCTGCTTGCATCCATCTCACAATTATTGCCCAAAGCAATCATCATTGATTTGTTTCTTTCGTTTTTGATTTGAATGATTGTTCGTTACTTAACGTGCAAATGCTCATTTATCCGATTGCAACCAAAAGTGAATGAAAGGGTACATTTGTTGGGATCGAAGGCCATACGGAGGAGATTTCAAGAGAATAAAAGAAAAAACTACGAAATACAACAAGGACTCTTCCATCGCCAGTTTCTTACAAGTGTTAATCTTGATTTTGCCGCAGGGACGGGTTTGAAAGAATTTAAAAGAAGTGATGAACGAATTTATTGAAACTTTATTCGATTTTGTTTCCTTTTTTTATGCAATTAAATGCAAGGTTTTATGCTAGCCCATGCAGTTACTTTCTTTGTGAGTAAATATCTGTAGTTAGACTGGCTGTCAAACCTGAACCTTGAGTTAAAAACAACACCTAAACTTTGTTCTTTAACGTATACTCGAGGACAAGGTTTCCGGCACGATAATAAGTAGGCAAGAGGCAAGAGACTATCCCACGCATTTATACATTTCTTTAAGTTGGTTCACATTCCATTAGCTAAACACTATGTATATAAGTTGACAAGACCAAAGCGTATAAATCGATCAATATTCACTGTATCAACGAAAAGGCAAAGCTCAACGTCTTCCGCAAACATTAATACATGGAAACAGTGAATAAATGCCGGGAAGTCGCTTACAGACAAAACAAATGAAAACAGCATCAACAATTCGCACGAGAAATCCCTGATTAAACCACAATATCCCCAGAGTGGCAGGAATTAAACAATATACGTTGAGTGAGAAAAAATATTGATCCATGCAGGTATATTTTTGCGGGAAGGCAAAAAGGATGAGATTTTTAAACTAAAGGGTCATGGTCCACTCTGTCAAACGCTTTGCTTTGGGTAACTCAGTGAAGGTAACAACAGTTTGTTTGCGATGGGAAAATATTTTTAAAATTTAACTACGAACCTCCAAGAGGTGAGTGGAAGTTGATCTAATCCTTAGAAAACCATGCTTTGATTTCTTTAATTCATCAAACTGTGAGCTTATTTGAATAGTAATTATTGCTTATGAGAAATTTATATTTTCTCTGGCACACACACACACACACACCACCATTTTTCTTTCAAGGGGAAACATCAAAGTTTTCTTTTCAACTTTTTGTGCTTTCAAGCATTACAAATCATTTGACAATAGAAACGAATTAGTTGGAAATTAAGCACATTTTAAAATGTTGCTTTTCTTTGCGGTTCCAAAAAGGAAAAATTGTTAAATAAGTTTCTCACTCATTTTTTATCAATTCCGACATAGTAGGAAAAGTTCCCAAAAATATTTCCTTGAAAAAGCAAAAATCGCATGACAATAACGTAATATAGCTACAAACAGGCAGACTTAACGGTAATTTAGCTACTGTTTTAGGTTTTTTTTTTTTTTTTTTGTAATAAAGAGAAAGATGCGCTCTTACTAAGCGGTTATTTGTCGCGATTATTTGCTACTTGGAGGAGCATACTAAGGCGTCGGTGGCATCGCAAAATTTTCATGAAGATGTATATAAAACAATAAAAGCATAAATTGCGCTCTTTTTTATTTTGGTTTCTTTATCGTTGTCGCTTGTTGTGTCGTGGCAATACAGTGCCATCGTTAGCATTTAAAAGCGGTAATAAACCGTGTCTTATTTTACATTTACCGTAAGATTATGGTACCACACCGATGTCGCTTACAATGTATACACACGGCTCTAGCATCATCATGCTGCTAAATTTGTCAGAGCCGGAAGTTACATCGCATGTATTAAGGAATTTATGTGATGCATTTTTGTATTCACTACCGCTGATGATGGTTATAATAATTTTACCATATTCCATAGCTATAAGTGCGTTTTTCGATCTCATCGTACATAATACGAATTCTTAATCCGAATACGACTCGTCACTATTGCAACCAGCTAGTTTCCTTATTCGACCATCACGTGTGACATCATTCCAGTTTGCAAAATTTGTGAGTTGAAATTTGCTTTCAGTATGTAATAAGCGCGTCCCAGATCAAGTTTAAGAATGGAATCCATTTGACAATAACCATAGACCTATTCTGACCTAAGCTAAAGTGTAGTTGCAGCAAATAGATAAATGTAAAAGAGCCGTTGTATCCAAACTTTATGTTCCTATATATCGACAGAATCAGTGAATCCCGAAAATGCCTTTAAAACATTACTTATAAGAACAATAACATAACGTCAATATATAACAGATATGCAGAATTGTTTCTATGAGTTGTTTAAGATTGTGATGTCTCAACTATGTTAATAAATTTTCTAAGGGTTTTCAAGTTAGATCTCTCTTGGACGTATGTATTATTATTTGCTAAAAAAAAAAGAAACGAAGAAAATTTGTAAATTTGTAGCAAAAGAATAGCTTGTAGCTTCAAAACTAAGTAAATTGTTAAAAAAAATATATACTTGCTGGTACTTCGTGGTTCGTTAAAGAACGACGATCGAATTTAGAAGGCCGATATTTCAGCGACAAAAGTCTGCAAATTTACCAATCTTCTTCTTCGAGTTTCCGATCTCTTGTCTCTTCGGATATCAAAACGAAGCAAATTTATTTCGCATTAACATTTGAATTGTAATGAAAACTCTTATAAGTCACGTCTCCCGTCGAAAATTGTCTCAAAACGTCGGCAAATTTAAGGCAATATACAAAACAATATTTGACGCAAAGCGATCAGGGATTTCGTATTAAACCCATCACTGAAGAACGGTGTCATTTTGTCAAAATCTTTACAACGCGCAGAAGGAAGCTTCAGAGTCACCACAAGGTATATATATATACTTGATCAGCATCAAATTCGAAATGGATTTAAGCGTGTTTCGGTAGAAATATTAGAAGTTCTTGCATGCAGATTGGCATTGAAAATGGGCCAAATAGGTCGAAGGACACGCCGGTAGAACCACGTAAACTGAAAACACCCTCTTTTTCTTAAGAAATAAAAAATTGGTGTTTTGTTCGTGGCGATGCTACTGCACCTGTGCAAAAGTAATAAAAACTTATCACGCCTACCCAATTTTGTACTGTATCAAAGCTTAATTTTTTTTTGCATAACCTTGTAACGCGTAAAAAAAGCTTCAAAAAGCTCTTAAATTATATAAATTCTTGGCTAGCTAAACATGGCCGTTTGTTCGTTTGTTCGTCTGTCCATCTGTCTGTCTGCCCATCTGTGTAGTATCAGATTTGCAAAAGAATTTGAAAGTGAGTAAAAGTGTTCCAAGGACATGCCTACAACGTCCACGCGCTTACGCGGCAATAACTTTTATTTTGACAATAGAAAAAATCAGCTCCGTAGACTTTGTATATAGAGAACTACAATTTAGTTCTTTTACCCTTTTTTATCTCTTTTTTAAGATAACGATGATGGGTATATAAGAGTCGATCACGACCGTATTCTTACTTAGTTTTTCTTAGCATTTAAATAATTTTATACAAAGATTCTGCGCTATTGTAACTATACCTTAAAGGGACAAGAAAGTTTTACGTATTTTACTAGCATCTGTCAAAGAAAGTTACACAGATTTTATATCATTTTTTCTTTAATGATTTTATATGGCACAAAACCGGAGAGCGTACACGTTCATCAGGAAATTGTTGTTAAGTGTTTTGAATAATATATTAGTAAAGAAGCCAAAGAAAGAGATGAAAGAAAAGTAACATGTGTTACATCTTAAAGGGAAGTACATGTGTCCTTCAATAAAAAGGAAAACGAAAGAAACTTTTTCTTACTTTGTCATGTTCAAGTGTAAAGAATTTTATTTAACTTACGTACAGAGTCATCGTTATTACGTTTTTTTATAAAATCAATAAATATAATGAACATTAAATACTTACTCGCTGCCAAAAATAATTGTGAACGCCATACTAGTCTTTATACGACTGCTGGGATTCTTAGTAGATTCTTAGTCCATTACTTAAGCAATGTTTCAACTCAACTCAAACCTAGTGCGATATTCACTTGATACGAAACCGAATTGTTGTGTTTTGTTTTAATGCGGTTTAACTGGAAAACTCGGTAGAGCAACAGAGGAAATGTACACTGAAAGAAAATTCAGTCAATAACAGAAACGTGTCAAGAAAGTTATTTTAAGATATGAAATGAACAAAAAAGTTGCATTGCTTCCAATATCTAACCTAAGAGTAATTTTCATTTCAAACAATTTTTCGTTCATTATGTACACTTTAAATGAAACTGTTAGGACACCTTTCGTTCTGATGTAGAATATTAGGCGCGAGAAGTGCATGCTGTTATTAAATCAATGTCGCTTACTATCTGAACGCAAATATTTTTGTAGACCTTAGGGGTAGCTTCAATTTCCCATGGATTTGTTTCTGGAAACACAATATTTTGACTTTGAAAGATCCAGGAACAGATCCAGTTCTATTAAAAAAGTAGATTCTTTACACAATACCCTACATCCTTTATTTTTATATTTATATATATTTATATATATATATGTGATCGACTTGAGGTAAATATTTTATTATTTGCTAACATCAGAATTTTTTATCTAAATTTCTTTTAAAATCTCAAAATACTTTCGTCAAACAAGCAAAGCCTTGATGCGAATGCTTCGGCTTCAAAAAGATACTTTACATAGAGACTCAACACTAATATATCAACAAAGGTTAGATTTTCATTAAGGCCATTTTTGAATTTAAAAAAAAACCCGGATCTTTTTCGTTATGCTTCTGCTCAATTGATTTTACGTATGTTGGTATGTTTATAAATCAGTCTCAATAGGTATGGTCGCTTTTCACATACAAGGCCAGCAGTTATTATCCACAAACATAGTGTACTAAATCTGATCCAAGGGTAAGGTATAAGCAACTGAAAATATATATCTATAGAATTTGGCTGATAAGGACAGTAGACAAGATAATCTGCCTAGCAGTCGTCCTTCAAGAAGAACAAAACTTCTTGAAGGCCGATAGATCCCTTTCGCAAAAATTAAGTCTTTAGCTGCTAAGGCATTTCTGACTTAAGTTTTCCAGGAAGAATTGACGGAAGAAGAATTAGGTGCAACTATGAGCTCCGTTAAGAGATTCATAGCTCCTTCCGCTCGTCTTCCAGATAAGGATACAACCAAATCGTTTTGAACATATCTAATAACTGAGAATACTTTAAGCGGTTTTGGAGAAATATTTCTTAGTGTCAACTATCTTTTGCCAGAGTTAATACATCCGTTCTCGCTTTCGCCGAAACTTTAAGAAAGTTTAGGAAAATACAGTTTGAAGGGGAAGCAAAAAAGCTATTTACTTTATTGATGAAGAAATGAATGATTTTCTGTTTGTTATTACAATTATCGCAATTAATTATCCTTTAGCTTGTTAAGGTTCTGCATAGCTTCCAATCCCCGGAAATTCAATATTAAATGGTCAAGATTGATTAGATTGCGCTCAACTATGCCACCAACCGCCCAGGTAAAAAGCCAAGATGCACAAAATGCAACAGGCTTATTATATTTCAAACCATTTTTTCCAGTAGCGTCAGATGAAAAGCCATAGCACAACATAAGTAGAAAATTTCAAAGAGCCCAAGCATGTTGCAATGAAAAACTCTGTTTGGGCAGAACATAATAACAGAGATGCAAGTTAGCACATATTCTTGCATGCAGAAGGAAACAATGAACAAGGGAGATGACCAGGAAAGAAAGAGAAGAAGAAGTTTTTTTTTTTTGCTATGGAACGAAGAAAAAATGTGTTTACAGCTTAAATCCAGACTATATGCATGTGGTGGAAATTGTGTCAAACCCCAGCTGGGAATTAAAAAGATGATGTCTCTAGATAAATCATAATAAATTCAATGATTGGCGAGTTATTATCATGAAGTAAAATTTTTTTGTATGCTGTTAGAGGGAAAAAGGAAAAAAAGATTAAAAGTAGATATAAAATAATAATCACGACAATAATGACGATGTGAAAATCTTAACCGTTAGCAATTGAGATTATATAACGTAGTGCAATTTTTTTATTTATTTTTTTTATTTATTTATTTTTTTTGCAATTTGTTATGTACGTTATGTAATTGTAACGTAATGATTTTATGCAATACTCATACATGAAATATATAAACGTCTTAGTAGATCTCTTTTTATATAGACGTTTGGATGTACGCGTTCATTTGATAGCGCAACAAATGATTGTCACATTTTATGCCAACAAAAATTAAATGTGTAAGACCATGACTCTCTCTTTGCTAGGAAGTCTTAACAGCTTTGGCAAGAAGTCGTTTAACGTAAAACCATTGCTAAGCCTAATACAATAGTAGAACAATTGCACATACACGCCTCTATGCTATAAAAAGTTGCTTTGCAACGCTATATACATATATATATAATATATCCAGTGAAAATACCCTAACTGTCACATTCATCAACTAATTTGTAATTGCTTTTGACGTTGATGTGTATAATTTAAATTGAAGAAGAGTTAATTTAAATGTTGACAGCTTGTCTGAAATTTAAGAAACGGCGAGAAAAAAGAATAGTCGGACAAGGTGTTTGAGTTAAGTACGAAATTAACTAAAAGTCAAGTATAATTTCGAATAATTGTGAATTTTTCATCATTAGCTTGATTCAGTTGCTAGGGAGGGGGCTACCATTCATGTGTAGGCAAGTTAAACCAGAATTTATCTACTGTCTTACTGTCTTCCTTACGGCTTATTAATTTTTTAATTCAGAGGAGCATTTATTTTTCGTGTGTTATGAGTTATGCATTAAGTAAAGAAAAACTATTTTATTTTTCTCGTCCTATGAGTTATGGCCGAAGTGAGAAAAACTATTAACGCAAAAGAAACAAAAGGTAAGTGCTTTAAACTATTTTAAAACGGGCTTGTGACACACGTTCCATTTTACTGCAAAAGTTAGGAAGATTTGTTTTAAAGAATTTTAAGTTTTGATGGTCCACGACAAATAATTCTTCCTCTAGCCTTTCATTTAGAGAGTTTCTAGAGTTATATGTGTTCAAAAGATCACATATATTAAAATTTTAAAAGGTTTAAAGCTTTTTAAGCTATCAAGAAGAATTTAGTGGATTGCGAAGACTCGAATGCTTGCTTAGACCATTATCTTATGCAAAGTAGCACTCCCTTCCACATTGCACTTCTGAAGCTGCAATACAGATTTTCAGAAATCAATTATTCGACTACCGAATTATGAATAATACATTTCTAATTTTCAAGGCACACACAGAAAGGTATTGGCTACAGGCTAATGAATGTGTGCTCAATCAACAAGTATTTTGTCTTTATCGAATACGCACGCACTCACTATACATCAAAGTAAACTCTACCGCACTGAGTGTTGAATCCACGAACTGTGACTTCATGGTCGTGACTCTTATTTGCTCGGTTGCTCATGGGGATGATTGCATAGGTCATGTATGTCCTATCTTGTTCAAAATTTGCCAGCTTCCCATACGCTCTCTTTTTCAAATGCCTTTAAAAATTTCACTTATGATAGTCCATATTTTAGGTGTACAAATAAACGAAAGAGGGTTTGCAAACAATATCCCCGACTTAACAAATATTCAAGCAAACGTAAGGCTATAAAATAAAAAAATTCTCGTTAAAACAAAATTGAAAAAAATTACATACGTGCTTGGATTTTTGGATTTTTTTAACGTCAAAAGGACACAAGGAAAACAGGATTTATAAATTTTGCGGAAATGCTATACCTATTGGTTTATATGCCGGGGGAACATAAGCACTCTTGCATTTATTTATCATCATCTTTCTATCATTTTGAAATATTTTTAGATCAAAACAACATAGGTTGGAAGTCTCCGTTTTCAGGACTACTCATACGGGCTTATTAATATTTTTTTAAGGAGGATTCACAAACTAGAAAGATTGCGCACCCTACCCTTAATTATCAGGTCCGTCCATCTATGTCAAAATAACTGCAAATGGCCGAATAAAGCAAGAAAGGGCTTGAAATGCTGTATTTGTTTCTCGAAACGTCAATTAACCGAAGGTATGGTATCTCATCTCATTTCATTACATATAAATTTACGTATTCCGAAACTTTGCTATCTTCTACTTGGCAAGATTCCTTTTTATGTCTTAGAAGAAGTATAATGAATTTATCGCACTTATTCGTTGGCTTTTATTATGTCTCATT
This sequence comes from Glossina fuscipes, assembly GCF_014805625.2. NCBI lineage: Eukaryota > Metazoa > Arthropoda > Insecta > Diptera > Glossinidae > Glossina > Glossina fuscipes. The sequence goes on from NW_023998416.1 coordinate 2,493,383, forward strand.
AACGTGTCTCCGTTATATCCAAAGGAAACGGTATATTAAGTTTTCCAAACGTTTGTGACGCATGAAAATGTGCATTGAAATGTGCTCTATAAAGCACATATAGTAAATGAATAGTACAATCGACTTACATCTGTTCTTATGCGTTCCTCTGACTTTGCAAATCACAAGACTGACCTTAACATTTTCCTTACAAAAGCAAATTTAACCTTTACCTAATTCTTATCGTCCGTCAAATCAAGTTCGAAAGAGTTCGAAAAACCTATTACTATTCGTCTTCCTCTCTGAACAATGAAATATTTTCTTCAGACTTGATTCAAATTGATTCTTAAATCTTTTTTTATGTGCGGTTCGAAAATCAGCTTAAGCAGATCAAAGATATGTTTATCAGAAAAAAAAAACCGGGCACAGATAAACGCGGCATAAGCCATATACCAAATACCTTGCAATCGAGTGTCGCTATGCATCTAGTTGTAATAGATGTCAAAACAATCGTTCATAGCTGAAGGTAACATTTTTGTTCTTTTTATTTGCTAATGAACTTTCTATGGACGATTCATTTACCCATTAATCTGCAATTTGTGGTGGGTTATGGGTATTAAAAACTTCAACACAAGCTGAACGTGTTGTCTTCCCTCTACTTTTTATTTTCTGATATATTTTCTATAGAGAATTCATTTTCGCCTTAATCTGCAATTTCTTCACATTGTGTTCACCGAAAGCTATGCATTTTCCATTTTTAAAGTGCAGCTTGGTCTTTGCCCCTGCCTTTGCTTCTTATTCTCTTCTTTTTTGTGTTTCGATAATATTTATTGCATACATTTCAAAAAGCAATATAAAAATACCTTGAAGCTTTATTTGTTTTTACTGGTCAAATCGTTCTCTATTTAGTTCTTGGCTTTTTTACTGAAATGACTTTATTTGCAAAGATAACCAATAAATCGTATGCGGGGGTGTCGATTGTTTGTATTACGCTTATATGAGTTGCTTTTTTTTTTTTTTTTGCTTACGTGATAACATGGCGCAGCATATTCGATTTATCAATGTTTGTAAGGTATAGAAATAGTCATCAAACACCGACGATGTATAAACTCTATATAATCGCGATTGCCACGAATACTTCAATCAATTTAAGCATTTTGCCTTTTTGGTGCATTAAAATTTCTTTTGCATGTAAGATTGAACTCATCTCCGGACCCATATTTTGATTAAGCTTAAAAGTCAGCAATATACCAGTTGCATAAGCTTGTCCTTGATTGACATAAGTTTGAAAATTACATATCTATTACATCAAGAATTTTTACAATTTCCTTATTATGTTTTTGGATTGACTCATGTTAGGTATATTCCTTTGTATCACGTTTTCGCCTTTTACTCTTCGGGTAAGTATGTTCATGGTAGCTGCTAGGGATATATTATTATGAAGCAATGGCTTCACATATTACGGAGCTACGTTATTATTTGTTAATTCCTGGAATTTTTACGTTTCCATTCAGCGATTGCTAACTGAATTTTGAAATAATTATAAGTGACAGAGAGTTTTGTTTTGATATTGTTGTAAAAGTTTTTTTTTAAAGGTATTTAAAGGTTTTTTTTTTTTTTATACACGTAAAAGACATGGAAAACTCTTAGAATCTATCATTATAATAATTTTTTGAAGCTCGAGAAGCTAAAGAGGTAAAAATGACGCACTAGCCAGTTTTGATAGTCAAAGAAGCAGCAGAAAAAATCATGTAAATGCTAAGTATCAAAAAAGTCAACCCAAGTCGAATATCATCTGCTTTTGTTTTGTTTGCTTTTTACCTACTTTGGCAAAAAGTTTGCAAGGCTCAGAAAAAAGCATCATAAACACCACAAAGTATATCTATTCTTGATCAACTTCAAATTCTAAAGCGATTTAAGCATGCCCGTCTGTCCCTCAGTCCGTCAGTCCGTCTGCGTAGTGTCCGTTGTAAATAATCTCCTGGCTATTGACTTCAAATTTGACAGAAACATTAGAATTTCTTGCATGCAGGTTGGTGTTGCAAAAGAGTTTGGAATTGATCTAAACTTTGAAAGGGTACGCCTACAACGCCTACACGACTAGGTGAAGAAACCTTTTATTTTGGAAATAATAAAAATCAGCTAGGCCCACTTTACATTATCGAGAATGAAAAATTATTTCTTTTTATTTTTGTGTCTTTTCTAGGATAACGGTGATGGGTACAAAAAATTCGTTCCCAACTAAATACAATTTCGTTGCAAATTTCTGTTCATGACTCGACTCTCTGTAAAAGACAATAAACCAATTTCAACTTACTAAATAAACATGGTAATATCAACGTTTGTGTTAATGTGCGTAAGTGATTTCGTTGCATTTTGCATTTTGCAGCAGAAACTTAAGGCACATGTGGGCAATGGTAAGTTGCTTAAAACAATATCAAAATGGTCAATACTGCATACATTTTTTGTTGTCTTCTATGGTTATCACAAATACACAAGGCTTAGCATATACACTAACACAACTATATACTTTTATTAAGACACCTTAAGGTTAGATGATAGTTTATTTTTGCTAGTTTTATGTTACATTTCTTTATTGTTGTTTTCGTGTCGCGATTGAAAAATTTCCAATCATCCATTTCCATTGCCGCCAAGTGAGCCGAAATTTCTTTATACAATTAAGTAATAAACTATGACAAGAACGACTTAACATTTACTTTTTTTGCATAATAAAGAAAGCATGCCTTGAAGCATACACAATGAAATTTTTAGTGTAAACTATTGAGAAGGAGTGATTGTAAATATTTTTGCGTTTAGATGCAGATGTTTACTTGTTTATCAGCTATTTAAAGTAACGGCATACCTTTAAGTAAACTCTATGACGGTGTATGCAAACAATCGTACATACTAAGCTTCTTAACTTTCTCTCTTTAAAAGTAAAGACAGTCTGCATCCAATTGAAAGACAACTATTTGCGAAGAGTATGGATTTGGTGTGAAATAAATTTCTATGATTGCGAAAATTTAAAATAATGTCTAATATAGGGATTGGGTTCTCAGATGAAATTAAACAATCGCCTCTTATTAACTACCGAAGATTTGAGGATGAAGTGAGACAAAAATATCGATTGCAGTGCGTTTCCAGGATAACAAAAATAAAAAAAAAACTCGTTTATCTTAGTCAACCGGACATAAATGAAAAAGCCGTTTACCCTTTTATCATATTATCATAACCTTCTACATGAATATATACAATCACATGACAATTGTACCCTACCTAACTTGTAGTATGTATGTAAGGCTTTATCCCCAATAAACATAGTTATGGAGAGAGTAAGTCTTTGTATGACAGTAAAGACTAATTTTTGTTGTTTTATATCGAATAATAATAAGGTCTTTGACAGGAAGATTCATTTTGCTAAATTTAGACTAAACTTGGCTTACGTTTTGAACGCGCTTCTCGATAAAAAGATGAATAGAAAGCACAATTGTTGGTATTTTATCATGAAAATAAATAAGTGATATAGGATATCTAAGAGTCGATCTTGCCCGACTATAATATTTTCAATTGTTTTAATTTTTTAAACTTACAAGAAATATCAATTCTATATTTCGTATATTTATTTAGAAAAGTTGTACAAAATATCGAACTGAAATGGTCCAAATTAATTTTTCTGCACACTGCTCCTGACCAGAAAAGTGTTTGATTTTTATTAACGGATGTGTGTTCGTAATTCGTCATTCGTCGTCGAGCATGTAGTTTTCTTACTTGTATGCTACGTATGTTATTCCATTTCTAAAAATCGTCTTTGATTCTTTTGTAGCGTAAGCAATTTAGAGCAAACGTAGATTAGTAGACCAACATGCTTTCATCAATAGTAAGCAGGTTATATTTGACTTAATCCGTAATTTTTTTATATGCCAACCTTGGGCATCACTATTTGAATATTAGTAATTAGCTGCTCATTTAAAAGTTAAAACTTCAATTTTCACATATGCAACACGATCTTCTGTTTTTACACAAACATCATTATATGTTTAATTGGGAGGGTAGTGCATTTTAAATTCGTTGCTTATCTTTTTGCTTTTCTGATAATTTAACAACTTTGCTTTTCTTTCGTAAAGTATGCAAACGTAGACTTCGAATGCAATATTTATTTGCTTGTGAGTCTTCGTAAGCTTAAGCTGTGACTTTGTTCTAAATGCATTCTTGTATATAACCCGATATAACTGTTGTCGTTGAGTGAATTTTCCACAACAATGACTTAATCGCTGCTTCTAATTCTAAAAGCAGTAAAGCAAAGAGAAATTATAACCCGAAACCCTTTCCTAGAGTAGAATTTCTTTTTGCTTTAATTATATGAACATAAATTAAATTAAAGTTCATTACAACGCAAGCATGCATGTATTCATCATTAATTTTTTCTTTCATCCATAACTATATACGTATATAATATACATGAGAAAACGACTTGCTTACACTCTTATATATGCTCACACTATCACTCGCACAAACAGGGGAAATTGTAGGTGATTTATTTGTGTATATTACGTATATACAAAAAGGCCTACGTGAAAAGTCATGAACTAAAGGTATAAAGCCTGTTGCTGCTATTGCCGGTCAATACCTCGAGATATATGTGACGATGTGAAAATGAAATTATACACAAACATAGAGCAGAACAAAACAAAACGCATAAACAAGTGCAAGACATTTTACAGATATATCGAAAGCACGCACAAGCGGCAACCTCACCCCAAAATAATTGGCGGCGGAATTATGGACAACGTTAAGCCACATAACACATAACAACCAACGCCCACTAATTAGTTTAATGTTGCTTTAAGTTCGGCAACTGCGTCTGTTTAGATGCGTGTGTAATTTGATTCTTTGTGCAGACCAGGATGGAGAAGGCGGTGGTGGTTTCACATTTAAAAAAAAGGCTTGTTACTGCCATTGCTTGTTTGGCTTTTATCTCATTTTTGGGTGTAGCAGCACACCGGTGGCTCACAAGACTGCCTTGACATGCGAATCGGAAAAGCTATTTAAAGACAACACAGATACACACACATAAACACAAGCTTTTCACAGATTCAAATTTATGAATTGCAACTAATTAAGATGCATATCAGTCAGGAATATACCAAATAAATGCAATCAATACGTTAAGAAGAACTAAAATCTGCTGCCTGTTAGGTTATTTCTAAAGTGTCCCCTAGATATGAAAATTTAATAATGATCAGCATTGAGAAACATGCTGTTATTATTAAGTTTAGTAAACAACACATTGGCTACCATGTGACTTATCAAATATGTACATAATTATTAACAAATAGTAAAAAAAGTCGATTGTTCCGATTATTCATAGTCTTCTTTTCAAAAAATTTTAATCAAATAACTAAGAAATGAAATTAACGGTTAACCAGACTCGCTTGGTGCGATCTCTTGACGAAGAAGGGTAAGATTCTTACACAATTGTGTTATATTTTTATAACAAATCTACGAAATTGAATTATGGATGTATGTTGCAGGTTCGCCACGCAAATTGGTCACAGAGGAGAAACCCGAAAAAAAAAATAACTAGATAGATAGACATATCTAAGTCGACTCCGAGACCTTTCGTTGCCTGTCAAGAAAGCAACAAGCATTTATCGCCCTTTTTCATTTATTTTAACTTTATGTGGACACATAACTACACTTTCCTAATATGCTAATATGTAGATACAACAATTGCCAAATTTTCCTGCGGAATTTCAAGTGATCAATAGCAATTTTTAGAAAGTTTCGCTTTTTTAGCATTCACGTTGCAATGGCTTTCAAGAACACGAGTCGAATGATAGATTAGGGATCGCATCCATTTATGTTTGACGTACGTGATCAATCGTTGATTTATAACACTTCGGGATATCAAATTGTCACGAAAGACCTGGTCCGGATAGGCTAATTTTTTCCAGCCCCTCCCACATAATCGTGGCTGCCGAGTCTTTGTACGGCAAAAAACTCTAAATTTGAACTTCTTACCGATCCATAACCGCGTCTTGATATTAAAATTTAGACCACGTCCGTCTATTTCTTTGCCCATTTGCACAAAAGGCTTCTCATGAAATGTAAATCTTTATATTTCAGAAAAGTCTAATACTTAGTATCTTACGACGAAAATATTTGAAGAATAGTAAGATATTTGGCAAGAAAATTAAATAGAGACTTAATTTAATTTTTAACATGCCGCTCACCCCAGTCGATCATTCGCTATTGATATTTTTCGCTTTCATTTTTCATCACACCAAGCATTTGGTAACATTTGCGATATCAGTCATTAACCAATTAAATATCTCGTAATACTTCCCAGATCAGATTTCTGGATGATACACAATGCAATGTTAGAACTGATGTATGTTTAAGAGGGCGCCGCTCATGGTTATAATAATAAATGTAACTTGAGTCTGTTTAAGACCTTAACAATTTTTCGTTAACATTTTTTACTATATAAATTTTGTGGCCCTTTTATTTAAATAGTAAAAGATGCTCAACCTTTAGGAGAAGGAGCATAAACCCATCAAGTTATTATTCTCTTTTTTTTTTTTTTTTTTGTATTCCTCTCATCAGTCTAAACCGCAAAAAGACAGCAACCACATCCTCGCATGGCTTAGTGTTCTAAAAATAAAACAAAATAAATCAATCTTATCTATAAATCCATTGATTTAAATCTCTGCAAACAAAAGACGAATGCCTCATCATCATTATCGTCATTTATTGTTTAATGATGTCTGTGACTAGAAAAGGACAAAAGAAGGTGAAACTTATAAGGAAACCATTTATCGCGATTGATTTATATTATTGTTTTTGTTGTTATTCTTATGTACTTGTTCCATCAATTGATTTATTACAATTTTTAACACCTTGTCAAATTGTTCCCCATTATATACCCATGATTTATAACATCTCTTTTAATGTTTTAATATCATGCAGACAGACATACATAGAACGTTTAAATTAAAGCGCTGCGATATACATAATACAGGTTTCACATGCATAAGACCGTTTTAATGCCAAGAAGCAGTTTCCTTATTATATCCCAATGGGACCACTGTCTCATTAAAAAAGATTATTACGGTTGAAAATTGTGGGCGCTACTTTTACGCCCATTTCGAAGAGCATACTTACAGAAAAAAGCGCTTTTAACATTTTGAACAGTGATAGTTTTAAACAGTGACCTCATTTGCATAACGGACTTGTTGATAATAAACCATAACAGCATTTTTGAATATTTAATGGTTTAATAGATAACATGGTAAGGAAAATTCACAAGTGTACGCATTAGCCGTTGGGACGAAGAACCACCATCCCTTCAAATGCAGTTTTGTCGTGTCAGATACGTCAACCTGCTCCATTTTCAAGCCGAAATAAGATTTGGTAAATATTCATAGCAAGAGGTAAGACATATCATCACCGAAGAGTAATAGCCGGATAATGTATCGGTTCCTGCTTTTGCAAAATTTAGAAATGGATATCAAACATCTAGCCTAGCGTATATATATACTCCTCAGTCAATTCAGCCTTCTTCCAATGAAAACAATATAACAGTGCAGATGTGATGTTTAGATAAATAAGAAAGAAACGCGCACACACAGCGAGGGTTTATTAAAATAATTCAAGAAACGAAAATAAATTAATTTCTAAATGAGCTGTCTGAGTAGCCGAAGGTAATGAGTCCTGGCTAACAACTCAATGGTCGCGAGCTCAAGTCTCAAATGTTATAGAGTTTTCAATCAAACCGATAGCCTGAGATGCTACCGCTTTAGAATTTCTTTCTCTGCCTTAATAAATAAAAATTGAATTCATGCAGAAGCCCGGGGAAACACATAACTACTCAGCACGGTAGTAAGATAGTTTGCAGAAAGACTAGACCGAGTAGCCGATTATGCAAGAGTCTCGACTAGCAACTCAGTGGTCGTGAGTTTAAAGCCGTAGACGCTAGTGCTTTAGAGTGTGTTTTAGACTTTAGCCTTAGAATTTATTCTCTGGCTAAATTTATTATAACAATTATAATAATAAAATAATAGATTAGACGATCAAACTCGGATGATTTTAAATCAAGAATAAATTATGCGGGAAATAAATAGATAAATATAAATATTTATTTATAAGACTTCACTTTGAAGTTATTTAGTCTTTCAGGAAGAAAATAAACTTGAATGTCGACTCGGATCTTAAACTTAAGCGCTTTACTTCTCTGCTTAATTCTCAATTCCAAAAATTACTTAAAATGCTTTTTTTTGTTTTATAATTATAGTGCACTTTTGTTTATTTTTATTCGCATATTAAAATTGTTTTTAAAATTTCTTAACATTTGTTTAATAATTTTACAGTTTGTTTTTTTTTAATTTTTATAAACAATACATCATATTTTTAAATTTAATAACATATTACTTTATAATAATACCTTTGTACACATACATATACGCATTCATATTCGTTTCTCTTTCAGATATTTTTTCATATTTTACAAAAGAATTTCATTACATTAAAAAAGTCGAGAGGAAAAATTCTTGCTTGTCTTGTTGTTTGATTAATTTTTTTTATGTTTAAGCAAAATAATTGCACGAATGCTTGGTCAATTTTGTTTGATTTTCCCTTTAATCCTTTAGTTTTTTCCATATAAAAATTTTATGCCTTGTGTGTAGTGAAATCGTTTTTTTTTTTAACACTTTCGTTTTACTGGTTTTTGTTTTTGTAAATTTTTTTTTCGTGCGCTTTTTTCACAAGACCAAAAATTGAGATTATATTACAAAAAAAAAAAAAAAAAAGGTTAAAGATTTTCATAAGAAATGCTTATCCAAAGCGGTATTATGCATTTTTATTTGAGAATTTTTTAAAATACAATCTTATAACTTGATTCTGGATTTGAGAATGATATATATTGTATCAAAATATCTTTGAATATTTGCATTAATTAACCAACGTTAAAGTTGAAATCCAGCAAGAGAAACTGTAGTACAGCGTATGTAAAGCGCTTTCAAGTACTAATTTCTTATAACGTTATATAAACGCTTTTATATACGACTCCGCCGTTCCAGTATACGTATGTTTTCCGTTTGGCCCTAAATATTAGACCGGTCTTGACAATTAGATTCAAAATTTAGACGCGTCTTACAGATCCTTCATTTCATTTTTGATATGAATACACTTATCATTCCGTTTCTGGATGTCATTGTCTTGCTCGATTAATTAATGCAAAAATTAAAAAATGCATTCGATATGCATTTCTTATAAAAATTTTTAAGGTTTCAAAGGATAATCGTTTTGTTTTTTTTTTTTTATAACAGACCGATTACGCCATATTGTCCAAGAAGAGCTGCGGATATTACATTAGAGGCAAAAAATTGCTCCAAGCACTAAAGCTTTTAATATCACTAAGTGAATTAATGCGCCAGAATGGAAAATGCATGGCCTCCTCTTCAGCACCGACACTTATCCCCGCGCAAATATCTTTACGGTCGATCCTAGTAACGGTACGTTCATAGAAAGTTTCTTGCCCTGCAAAGTAAACAGAGTTTAATGGTTAATTGCTTTGATTCGTTTCAAGTCTATATGCTTTCCAATATTAGAGGCACTATATTTATTTTCGGTATCGTATAAAAATGCTAAGCCAGACAAGAAGACCTTTGCTAAAACTGTGAACAACTGGATAGAGGTGATCAATACATTAACACAATTCTTGCTTGAGCAGGTTTGTAGTCCCGCTTCTTTGGTTAACCAGTGTACCAGCATATACAAGAAATAAATATATAAGAAATTAATTTTAATCAATACAATCGTCACCGTTCCCCATTTCCCATTTATGTGCTATAGATTTCTTTCATTTTACGATGGCGAAACTATGCAATTTTCCCTTCTAGTGCCTGATTGTTAAATGTTGTATACATTTTCGATGAAGTTTCCAACATAAGAGAACTGTGTCGGATTGTCAGCGAGAGTGTCAAACAGTGTAGCGGATCAATTATTAAATAAGTACACAGACAAATAGAAAGGGAAGTAGACAGACTAGTGACTAGATAAACGGAGAGGAGTATGTAGATAGCGAAACAAACGGATAATTAGACAGACAAACAGGAAGTGATAGTAAATAATTGTAATAATAGCAATAAAAAGAACGACGTACGAGACGATCCAGCAGGCAGATGAATTACACGCAGTAGTCGAACAGACAAGTAGATAATAAAATTTTTGACATCCAAGCAGATAAAGTGACGAAAAAGTTGAAGCTCAACGGAAAGACCGCCGAACCATGACCGGAGAGATGAACAAAAGGGCAGACGGTCAAATGGTGGACCCAGGACGCGTGTGGGGACTGAATAGGCGTCATACAAACGGATAAACGTAAGATGGATGAAATGGTAATCAGTGGGAAAATTAGTTGAATAAAGTTATGAAAGAAAGCCAGTAAATATAAAAACAAAATGTTTATATAAATGTTAAATATAACAATTATTAAAAAACAATGTACTAGAAATAAGAGCACAAAAAGAAAGTAGAGGTTTTCTTTGCTATCTGTTTGAAGCCGATCTTTCGAGAGGTTCATATAGGCTAACTAAGCCAACTATGAGCGGACTAAGCACAGACAACCATTGCCTGAATCGATTCAGATCCTCGTCAAGAATATATACTCTGCTCCTTTCTGGTTGTTGAAAATGTTTTAATACAATGAGCATACGACCAGACCCTTAATCGGATTAGCGGATATAAAATTTGCAAAACTCAATCGTTTGTTGCAACTTTACAATTTCAAACGTTTGTATTGACAATGACAAAACCATAATATTTCTTGAAATTTTATAGAAGCATCAGAACTTATTTACATTAAAAACTTTTCCATCTTGTTGTAATTGAAGAAAGTCTTTGGAATTTTCAAACATAATCATCCAATTATTATTCTTCTTCGTAATTTATTTTATACTTTTTCTTTTTTTCTTCCTTTGCTTGTAATAAACGAAAAGTATTAATCTAAAACGTAAAACAATAATTTCGCAGCCAAAGAGAAAAAGACCAATGCAAAAATGTTTCCATTCGAACGAACTACATGCCCGTGGTTAAAACAATATTTTACAGTCTTTGTGATTTTCTGAGCATGTAATGAAATTCTTTTTTGTTCCTTAGGCTTGCATAAATTAAAGATCTCAAGCTCATACAATATATAAATTATATATATTAGTATAGTATATAAGAATCCTTCGTGAAAAACTTTTCCAATACTTAAACTTCTGCTATTTGTTTTTCTTTTTTCATGGCTTTCACGTAATGTTCGTAATTTTACTCGTTTTGTCTATGCATGCATATGATATGTGCTTAAGATATTAAAATTTAATATGTTATATAAATATTTAATATGTGTGTAGGCATTTCAATGACTATATATGTTGCATGGTGTCACATAGAGATAACAATCAAACAATCAAACGTATTTGAAATAGCAAATAGAAAGAAACAAAAAAAAAAAAAAAGACGAAAAGAAGAAGCAGGCACAAGTAAATAGGAAGGAACACGTTCTTGGCTACATGTACGTACATGATTAACAGAAACTGCAAAGTGTTATTGACAGAAACACAGACAGAAAATGTAGACAAGACAAACCCTACACTCACTCTCAATAAGTTTTCACCTTTCAAAAAAGTAAAAGAAAAATTTTGTTCAATTTATTTAATATTTCGAGAGTTCCGTCATTTTTCGCACTTCAGTTGCATTATCATGTGAATTGAATCAATAATCTTTTCGATACGTTTCTCCATATATGTATTGTCTATTTTAACCTTCAATGAAATATTCCTGAACATTTTGAATTTTTCCATTGCTTTTTTTATGTATGCAAAGATTACATTTCAGAAAAGCCCCGGGCTTTTGCATATTGACTTTTGTATGACTGTAAGGGCTATGTATCTTAAATATTTAACTGCAGCTTACGGTGTCCACACATTTTCCATTGTTAACAAGTTTTTTATATGCATTGGAAACCATGTTACGAAAAAGTGAATGTTAATTTCATCAATTGTCTGGACTTTATTCTGATGTGACAACATTTATAGCAACTTCTATTGTACTCTGCTTTCGCTTCAAATTTCCACAAGTTTGGGATTAAGCATGAATTAACCATGTCGTTCTCTTTCAACTGTGCGTGGATATGTTGTTGTACGCAATAGCCAGGTTCATGATAATAATACGACTAGCCGCGGGCGTTCTCTTCCTACCTCTGCATGTGACTAATTAATTCATTGACTTTATAGCTAAAAAAACCCGCAAACTTTGATACGTGAACAATATCACGCAACGATATAAAAGTCGAAATTTATCCAACCAAGCTTGACATGAAGCTTGTGATGAAAATTTTTCCTGAGGCTTACTGTATATTTGTTTTGCTTTAGTCTTCTTCTTACTAATTTACATTGTGTGCGTGTTGCGCTTTTTTACGATTCTAGGAAAGAAACACTTTTGTTAAAAAAAAAACGAAAATCGCCAAAGTCACTCTACGAAGACATTCCGATAAATCTCCTCTCGCTTTCGTTTAATTGTACCATCGGGAGACTGTACAGATTCTAGTTTAGAGTCGCTTTTGTTAACAAAATCTCCTCATAGCGCTTGAAAATCATCCAAGTTTCACTAAGTGGTAGACAACAGTCACGAAAACAGATGTATAAAAATAAGCGAAAAACACTATAAACGAACAAGGCCAGTGCTTAAAAATGTTGCATCACTTTGCTCAAATATCAACTACTTTACTCATATCTTTTCTCGCAGAGCAACCGAACATGCGCATGCAAACTGGCGCAGTCCAAATTTAGTAAAATTAGTTTTTTGTCAAAAATGTCATTATTCTTCGCCCATTTTCTTTATAAAATACTAAAAGCTAACTATTTCTTATCGTATCAACTTACTTACGCTTTACGAGATTCTGTAGGAAGCCGTCCTTCAACAAATGTTTATATCAATTGTGCACCATTGTGCACCAAATTTCGTCATAAAATATTAAACATTCGATCTTCTTAGAAAGCCTTGCTTCTTGTAGGAACACTTATTTAGGGAGGAGGTTAGAAAATTGGCCGAAAGTACTCACGTCAACTTGTGTATACGTGTAATACGAAAAATTAGTACGCTGAAGCTTTTGTCGAGAAATTTTGAGACTTGTACATTTTTCTGAATTAAGTATTATGTGGCGAGTACGATAGTACAAGCGATCCCAAGCAATGTGACTTTGATAAGCTTGCTGCTTGTGTCGAAAAACAGTAAAGCTTACGATTTGTAGATTGCACCGCAAGAATATATGGATAGATATTAGTTAGACAGACACCCACGCTAAGAATAAATAAATATAAAGCCAAAAAAAGCCCAAAAGCACATTCACATCGAATACACATTGAAGTTACGAGAGTGAACCACTAAAACGATGCAAAAATGCAAAAGTGTTTGACAACTTGTAACACTACCAACACTACGGTATGGTATCGGCAATAAACGGGCATCAAAAAGAGTAGATTTAATGCTGCATAAAGAAATTTAATAACAAGACATTTTGATTTTTAAGAAGAGTTAACCACCAATTCATAACCGAATTCGCATTAGCTGCGGGCTACATGGGTCGATGGATAAGCAAGAGCAGTGAAGTTTAGTTCAAAAGAATGGGCGAGTCATCATCCATCGACCTTACCATGCTACGCACACGTCCCTCAAGTGAAGGTAACAACGTAAGAGTAATGGGACAAGCGGATGTCAACCTAAATTCCTTAGCGAAAAATCGGGAATTATTTCTGTAAAGATTTAATTGATTCAAATTTCGCGTATAAGTCAAAGCTCCTATAGAGATTTTTTTTATCGTCAAATTCTCTAGATAAACTTTAATAAAGCCAAAACCAGTCTTGCCAGGTTTTGTAAGCAAATTGAAGTAAAGTCAATGATCAAGATGAGAATTTTCTATTTACTTCCATCGACAGTGTCCTGACGAGTGCTAAAGGCAGAGATGGACCCATAGTCGAGTGTTATTTGTGGCCACAATAAGAAACCCTTGACTTTTTAAAGTTGTAATCGTACACAAAATTCCTTCAATCTTAATCACCATTACTAAGGATTATATAAATGAATGAGAAATTAATCTAAGTTTAAACAATAATCACAATAGTGCAGTAGAGTTTAATCTTCGAAAGTACAGCTTAACCATTAAGTTTACTTTCATGCAAAAAGTAAGTTTTTCATTTGCATATTTGCTTTTCATTTAAAAAAACCCCTTTAAACTTTATAGTAACCTGAGACTCTTTTAAATGCGTTATAAACGGTAGTATTATGTTTTACATTTTATAATAATGTATTGAAAAGTTCTGACTTTTATAGTGCATTTATTAAATCTGCTTTTTAAACAAGAGAATTAAAGAAAACAAACTAAACGAATATCTAGTTCGTACGTGTAGTTGAGTGTTAAGTTAATATTTATTTTATGTTTCATGTTCTGTAGAACACGAAAATAAAGTAAACGAAAGCAGAAGACTGGAGTAAAAAATTATGCTTAAAAAAAAAAACAAAATCTAAATAAAAAATACTTACACTTTTACTTTTACTCTTCGTCTAGTAATTATTCATAATCTGGAAATAAAATAAAAAAAAAAAAATAAGCAAAGAAAACTAGTTATGAACTTTTATATAAAGTGCAAACACAGTTTCTTTAATACAAAATATAAAAATTATTATACGATACACTTCTTCTCTTGGCTGTCGATAAAAATATTAGCATATTAAAAAAAGCTCATTTTGAGGAATCTGTTTGTGTGGAACAAAATGACATTATTGCCATCATCACGCCATCCCATGCCGAGCATATCAAGTTGTTTGGAAATTTATTATGCATAGAAGTACATTTGCTAACAATATTGTTTTCCATTTTTTATGTGAACAGAAACTCAGTGTACGTCGTCCGTACATGCGGCAGGAGGGAGATTATAGGTAGGAAAGGAGAAACGAAATGAATAATATTTGTGTACTTTCGATTTGAAAGTCGAATCATCTGGGATGATGGGAAACATCGTGGCCGGCAGCACAACTAAACAAAGACTAGTTCGTAGCAGAGACCAGTTTATACTACATCCGTAATAACGATCTAAAAATTTTTCCTAGAGAGGAGGAGTAGAAAGTAGCAAGGTTGGTCCACACTTTAAGCTATAAATTGTAAATCAGATTTTTTATTACCTCAGATTCTCGCTTTATTTTACGGTAAGCTGCCGATTCGACGAATGCTTACTTCTCATCATAGTTTTGTTAAGAATACACGATAGCTGTGATATAGTAGCGTAGTTGGTCAAAGATTTCTTTTCCCCTTTTAATGAAGAAAAAGGTAGCGCACTTCATTTACACATAACTTTTATGAAGTCTACTAATTATTCTTAAAAAAACCTTAGGTGATGCTATCTTCATATTACATTTCGCATTTTAAAACGCTGGGTAGATCATGAAGAAAGCAAAGCTCTTCTCAGAATTTCAGTAAACTTCACAGTGTAGAAGTAAAACACTCTATTTCGAAGATAAATTTAGAAGCGTTATTGTTCGAAGTTCGAAGATATGATCTGAAATAATGAAATTTTACTTCTCTTCATCGATGATGATGGGTTTTTATAGCCATCATCAAAGGATGAGAGGTATATTCATTTTGTCAAAACGTTTGCAGCGCTAAGAAGGAAACTTTAAGGATCCCTCAAAGTATATGCTTTCTTGATCAGCATCAAATTCTGGATCGATTTAATCATCCGTCCGTCTGTCCGTCCGTGTAACGTCTATTGTGAACAACATCCTAGTCCCCAAAAATGAAACATTGATAGTTCCCGCACGCGGTTACACGCTTACAGTACTACGTAAAATGAGGACGCATCCAAAGGGTGTAAAGCGTTCTTTTCAAAACACTTATAACGGCCAGAAACAAGCATGAAGAACCACATAAACTACATATACATCCGTGACCCAGTGTCCACTTGGGAATGCATGTAAGCATCGCTGTCTGTTTGCCTATTTATCCGTCCATCTGTTCAACTATGCAGCATCTATGATAAAAATTATCCCATTCGCAAAAACGACCGTAATGTATAAAAATTTGCGAAAGGATTTGAAAACGGACCAAACTCAACAAGAGGTATGCTTTTCGTGTTTTTGGCCCGTTACCCATAAACTAAAACTGAAACTGAACACAAGATACGATAAAAATTTTCATTTTTAGCCTAAAAAAATAGAAAAAAAAAAAAAATCAGCCATTCCCATCAAGTTTTATAGAATATGAAAATTAAGTTTTGTGATTTTTTACGATAATGATGACAGGTATAAAATATTCGGTCACAGTTGAATATAGTTTTTATACTTCTCTCTGCCTCTCTTATTATGGCGCATAATTCACAATTGTTTAACGCCCTGTGATGATTTAAAGGCATTCAGGCTTCACTAGATACTCACTTAGAAAATTATAATCCTAAGCATCACAGAAACTGCAAAGATATAACCGAGTGTGATGAGAAAGCGGCGCGTCTCTAGGCTGAACAAGTTACATATGGCCAGCTTGTGTATGTCGAGAGCAATTCATCTTTAATAAGTTTTAGGGCAAAGCTAGAGCTGTAGACCATTTTGTAAGAGAAGTACATATTTTTGCCCTTTTCCCCCGAAAATAACGAAAAAAGATTTTTTTATTTGAAAATTTTCTCACATTCTGAGTGGCTTTCTTAACACTTCCTCCGAATAATTTACCCATTCAGTTTACTTTCCCGTTATTGTTTTTATATGCGACTATTCACGACATCAACTGTTACTGGCTGTAGTCAATCCAATAAAATCTTAGTTGACCTGATAAGGTCTTTAAATCTTACAAAAAGCTCAGCAACAGTTGGTAAAGAACAGCAACAACCAGTTTTAAAAATGCTGTTCTACTTTTTTATCACAAGTATCATCATTGCATATATATATATATATATATATATATATATATATACCTATCTATATGTGTTTGGTTTTTCCAAAGTGCAAGCCACTGTCCCCCACTTCTTAACAATCGACCAGCTTCTCCTTCCTCTATCCTCTTTTTCATTATTTCTGTCTTACTATTTTCTATTTACTTTATTTATGTTTTTTTCTTTATTTATTTATTTATTTTTTTTTTTGTTGACGTTGCTACTGCCGGTTATGGGTTAAAAAGTTTTATTATTAATTGTGTTTAACTAAAAACCGCTACTGCACGGTATATTTAGTTGTGCTTGCAATTTTCCTTTTTTTTTTTTTTTTTTGATTTTATTTTAAACAAACCGGTGTTGGCGTCTTCACACATTTAACACCATAACTTCTACAGGTAAACTTGGCCTAAAAGTCTACAAAAAAAAAAAAAAAAAAAAAAAAATTAGGAAAAATGGCAACAACAACTAAAGTTAAAATACTAAACATACAAAACTAGTTACGTTTCAAGTAGTGTTGTGTTGTTTTAGTTACTGTAATCGTTGTTTGTTTTTACATGTGTTGTTGCGCAATCGTTGTTGTTTTATGCACATCATGGCAATCTTTATATGAGATTGTTACCGGTGTTGTCATAGATAGACCTACTTTTGTACGTACATAATACATGTTGTTGTCCAAAGACGACAATTTGTATTAGTTATCATCGCACAAACAGTTCGTATGCGTAATGTTCTTATTAGCCTCGGTAAGCAGGCAACTGAGTTGGATTTTTCTTGCTTGAATTTCCAAAACAAATATTAAATAATCAGCACAGGAAGCGCAAAACTTTAAGTTTGGAAAGCATAAAAAATCTTGTCACAAGAAATGTCGGAAAGAAAGATTACTTTACTGTTATATGCTCGAGATATGTTTACGTCGTTATTGGACATTACACTTTTTAACCGCAGCTTGTTATTGATTCGTGTTTCTTCGCTAAAGAATATTTCAATTAATCTTCGTCACTTGAAGTATTTAAAAGATTATCTTCTTTTTTTTTTATGTTTATATTATAAAATCTTCGAAAATGCCAAAAAATATTTATATTCTGCGTTTATTAAGACCAGAGGCAACGATTTAAGCAAGTATTTAATTGTAAGAAGTCCTGCAAGCATTTTACTTTTTTCATATATTATGGCCACCACTGAAAGATGAATGGTAGATACCGTTCATGCCACAATTGTGGTTCGGTACATTCTTTCGTTTGGCACATTGCGAAATATGAACAGGACTTCTTTCAAAATGAGAACAAAATTGACGCTTTCTACTGAGCGAAAAGCAAGGCGACTACTACACGGCCGATTGCCATGCATGTTTCAAAGCAGCTCAGCTCAGGATGCGTCTTTCACAATCAGAGAACTATTTTGCTAATTTCCTGTCAATTTTGTAGATTGAACATAAGAAAGCAAGATGGACAAACGGATAGAGAAGCTTAAATCAGATTCAGGAAATGACTTTGAATGGATCGGTATAATAAAAGATGAATCTCAAGGTGGTCTGGATATTATATTCGTCCACACAAACTTAATAGACTCTTGCACTACAAACGGTGTAGGGTACAACAACGTCAACATATTGAAGAAAGATTGATGTGGAGACAGGCAGCCTATGCCACAAATTTTTACTCATCTAGAATATACATGCTTTGAGAAATATTCCATAAGCTTCTCTTCGTGCGTCTTCAACAGCTGGCATGATATTGCTTGGGACGAAGTTTTGATCGCAATTCTCTTGAAAGTGATATGAATATCGCTAAGAATTTGGTTAACTCTATGCATTTGCTGATCGGTCGAGGCCGTTAGCTAATCTTCTGAACTATTTGCCAAGATTAAGTATATAACCGGCAATCGATTTAAAATTTTTTACTTTTTGCTTCGTAAGGATTAATTGCGTTGAAGGTTCTTTTCAAACTATATCTGTGGCCAATAATGGTGCCTCAAATTTTTTTATTGTTTATAAGCGATAGATTGCGAGGTGAACCGACGAACGTGACCACATTACATTGCAGTGTTACTTATAATCCTTGTAAATACTCACACAAGTCTTCAGGTAGTAAATCGATATCTTCTCGTAAGCATTGTTAGCTACAAATTTTTACTTAGTTTGGATTATACATTTACCCCGGTCGGTCCATGAGCAAATTTGTTTGAAAATTCTTAAGACTAATATAACATATATTATGGTATTTATTTATGATTATTAGTAAAATTATACGATGATGGGTAATAAAAATTCCAATTAGTGGCAGTTTCTGCCAAATATTGATTTCATTTGTTATTCAAATAAATTCTCGTACCTTTATGTTAATGAAAATAATTGAGCAAGAAAGTTATCGCTTTATTTTAGTTATATTTTTTCTTTTATTCGCACCTATAACCCGATTATCTCCTCTTTGACCCTATGCTTTTTTTATCTTTCCACTGTTTCATTGCTGTACGTAAACATAATTTAGCTCTTAGTGAATAGAAAGAAAAACAGAAAACTAAAAGAGACTAACAAAGTGATAAAAAAGCAAATACAAAAAAAAAAAAATACAAAAATAAAAGTATATTGTTTAGATGAATGTCGGTTTAGTTTTCTTCTTCTAACTTTATATTTCGAAACTTGTTTTACGGGAAATGGAAAACGTGTCTCTCGTGTGTATAGAAGTAAAAGATGGAAAAACCTAACTGTGTACACGAACCATTTGGCCAACCAACAATCCAGGGGCACTGGGTTAATAAAATTTGGTTTTCGTTTATTTATTTTTGTTTTTTTGTTTTTTTCTCTTTTCTTTTCATTACTATTTTGCTTCGATAATAAAATTTTATTATTTGTTACCGTTTTATGGTAAATGCGAAAAACATGCTTTGGCAGACTTTTTAACATTTAAAACTAACATTTTTATACAAGATGTGTGGAAACAGAAACAATAGTTGCACTCAGGTTCGCGGAAAAATCTCTTGGCGCTTTTATTATACTTCTCATATATATGCTTGCATCATTTAAAAACATTCAAGTAATTATTGCAAAATTTCTTGCGAATAGTAAATAAATAAATAAATAAATAAATAAGTAAATAGATATATGAATAAATAAATATAAATTAATTATTTACTTGTTAATTCATACGCTTATCATGCGCAAGAAGTTAGTAAATAAATGAAATATAAATACAAACCCACAGACCTAGAGTTTCGATGGCTTCTGAATATAAAAAGCGAAAGATTTCTCTCGGAAACTTGATCGAATTTCTTCGCATTCTTCGCATTTGCGTTCATTTGCGTTCGTTAATAATTTTGTGCTATGACTCGCCTACATTTATTGTTAACTTGAACTCTCAGTGTAAAAAAATAACAATTAAACAAAGCCGAAAGCCTTAGATGCTAGTGTTTTAAAACTTTAGTCTTAGAATTCTCTGGCTAAATTAATAATAATAATAATCAAACAAATAAGTAAAGGAAATTTCGATTAATATTATGTTTGTGATATTAAAAGTGTTCTTTATTTTAGCGTTGCCGGTACCTTCGTCTTTAGCGGGTTACTTTCTAACAATACATGACAATACCACCCCATCACAATTGTTCTAAGAAAGACCAAGCAAAAGGAAAAACTAAACTTTCATACTCTATAATGCTGGGTGGATATGGCTGATTTTTTCTATTTTTCTTGGACAAAAGAGTCATATGCTTAAAGCGAAACAGGAATTCAATGCGAGCTTATTTTGTAGGCGATTATAAGAAAAGGGGTTTAGTATATTTTTAATTACATACAAAGCACACGTCCACCATTTCAACCAACCCGCGATTCCTGTCAGTTCTACGTGATCCTTATGACGGAATGTGTTCATAACATGCACGCATGCTCAGCAGCATTGTTAGACCACATGCATACCGTATTGTATGCTGATGATCGAAAATGGATATGAAGTGGACGAAGTGTTATGCTTAAAATTGTGTATAACAAGAAAAAAAACAAAAAAAAAGGCATAACGCGAACTTTTGATAGTGGACATATAAAAATTAATGATTAAATAAAATCCGGTTTAAAAAATACAAGATTTAAAATAACGTTATTATGTGACACTCCTGCTGTTCACTCGGCCTTTTTTTTCTAACGATTCTCGTAGGTGTTATAGAATATTAGAAATTAAAGCAGAAATATGTTGCTAACGATTGTTTTCAATTTTTGAAAGTTACTAATGTTGTTGGGCAATAGAAAAATAAAAATCGAAGTGCGAAACTACTAAACAGCTACAAAGCTACAAGCAAACCTGATTTCCTTACTCCTATTACCGAAACACGTAATTTAAATGTTCTTTGCATTGGGGCCTTTGTTGTTCAATTCACTTTGAAATATCGTTACTTTTTCACCCAAATGCTCTAAGATAGTTGTTAAAAATGCTCTTTATTATTTTTGTTTTTATTATTTTTTTCGTTTTTAACAAACACGATAGTGTATATATTCATCTTTAGAGAGAGTATTTCATTTATGAGGTAATAACCTCGTTTGTGTTTGCTACACAAGTTAATATACTTAATCTTTCAATATTTAATGTCTTATTATACCCGTCACCGAAGAATGACGGGTATATTCATATTGTCAAAACGTTTGCAACGTCCAGAAGAAAGCATCAGAGAGCCCACAAAGTATATTTATACTCTTGATCAGTATTAAATTCTAAATCGACTTAAGCATGTTCGTCTGTCCGTCTACCCATCTGTCCATCTACCCATCTGTCCATCTATGTGTAATAAAGAAATAAAAAATATGTTTTTCATTCATTACTCATAAACTATAGAAAGTAAAAACTTGAAACCATATACTATGGACGATGCTGTAGTAAATGTGTACAAAAGTGGGACAAATTGACCACACCTACTCAACATTATAGTGTATCAATATTTTATTGTTTTTTTCAATAACTTTATGACGCGCAAAAATAAGCTTCAACGGCACTGTAAAGTATTAAAAAATTCTTGGCCACTTTCAAATTTACAATGAACCTAAACATGTCCGCCTGTTCGTCTGTCCATCTGTCTGTTTGTAGTATTTGTGGTAAATATTCTCCCGTTGACGAAAATGAAGATATCGCCTACAAATTTGCAAAAAAAACTTTTCAAAGAACACGTTTACAATGCTCACATGTGCAATGCTCAAACTTTTATTACAAACAATATCAGCTGCGCTCATTGCATATTATAGAGCATGAAAATTATGTTCTTTTACTTCTTTTCTCCTTTTTATGATAGCGGTTATGGGTATAAAAGATTCGGTCCTGACTGAATTTAATTTTCTTACTTGCTTTTAATGTTTATCTTTAATGTAAGTAATTGATGTACGACTTTTGTCAAAACAAATAGTTTGCTTAAAATGACCCTTTCAAGGTAGTTAAACATTTGTCTTGTTGAATAAGTTGGAAACACGAGAAATGCATTTGATTGCCGTTTTTATTAAAATTGCTCTATTACTCTTAATTTTCGACTGTTTCCCAGTATACTCTCTAATGTACTTTGTAAATTCGGAAAGTATCCAAAATTGTTTTATATGCGATAGTGTTTCCTAAAATTACATAAGGATGTATTTACGCTATTATGTGATTTTGAACTGTTAATGAATAGCACTCAACTATAAATTTTGCATTTAAAGAACATGCAATACATACTTCAAGATTTTCTCGATTTGCCCCTAACGTCGTTCATAGATTTTGCTTAAATGCGAAGGAGTAGATGGAAAAGTTTTTAGTAAATAAATATTTGTATAAATACTCTTCATTTAAATCTGTCCCTATAACTTTCCCATTACTAATTGTTGTTCACTGTTTCAAACACAGGAAACTAACTGACACCTGAACGTTCCCAGACAGTTTTTCCAAGTTGCTCTTAAAAGTAGGCACCAAAAAGTTTACTCACTTTATTCCTAAAAGTAAGCAATAAATGTGCTCAAGCTTTGCGTTCGAAAGAAACGCGTAAAGTCATTTTCCTTCAGCTTCGAATGAGGCAACAAACATTTTGCGCAAACAATCTCGCTTATGTTAAAGTACGGGCTCCAACGAGATCTTATAACAAAATGTCAATCGGTATCTAGCAGCAGTGCAATAATATATTTTATTAAACATGTAAGATGCTTTAAGGCTGATAAAATAAATTATTTTTGCTCTTAAGAGCAAATGGGATTATGTTACTGATTTAATGATAACAATTGGTTTAAGCTGGAACGACTTCGGTTGGTGTAAGTTCAAATCGCTTTGATTAGTAGAAGATATTTATAGGTGTATCTACGCAGGGCAAGCATAGTTTCATTATAATTCCACTGTTTGAAATACTGTTTTACTGTTTTCTAAAACTAATGTGAGATTTTTATTTCTGGCTATCTAAGCAACTAGCAAACATGTTTTTAAGTAGCATGAGAACCTTGAGAATTTGCAGCATGGTTTCAGTTTTTATTATAATTGAAAGCTTCCTATATAATATTATTCGTTACTTTTTATTTTGTAAAACAGGTCATCCTAATTAACTAACATTGTTAACTTATTGCCGCGAAATACACATGTATGATGAAACAAGTCTGCATAAAAACTGCTTAATTTTACGAATGAAATAGACAAAGAAATTACCCAAATATAATAAAAAGAAACAACAATTTATTAGAATAATATGTAGTACTCGTCAATTTTTTTGGAGGTTTACCCAAGACGAGAGACTTGAATTTTGATATTTGAAGCGAAAAGTCGTGAAAACGTATGGATATGTAAATGTACAGTGGTAGGCTATCCGTAATCCAGTGGTATGCTCCTTACTTACTCAAAAAATGAGAAAAGGGATTTGTGTTAAGAGTATAATATGTTCATGAATGGAACATTTTCGTATGGAAGATTCGCATATCAGATCGAAATTTTTCATTAAAAACATATCATATGAGGCGTTCTCCTGGCGTTCGCATTATTCGACGTAATATTATCGGATAAATACCCGCTTTCTAAATATCGGCTAGGCTAATAAAGAGTATTTTATTCGATCACTAGAATAAGAATTTAAAAGATTTGGTTCCTTTTAGCGAATGAAACAATTCGAAGCAATCAATCAGTTCCATGGCTGAGCTGTAAGGTTCTTACTTACTTTTAGATCAGATTTTAAATAATTCTGGCTTATCTAAAAAGGGAGGTAGATTTTACATAATCTGTTAAGCACACACAAGCACATATACATATTTTTTCTCGTCATGTCGTTAATAGAAGACATAACATTAGGCACTGATAAGAGCTGTGAGATGCTTTTCTACGGCCAAGAGTGAACTCGCATTATAAGAGAGGAGTCTTTCCATAAGATAATTTGTAATATGTAGGACCGAATTAGCAACAAGCCTTGGATTTCTTATATTTAATGCAAACAACTGATTTCACTTATTAAGTAATTGTCGTGCAACGTTCCACAAGAATGATTAATATTTTGATGTTTGACACGATACATAGTTTAAGCTTATCAAGGATTACATCGCGGAATAGATAACTCATTTCAACGACACTTTGACCACGTTAATCATTGTTTTACTTATCGTCCAAAGTATGACCGTGCACGCCAGAAGTGAGAAAGACTCCGCGAAAGGCTTGCTTGTGTTAAGTCGTCGATCGACAAGAAAAACAAAAGCATGGATGTAGGAAAACCATACAAAAGCAAGACGGCATCAAAGACCGAAGGTAGCGCTTTCGATTTTCATTACGGTTGGCAAGCCGAACCTTGCCAGATCTCAACTGAGAACAAATAGTTTTAGCTGGTATGTCCTACAAATCCGTCATCCGAGCTGAGTATAGCTAATGAAATGTAATGTACCTAAGTCTATTCTACCTTAGTATAACTCAGTCTATAAATTTGAGAAAGTTTGGTATTAGGTGTCTGTCGAACGTACATTTACTGTAAATTGTAAAGGAGTTTTTCTTACAGAAATAATTAAATGATCTTTAAATTTTACTTATCAATGAATGCTACGCTTCATACAAACTCAATAGTTGTCACGACTTTCATTTAACTAAAGCAATCATTGCACAGAGCTTTATTCAAAGTACTCAGTTTACTGACATGAAAAACCAAATTAAGCCAAAAAGTGAAGAAACCATCGCTTCGTTTTAAAGGAACTTTTTTGCAGTTCGGGTCACAACCATGTAACTAGAGACAATTTGCAACGACTGAGCAACAAGAGTCAAACTCAAAAACACATAAGAGAAACAAAAACCGCTTGTGAGTTTTTTTTAGCTTTTTAATTGGATCAAATGAAAAATTTTAACAAAACTTTTCACCTTAGTAGTTGTAGTAAAAAAAACATTTTGTTTGAAAAAAGAGCAGCCACAATTTATTAAAATATTTCTAAGAATTACTTTTTCATTTATTCTGTTATACTCTATGTTTACAACCTACGATCTTAAAAGTTGTTAGCATCACAATAGTTTTGTGGTCATTATTTGCTTGTAACACTATATAAATATTTCGTGTAATGTTGCTACTAATACTCTATAAAATTATGCACGCGACACTTGAATCTTATAATCTATGATCAGCTTTTATCCTACAGGCAGAAAAAGACACACAAGGGATTAAATCAAACGCAAATTTTTTTTTTGCAAAATTATATCTTGTCGATCAACAATCTCTTTCAGGATTGATACTGTGAGTCCAAAGCTTCCGAAATATTTCGAAGTCTTCTACACAGACCGATTTACCAGAAACCTCAAAATAAACTCCAGTTCCCGCGTTGGCACCGCCATCTCATCCAAATCTTGGAAAACCATTCCAAAATTTACAACCATTTAATAATCGCTGGTCGCCTAATGTACTCAATGTTCTCAAAAGCCCTCGTGCAGAATAGCGAATATATTTTCTTTCTACTTCTATTGTCTAACCTCGTTTCAAATCAACAAAACACGGAAATGGTGAAGAACTGCTTCAGTGTTAAATTAATCTAGTTTTTGTTTTTTTGGAAATGATATGTACATGTGCCAGTCCCGCCAATTATTGATCTAACCTTAATATTCACAAAAGTACACATCACAATCTAAAGTAAATGCGGAATGAAAATTTTACATAAATATTTCCAACGTCCTTCTAAAGGTCGTTATAAAACTGATTGTTACAAACTCTTTATATATTCGTGCCTTCAAATACTAATGCAAAAATGCTTTAATAATCGAAAAGTCATCTCCTGCACAATCTATAGCAGAGATTAAGTCTTAGACCAATCGTCCTTTTGACGTACGTGATTTAGTGTACATTAGTGTAGTGTCAACTTATCGTTAAACTGCCACGCGATTTTTATATCCTTACGTATTTTTTATTTCAAAAAGCTTTGCGTATTAATATACTGCACTGGGATGTCAATGAATCCATTTGAGCTGAAGAACTGAACTTCTTTTTAAGTAAACAATAACACCTACCAGAACACCAAAAGCAAAGTCAAACTACCTGAAAAAACGAGTCCCAACGCATACAAAGAACCCAACGCAAAAAAGTGTGCAATAAAATGTATAAACTCAAGCACTAAGTTCAAAATTTACTTTAAAAAAAACCCCCGTCAAAGCAGATAAATACACTTTACCGCATCAGAAATTTTCTAAAACGTGAACTTTGCCTGCCATTCATATCACTAAACAAGAGCATTTGGTCGCTTCTTTTTTTTTATCGGAGTAGTTTTTTTTTATTATTTTTCTACTTTTTTTTAAGGCAGGTGGTGTACGTTTAGTTCTTTGTTGTACGTTACGCGGTTAAGAACCCTATTTTTGCTGGTAAAATAAGTTGAAGCCTTGCTGCTGTTTTTGAATGCCACAGAGGTCGCGTTTTGTTGATTAAATGGCTTTTTTCTCAGTGACATTGACATAAATAAAAGACCTATCAGGCCGATAGCCTACAGCTTAAGAAGATGATAATAATACAATATATAACCTTTCATTATTGCGAGGGCAGTTAACTTGACAAAGCTGCTGCTGCTTACAACACAGTTAAGAATAATAAACAACCTTAAATAAGATTATTTCGCAGTTTTAACATTACGTCATTTTTAAAGTGTGTTTCACTTAAATAACAAAATTTATATCAATGTAGAAGAAAAAAACCAGTTGCCTTTTAAGGCTTTTGTGTGTGTGAACAACATTTAAAATGAGATATTTATTTACAGTTTCTACGCTTAATTGGATGACAAATTTCTCCTATCTCTGTAAAACACTTGTTTGGATTTACCTGTGCATAAGCGTAACAGGGCTCACATTACGCCGATGCCCAAGGATATCGAAAATTTAGGAAACACTTTCGTCGCTCATGAGCATCAGCTGTATGCCGTAGTAAATTTTGAATTATGGAGTAATAGTCCTTATGTAAATTATATATTTTGCAGACATTGCGCGTTCATATGTTTTCACATTCAGAAGGTTTTTTAGATCGAATCAGAAAGTAATTCTAATTACGTTTTTCGGCAGACGCTGTTATGTCCTTATAGTAATTTACAATATTTAAAACACCCTGCCATATAAAATGAAATGAAATTATTGCCATGTAAAGGGTCTAATTATAGGAACATCTCTAAGGAGGAAAGTCAAATAACGGTCCCATTCAATAGAAATTTTCAAAATTTTGTCATGTTTAGCATTCCAAACTAATTCCTAAACACTATCAAGATATATCACAAAGTTCGGCTTGTAGAATTTGCCCAAAAGGATCAGACAAAACAGACTGAGGGATAGATGAGCTAACTTATTGGTGGGCAGATGGATTAACGGGTAGGTGGTCTGACGAGCTGATGGACTGATGAACGAATGGTCTGACTGACGATTGTGTTACTAGACATCAAGGGATCAAAGGACAAACGCACTACTTTAGAGATCAACTTGATATTAACTTTCAAAATTCCAATCTCCAAAGTTTAAGGGACGAGCATATAAGTGTAGAATCTCTCTGATGCCTCTGTTGTTATGTCTTTGCAAGCTTTTTCTCCCCCTTAAATCACTGTAAGAATGCAAAGGTTTCGACCTTATATGGACCTGATACCTTTGTATAAATAAACTTAATTTTCGTTCGATCTTAACTTCATGGTCTATATCAATTAATTAAAATGTACGACTTTTATAATGTAATAATAAAATAATAACGCACTCAAGTGCGCGTAAGTTGAACATTGTAATCAGACTCTTTCCCGACAAAACTCAAAGCCAAGCCATTAAGTTAATGGGCACGTTAATGATTCTTGCGCTCAGCAAACAGAGTATATTAAATTTGTCAAACGCTTGCACATCCTACCGTTTGCTTACTAAGCTATATAATCAAAACGCTTACATAACAACGCAACTAAAGTTCTTTCATTGTGACCCATAATGCATAAGACGCTGACAAGCTTTGAAAAAAAAGGTATTACATGCTTCACACTCTTGCTTCCTCAAGCACGGTTACATAGTAGATAACAGGACGTAAAACAAGCTCTACCACATTGCAAATTAAACATGACTATGCCGACTTGATAATCGTCGCGCGACCACAAACCATGTTTGTACATGTATCAGACCCTCCACAACACCCCCCTCCTACTCCTTTTTCCCTACTTCTTCCGCCCTGATCATATGCAAAGAAAATCGCTCGCAGGAAAGGTCAAAGGAAAAAATGTCTTGAAGCATATTATTCGGTTTTCATCATGCAAACACTTGGATAGAGTAAATTGGCCCGAAAAACAAAAGAAAGGTACAAAATAGAACTACAGACTAATACATGTATGGTTTTCAGCTTAGTGCGATATTCTGGCTTAAGCTTGATATTCACAGTTATATGACATACAAGCAAATGCATTTGCGCTTCGTTTAGTAAAGAAATCAAATCAAATTCGCTTTAAACTAAAAATCCATTATAGACAGATTAAAATGAATAAGTTTTTCATTAAACTAAAACGATTTAAATCGAATCGATTCTATTCTGTATTTGTAATTTTCCTTTGCAGATAAATTCTTTTAAAGGTCGCATCACTGATTTTTTATTCCAATTTAATAATAAATCAAAGTTTAACGTTATGTATCCATCAATTTACTGATTCAAGCGAACCATTAAATTCTCATTAGTTATGCACAAGATGACGTATTGCTGATATGATACGGAAGCCATATAAAATTTTTATGGACGAGCATAAACGTTTAAATAAACTGGCTTATCGTTTAGAGCATTAGCAACACGCCATAACGCTTAACTACATGTGATGAAATATTTTGTTGAAATATTTGCCTTTGAATTTGAGCAAAATTTACATAAATACATAATGAAGGGTGAGCTTGATTGATTAAATTCGTCTCCTATCTTAGAAAGTATTTGAAACAGTCATTAATTAATTAATTTAGCAAAACGATAAAATCTGTACAATTTATATAACGCTGTGTAGACAGATCTTTTTACTACACAAAAAAGAACGCAATCGCTTTGATAAATGTTGCGGTTTTTGTGATTTGACGGAAAATTATTTTGCGAATCACTTTGATTGAGAAACAGTCTTTGCTTCAGTTTGCAGTTTGTGCGAAAAATTTCATACATCAGCCAGGCAAACTCCTTCTCATATATCAAGATATTGCTTAAAAAATTTTTGTTCTTCATTTTACACATATACCATGAGCAAATGGTTTCGAACGCAGGTAATTAAGCACAGTTCGCTGCTTATAGATATTTGTTATTTAATCACAACTTTATTTGACGCCTAAAGGATTTTTTCTGCAAATCAGTATAAGAACCATTTGTGCATTTTCGGGACGATATTTGAATTGGAGTTGGAATCGGAGCAAAAATCCATTCACTTCATATAAATCTCACATCGTATCGTATATATCATATATCGTAAACATTTCAAATTATACGTTCATATAATACTGCTATGCACTGCTAGGCAATCTAAGCTTTGCTAGTACTGCTAGGTAATCTAAGCCAGAAAGAAGTTATGCAAATATTATCGGCTTGAGACGAATATAATTCGTGCATCATATCTAATTGCAAGATAAAGTAGTAAAGATCCATTTACCCTGCATCACATATATCGCATATGTTTAGAATCATTTCTACAGGCACCACTTTTTGGCAATTACGATATAACCACACGTAGGAATAAGAGACCCATTGTGATTATGTTGGAACTTAAGCAACTGATGGCGACCGAGAAACATTTAAAAGTAAGTTTCTTCTTTTAGGTAAAAGTCTTTAGTCGCTGTTATATGTTAGAATTCAAGCATATTGAGAATGGATGCGTATTTGTTTTGGTTTGAAAACATTAGATAAGTTTAATATTATCCTTTTAATTAATCACAAAGTTACTGGACTTTCTTTCTTCCAGTTTATGAGAAATTCGTGGAACGAATCGCAGAAGTAACTCGAGACCAGACTATATGTATCACGCAATGTGATTGAAAATTGATGAGAATTTTCAAAGGGCGCGCAATAACTTCTTTGCGGCTGTAATAATGTTAAAGGTGTGTTTGACACTTCAGGGGCAATTTTGACGCTTAGTTGGAAAGCGAATGAAGAAGTTATAATCTACGTTTAAGATACGGTCTCCGTATGTCATATCTTCAAAATTTTGCTTCAATTGCAATGAAGAGATCTTGCATTTTAAGTTTGTGTGTAAAGCACATACTTGCAAAAACAAGAAAACGTATTAAGATGATCCGAGATTTGCGAGTTGAAAATATAAACAAACTAAGGAAATTGTACAACAAAGCTGATCGTCATCACAGACGTTGCTGAACGGAGAGAAATATCGATGATATTAACATTTTGCCGAATGATTTTTAAGATTACAAAACAAACAAAATTTATGTCAAACCCGTTGGTTTTTCAACGATGCTATAATAATCGACGACTCAAAAAGAAATAAGAATTTTAAAAATTCCGAGAATCAAAACTTTTCCTTATACCATTATCTGAATCTGCAGAAAATTATTTTCCTAGCAACAAGGTTTCTTTTAAAGACTTGCTTCTTATTAAATGATAAATAGTACCGTTTTTATTTTTAAAATTTTTTCCTCCGTCTGAAGTGTGGACGTATGTGGTTTCATTACACTTTTATATAGAAATATTGACACCGGAAAACGGAAGTTGACTATTTAGTGTTATATGTATTTTTGTTAAGATAGATTTCTATATTTATAGCGTATTTATCGCTCTTCTTACTTCTTTTTGCATTCTTGCGGTTTGTTCGTCTTAAAAACAATATCGAAAATAAAAACAAGAAGAAGAAGATACTGTGACGGCATAGACGTTGTTAGTTTTTATGAACAATCATAAAAGTATATATTATTAACATAAATTTCTGCTATGTCTTTTTTTTCCCTTTTTATGTCGTAAACCACTTATAGTACAGGATATATTAAGTTAGTGCGGAGGTATGTAACACGCAGAGGGGCGTAAAATAGACCCACCTTTTATTATACCGATCAATTAAGAATCATAACCTGAATTGGTCCGCCTGTCTGTCCGTCTGCCCGTCTGATGTGTGTCCGTGTAAATTTGTGTTCAAGCTGCAGGTCGCAAATTTTTTGCAAGGACGAAAGCTATTGAACATTATTAGGATCCTTAGGATGGCTCCTTTTGTTCGGCCATTCTCCATATAACGCCCTATTATGAAAAGTCGTTATATCGAAACAAATTGCAGTTTTCAAAATTTCTCGTTGAAAATGCCTAAATAGTAGTAGTTCGTCATTCTAAATTGGTATTAAAATTCTGGACCGACTGGGGCAATTTTTGAGCCCCCTTCATACGACAAAAATGTAAAATTTTCAATGCTTCATAAAGAAAATTATGTTCTAATAATAATTTAACAATGAAAAAAATTCACTGTACCAAATTTAGACCTTCTCGGCCTATTTTTTGGATTCTACCTTAATACGGATTTACGCGAAAATTAGCCCTTTCTAGAAAAATCTAAGCTTTAATATGTGGTGATAAAAATTGACCCATAATAGTAAATTTATATAAAAATAAAAATTGTGTTAGACAGTATGGTTTACGGTATTTAACGGCCGGCCTTGCCCGACTATAATGTTCTTACGTTTTTTTCGTATGGTTTCATTCTGCCTTCACACGCTAGAAGATGAATCTCACGCATGTACCATATCACCACTTTTATGTTTTATGCGTGCCTGTCTTTCTATTGTGTATCTGTCTTTTGTTGAGGTGTTTTTGCTTACAAGATTTTTTATTAAACGTTAAATACGCTTAAATTTCTTATGATTTTATAATATTTTGGGTATTTAATGAAAATCATATTTAATGACTAAATTTTGTAATTTTACTCTATTATGTATGTGAGATTCAACTTTGCTATGGTTACATAATAGTTATAAATAACAACGATATTTATATGTAATAATAATTACGATCTACTTACCGTTTTCAAAAACAAATAAAAAAGACATTTAAAATATGTAGAGAGAAAAAAAAGAATTAAAAAAATGCAAATATTTTCAAAAAAAACTTATACAGCAAGAGAAATGAAAATAAAAAAAAAATTTCAAAAACAATAAAAACGAATAATGTCCAGCTACAAAAGATAATGTTAATACCAAGTTTAATTCGAAAACCGGTTATGAGAAATTGCAAAATGTCTAGGTCAGGAAACAATAACGTGCTTCGTAATGAGATTAAGTAAGAAATATCAAGAGGTGTACAACTCTCTCTCTTATTAAAAACCATAAGTTGTTGGAAGCAAATGCTTTAGCTGTTGTTGTAAAAGGATCAGCATGTAGATAAAGAACGATCGATCTATGAACTTAGTAAATAAAGTACACTTTTACGACGAAAACAGACGATCAGCTGAGAAACTGACCGAGAAATCCAGGTTAGCTAGGACAACCCAGTACCTACAAATTCTCCAATTAGTATCTAGAGATGTCATCTAAAAATTCACAAAATTGATGCCTAGAGGATATAATTCTCAACAAAAAATTTTAACTTCCATATGGATGGGAACCATTGTAGCCGCTTAAAGTATTAAGCAAAATGCAAGTGTTAGTGTAGTGTAAAAATTGCTTTTGGAAAAGAGCTTACAGTTTTATCACATTAGAGTCATTTCTCTGGGACATGTCTAATTCAAAGGCCTACCGTCCAGAGCATGAAAAAGAACACTTAAGCCGCACCTCTGTAACTAGAGAAACAGAAGAAGGTAGAAGGTAAAATTTTTGAGTGATATCGGCGGCTTTTTGAACGAAAAGGCCAATATGCAAATCAAATATAATTACCCTTGTACCCTACACCATTGTAGGATGTATATAGCATCCAAGAGGATTTAAGGTACACCTGCCATTTATAATACTAAACAATTTAGAAAATTATTCTAAATTTATCTCTCCGTCTGTCCATGCACTGTTCTTGTGTTAAACTTGCAAGCTTTCGAAAGATTTTGATGAAGTTTGGTACAAAGACGTGTTGCGGGCCAGAAAGCGTGGGCCATTCTAACGTTTTTACTTGTTTTGTTATTAAAAATATATTTAAATTTAGAAACTTATTACCAAAAATTCTACTTTCTCTAGACAATAACATCATTTTAAAGATATTTCGAATAATTCGAATGAAAAGAATTTTTTTATTATGCAAGTTTTGTTGCAGGCGTTCAACACCTTAACAGCTACACCTAGCAAGTTTTTTTTTTGTTGATTATTCGGCATTAAGTCACGCCCACAAATATCTTATTACATTACTAACTAACTATTTAACAATTAAAACAAATATTTTTTGTAAAAATTTGCAGCGGTTTCCTCCCTTACCACTTTTTCCGATAAAAGTACTAAGAAAAGTGTTTTTGTAGCTAAGATGCAGAATGACTATCTAGAAAAGGATGTGTGGAAAACTCTATTGTCTTCTCTCAATAAATTCAGAGTCTTTAGCATAATATTACGTGAAATTTTTTGAAAATTTTAAATCGTCGACGTGAAGAAAATGACATAATAAAAACCATAATTCTTTATTTATCAATTTCTTAGGAAAATGCAATTTTTTTCTCGACTCCTCCTTCTGTTACTCTCCTTAATTGTATATCTGCGTGATAAAGAAAAAATGATAAAAGAAAAAAACAAAAAGTGATGTCTATATATTTATTCCAAAACCAGGGTTTAAGCGTTGCTTTCCTATATTCAGTAAGTTCAGTAACTCAATCAACTATCAGCGGGTGCCATATAACAGCATAATAACAAGATTGTAAAATATGCTCAAAGTACACCCATTGCAGTTGATTTAATATAGCATGCGCTCAAGTATTCGCTGTCATGACTTAGTTTGAATGATTTTATTTTGTTTTTTCATTTTTACTCTTTTTTCGTTAAAAACACTTTCGTTTGCTTGTTAACGCCATACACTCCTGGTTAAGCATGCAAACCACATTTTCGCCTACATAGACTTGACCTAATTGCGTGATAAAAATCAAAATTGCAAATGAAACGAAGAAGTATTAATTAACTTTAATTAATTGCACATATTAAATTGAACATATATTTCAAGAAAATTAAAATGAAAAAATATTCTTTAACAGATCAACAACAACAGTACTTTATAAGG
This sequence comes from Glossina fuscipes, assembly GCF_014805625.2. Taxonomy (NCBI): domain Eukaryota; kingdom Metazoa; phylum Arthropoda; class Insecta; order Diptera; family Glossinidae; genus Glossina; species Glossina fuscipes. The sequence continues at coordinate 2,527,879 of NW_023998416.1, forward strand.
CTTCTTTTAAATTTAACAGATTTACTGTAGTATTTCACTACACTTTACTTTACACTTTTAGAAGCCCAAGGTTTGTAGCACCTAATCAGCCAACAGATGAATAGCAAAACACACACGTACACCATATCACATTCATTATTTTGTATTTGCAATGCAAGTTGGTATTGATTTAAACCATTTGCATCGCACTCAACTGGAAGTTTTAATCGATGACAATGATGATGACGTTAATGTTAAACTTTTAACAATAACTCATTTTGTTTCTGTTAAACCTCATCAACGATAGTAGTAAGTATGCTGTTGGCTTCAGTTAAATGTTTCACAATTTATGCTATTGGAATAGCAGAACTCCTATGGTTTCTTTTTAATGATAATAATACCATCGACTGGAAATTTTATGTTTAATTCTTATTGACTTTTCAAGAAAATTTAATTTAAAATTTTCATTCATTATATTATTATTTTGTCGGCAGCTCTTAATTATCTTCATTTATTATTAAAAATATTTATAGAAAATTTTTTAATATTAAACAGATTATGAAAACTTTGTATTGCACCCAACACAACCTGTGCGTAAACAAAAATTCTTATAAATTAAATTTTTAATGCTTTGAAATTATGCCAGGGATACCGAAACTTATGCAAACAAAAATAAACCAAAGGCTAGAAAATACGAGACATGTTATACACGCAGCTCGGTAGTCATATCGAGCACCCGTTGTACTTACAATAGAGTAAAGAAGAAAATTTTAGAGGGATCGTTTGATACGTTAAAGCATTCTTTGCCGCTCTTATGATTCTTATGAGAGTAAAGATCGAAAGAGGTCATTTTTATAGCGCATGACCTGAGAGTCCTGTCTCGGTAGCCATCTATTCCAAATTTTAGATCAATTTTTATTATATCTTTTTCGACGGTGAAGATAGATAGTAAACAGAAAAACCTGTTGAACAAAAAGGTTGGAGTCTCAGAACTAGTGACCAGCCAGATAGAAGTATATTTTTGTCCGTCCGAAATAATGTTGTACGTTTGCAGTTTTCTCTTTGATGACGCACTTCGACAAGTTGTTTGGATTTCCTGTTTGCTATGTACATTATCTTAGAACCAATTAGTAGGTAGCAAGCATAGTATAATAGCACCCTCCCACAATTTTTCATTAGTTTCAATATCAATTGCTAGACTTCAGGCATTAAAAAGCTTATGTGTGGATTACATTGATATGGAATTCAGATTATTATGAGGGAGGGAAGGAGATAATAAAGAAATTGATGTTTCATTTATTTAATTTTTTTTTTTGGCTGTGCATCCCATCTTTCTTATACTGTTTTTATGCTGACTCGATCTAAGTTTGGCTATCCGTCTTTAATTCTGATGTATGTGCGTATAAGCGCCCTATACATTGAACATAAGAAAGCAATACAAACAGAGAAGCAGACGGACAGACAGGCAGACAGGCAGCAAGCTTAAATCGATTCATAAAATATGTATGTTTTTTAATTGCATTCTTATCTCACTTGCAATCAAGGAATTGATGAACAATAGGAATTCATTCGATTACTCACCTCAAATGACCTACTGACTATGTTTACGATCGCTCCGCTCCGAATTAGGATCAGATTCGTATGGGAATTACTCATTGTTGCTTTTTTTGATCTATTGCTGACAAGTCTCTTAACAAATTTCAAGTAAAGTCTTTCTTTATCTGAGTATCGGGATAACATGTCTTTCGCACTTTTTGCGAATGCACTTTCTTTGCTATGCCAGTCATATTAATTTGAATAAAAACAGATTTTCAACATTTCGATGGATGTATTCTATGTTCTCTTTTTCAGTTCGCGGAACCGAAATTGCGCTACATCGGTGTTTGGACGATCACACCTCGTTAACTAAGTTCACTAATTAGCTACAAACGTTTATTCAAATATTCATTGAACTAAAGATTCGTAAGCTGTTTTTGATCCATGCCATAGCTTTAATAGTTCTTTGAGGCTACTACGAAAGAAAGCGCATTGTGTTATTGTACTACACGCACATCATCACTCTGCGAGGATTAAAAAAATAAAAAGAATGCCTGGGTTTTTGTTGTTTCTGAATCAAAATACCAGTACTGACCGGCGTCGCGGCAATAAAATTCTTACCAACTGTTTGTAGAAATGTTTTCACAGTGCTGCACGAGCTAAGCAATCATTCTAAAATGTTTAGCTTACACTTGCAATAAATAGGTGGAAGAGGGAGTATTTTGTGAAGTACAATTAAATGAAAGAAAAAATATTTTTCTCTCCTTCCTTCCTTCTTACTAGTAACGGAGTCGAAGGGTCGGACTGTGTTAAATGTTTACTAACTTGCAGTGTTTTTTTTGTTTCTTGCTTTTCTTCCATTACGAGTAACACAACGATCAATAACTCCCGAAACTCCCGCGACTGATAAATAAACAAATAAATACCATCTTTAACAATAAAATGCATCGTATGAACTATCAAACGATATCTCCAATGGTTTTAGTGACTCCACCTGGAACTTCGTGGATTTCAGCTTTTTTCTTGCATAGTTTTACAGCAGCAAAAGCAAAATGGCAATGCACTGAGAGTCGTATAGGCGAAACTAAGAGCAGCGGAAGTGGCTACATCAGCAACCATAAGAGAATCATGAAAATTATTCTTGAGAAACGAATGGCGAACTTACAACAGATAGCTGATAGCTCTATGATATCGAAAGGCAGTGTGATCACTGTTTTTAATGAATATTTAGGCATGTCATCCAAAAAAAGTACCGTGTTCACTTATGGTGCCACATGTCGATAGCTACAATTCCATGAATTGTAGTTCCGTCGTGTTCCCAGGTATTGCTTCAAGCATATGAAAATGTCAAAAGCGTTCTCTAGGGAGAAGCGAATTGAAACGTCTTCTCAAGGTCTGAATTGAATTGATTCCATTTTTCCTAAAGAAGACTACGTTAATGAAAAAAGTTAAATTTTTTTCTTACTAACTCCCGGGAATTATTGACCGATGTATTAGGCATCAGGCCTGCAAACTGTAATTGCTTTAGCGAATGCAACGAACCGTAACGTTTATGTACGATTGACAGTGATTTGGAATTTTTTTTGTGTCTATGCAAGTCGTCGTTAATTCTTTTGTTGCTTTTATTTCTGTTACTGCTATAACGCTGTGTAAACCGTAAGGTGGTAAACTATAAAAACATTGAAAATGATCGAAGAGAGGGTTAAATGTGCGTCAAATAATTGAAGTAAATGGCGTATAGCATTAAATGGAGAACTCTTTAAATATCATATAAATCTATAAATTGACTTTCAATGTCAATCAACGAATTTGTTCGAATTATATTTAAAAATGAGTCCCACTAATATGTTGATCTTTATAAGTTGATGTTTTCATTACCCTTTATCATACATCCATAACCCATAATGATCATTTCAATTTTTAAACAATGCTGCTGCGACGTAATTTTGGAGACGGAAGCTTAAATGTTTTTTGACCAATTATCTTGGATACGTAAGCTATACTAAAAACTCCAACTTGCTAAGTGTTCAAAATGAAAGAAATCCGATTGATTATCGCGATCAATATTATCAAAAAAATTAATGGCTTCCGCGGATTTCTCCGAAGGGGAGCACAACTATTTTGAAGCTGTTACGTACATCACTCTATATTACCTTATTATTTTGGTTCAATGGATTTGGTTTAATAAATTCTTGTTATGATTCTAAGCCAAAATTTTTCTTTCGATTTTTGGAAAGCACCGCAACATGACTAAAAATTCTTAGCGTAAAAGAAATGAGTATAAGACTGATATTCTCCTCTTATATACAAATCAAATTCCGAGCTTGCGGCGCTTCTCGTATTTCATTCTTTGTAGACGCGTTCGTTTTGCGATTAATCACATGCATGACAATCAATCTCGAAGAGAAATCAAGTTGTTGTCGAAAATTTTCTTTGCATTTCGAATATATCCGGTTTTATATTCTCTTCCATTCAATTTGTTATGTAAATGATGATAAGAGTATCCAACACAAACGCTCAGAGGTCATAGTAGTCAAGTACAAGTCAGCAGCCATATATGTATATATATGTGTACATACATATACGTCAATATTGCCGTGATTTTCGGGCATAATGCTGGCGTTGAATACAAAATTCTAAATTAAACCAAATAGAGCTTAAACAAGCAGAGAGGAAGCGAACCTAACGTAATCTCCAGGAAAAACAAAAGCAAACATTTATACAAAAATAAACAAAAATGGAAAAATCGGGTTATTTCGCATGAACATGTTAAATTCATGAACAATTTATTCAAATTTATACGAAATGATTTTCATAACCCAAAAATAGAAAAAATATTTTCAGTTTTCAAATAATAAAGTTTCAGCAAAGCCAATAAAAATGCTACAATCAGTATGCAGTGCACTCTACTACACGACAGTTAGCATCGTTCCTCATGTGGATATACACGAATAAAAATCTATATCCGTTTTCAAACTGACAAATCTTTCCTAAAAATGACCCGACTCAATTCGTTGTCCATGGATCAAATGTGAAGGTGCAACAAATTTCATTAAAATATGTCTGAGGAGACTTCCCGGCTATATATGTATATATAAAATGGGTATTTGACAAAGAGGTGCCATCACTTTCGTTGCCAGCAAGCGATTCTCAATCGAGTTTTGTGTGTTGCGTACATCCGCTAAAGGCTTAGTCACATGGTGTAGAGTAAATATATGTGTATGGAGTAGCGATCTCTCTCTCGCACGATCGACAAACAATCAGTGAGCAAATAATTTCAGTAAAGTTTTACCCTTCCGTCCGTAACAAATGCTCAATTAACAGAACTTCCTATAGGCGTACAAAAAATCATTACATAAATATTATAGGAGAAGCATCCGCAAATGCTTTACAATGTTCATGCTGGATATGAGGGCCTCACGGACGGTATGCTAAAGGCTTACCCCAGACTATTTCTCGATATTAAAAACAGGATTGAATAAATATGTTATCGTGATTATATTTACAATCGGTTATAAAATCGGTTACAGATTATATCAATGTTCAATTTTTGACACTATTTGACCAAATTTGGTTTTTAGATTTTATGTTCTCCACAAGTCGTTCACATTTTTCACATTTTTCCTTTCTTTCCCTCTCTTTTTTTGTTTATGTGAGAAAAATCTGTTTCTGATTGCCTTCTCTTTCATTTTGCATTGGGCTTGACATTAACAGCTTAGGCAGACTTTATACATTCAATTTTGTAACTAAACAATAACACAGATAAAGATTAAACACATTGCAAGCTACATTATAGTTCATAGATCTATAAAAATCTTTTCATAAATCATTTGAAGGAATCACTATTTGCGTGTCCAACGTATGTTGATAGCTGCGATAAGTCGTTCGACGTTCTTACTGCTTTTTGTAATGTTGTTCGCCATATATGCTCGCTACACCTTTTTAACGCCTCGGCTATCACTTGTTGTTAGCCAACACACACGCAAAAATTGTCAGGTGCTTTTTTTTTTTTGTCGTTTCCCTTCGACAAACGTTTGTCACACACGCATTATTCGCTAGAGACTCTGTTGTCAGTGAAGCAACACGACATCAAAAAACTTTACAAGATGCTAATTAACGGCGACAACGGCAATAGCATCGACAGCAGTAATAGCGTAAAACGTAGTAATGGCGTAAAACGTTATAAAAGGATTATTAGTGTGAGTACTTTGTCAACGTATGCTATAGACGACGTTTTCGTTTATAGAGAAGGAAACAAGATTTCACAAAAAATGCATTAACATAATGACGTTCCTCAAAGGTATTAAAAACAGATATAAATAGAAGAATAGACGCCAATGTAGTTGTTGTTGTTGTTGTTTCTTTAAATCAACAGACATTCGGACAGTTGCTTTATTTGTTTGTTATGATGCTCTTCAACAAATTGACTGCTTTGGTACTTGTATGCATTTTTATATTTAAAGAGCTTAGTATATTTTTTTGGTAGAACAATATCGTGTCCTATGACTTAAATCTCTTGGAGGGTGTTGTGGTTTTGTTTTGAAACGTAAAGTGAAAGTGAAAACGATGTCAGCGCAAATCGTGTGGCACGAATGAAAATTCCCGCAAGATGATAATGAATGACATTTTAACAAAATTGACAAAATTAAGTTATCTGTTATTAAGAGAGTGTCAGCATATCTCGAGCAAATTGTCAAATCACTGTTTATTATAAGTTAAAGGTTTTTCAAGGGAAGAAGGACAAAGAGTACATGTTGCTCCTATGTAGAATTAAGTAGAGAATTTCTCATAGTTACCTTACTGCTCTTATTAAGCATATATAGGGCATACAGTGAAAGCTTAAAGTTTCCCCGATACTTTAATCCAACAGTCAGTATACATGTACAAAGAAATATAAAAAATTCAATCAGCTGTTCCGCGTACGTACATTATCCGCTTAACCAGAAAATTCTTGGAAATATATATATATAATTAATTTGGATTGGCTTTAAGCTTTAGTGTACTAACTGGAGTTGTCATTAATGTTACGATTACATATGCTGTCATTAAAGATATATAAGAATGAGAAATTTCCAAGGAAAGGATTTCCATTACAAATGAGGCAGTAAAACTTAGGAGCAACTTAAAACACTTTAAATAGTCAGTAAGGATAAATGTAGGTATAGATTAGACTCCCGTGTTTGATTATTACACTTTTTTGAAGATTTCGGTTAGTCAATAATCTTCCCCTTAGTTGTTGTTAAACTCTGCTAAGAAAGAAGTAAAAGCTGTTTGATATTCGCGTAAAAGTTCTATAGGCATTATCAGGACCTGTCGTAGTTTCAACAATTAAAGTTTACGTAAGCTATTCACTGATAGGATTTATTTTTTTAATAAAAGAAAACTGTAAGATTTATTAAGACCATTCACAACATTAGGTGGATTACTTTTCAGAAGAGAACAAATATTTATGGGCAAGTAATTAGTACCAACTCTCGATCCAAGACATGTTCACATGTCACAATTGTCAAATGTGAACGAAAGATTGGCGAACGAAAATGGAAAAACCGTAAGGCAGATGAACGCATGGTTGCATATGAACTCAGCTAACTAATAATCCATCATACATAAACACAATCAAGGTGTCTTCTGTCGTAATATGGTTGAGTGATGAGAATCCTTGAAGAATTTGAACAGTCATCGGCCGTGTATCTGGCAATTAATTAGGTATTTTAAATAGTCTTAGGAAGTCAAAATTGTATGCATTCAAGTCTAAAATTTATGATAATTTGAGCTTTAGCTTTTATGCTAAAGCTAAAGTATACAAGCGTTTTAAGTGATCCAATCGAGGTCTAAGAAATTTTTATTTTTATTATCTTTTTACTATATTTATGATTTCGATTTTTCTAAAGTCACTTACACCGTCAATGAACCAAATTCCTTAATTATTAAATTACAATAATGTAAATAAAATTGTTGTGAATGTTTTTACTCTCTCAAGAGTCTCAAATTATACCACAAAACGCAGTAGAAAATATGCTCTAAGGCGACTCTTGCACACTTATCACTTATTTCACATGCGTAAATAAATCTCATTGAAGGCGCATTATAGAACCCAGTTTCATGAACAATATTATGTTGGACTGCATTCGCGATGTACTTTCGAGTTTATTATAAATCTCTTCTCCGTTTAGTGAACGCATAAGATCTTATATGCAATTTGTTTCTTTAATTCGATGAAGAAAATCAAGTCTGGATTTGCTATCTCAAATTTATAGGTATCTCATAAAGTGTAAAGAATTATAACATAGTAAAACCCGCGCAATTGGCACTTTCATCTACGTATAATAACCGGCCTAAAAATATTGATATTCTAGTGACGTCTTTAATCATTTGATTGATTATTTCCATCTCTCAGAGATTATATCGATCCACGCACTTATCGTTGGTCTAAAAGATTGATAATGATATTCCAACAATGTCGGTAAACCTTACTTAGCCGCCAATGATGATACATAAGCAGGGGAACAGAAATCATGTAATGGGCGAATTTTTATATCTTGTAAAGCTACTTCATGCATACTCCACTAGCTTCACGAAGAAGTTGCAAACGTAATAATAACAATAATAGACACGCGTTCTTCTAACATACGTGTAATAAATAAAAAAAAAAATACTATGGTAAGTTTAACATAAACAATTTCAATTCAATTATTTTTGCAATAATAATAAGCAATTATATTAAATTCTCACGCATTTTATATAGCACTCGCGAAGAAAAAAATGTACAAGTCAAGAAGTCTCTGAATTCATTCACACGTTTCACAAACGTTGTATATCACTTGTGCATATATATAAACATCTATGCAAATATACTTATACTTACATTGTGGTAGTATCTTGTGTGCATTTATTTACTTTTTTTCTTCTTCTTTTAGATAATTATTATATTCATTGCACTAAATATTTTTAAATCACGTTCTCTCTCTCTCCTCAACCAATCACGGTTGGCTGTGCGTCTTGTTTGTTTTGGCAAACAATGGAAAACGTAATAGTTTCACTTTCCCTTCTATTAGGCCTGAGAATTACTTTTATCTTTTTGTCTTTCGAAGATTTCGGAAGACTGTTTTTATTTACAGAGCTTTTTGAATGTTTTTTTTTTTTTTTTTAACAAACCAAGATAGAAGATCACATCACATTTGTTATTCTACACTTTCTTTCTTTTTTTTTTTATCAATTTTCTTTTAATTTGCTTACATTAATAAACTTTCCTTAAAAATTTCTTATTTTATTTTGTTTTAAACTTTAAAACTTTCTTTTCTCTTTTGTATTTTGTTTTTTTTTTTTTCTAAGAATACCCCATTGTTTTTTTTTAATTGTCAGCAATGCCACACGCTTTGCCTAAGCCACAAACATATTTTTCTACTACGAGTTAACCCAAACTTTGCCGCTAGAAACTCAGTTTTTATTATGTCGAGAGCCCGGACGCAGTTGTATTATGTATATTTTTCTGTCGTTAAAATCGTCAAACTCATACAGGTTGCTGTTTACAAATTACAAATATTCTCTGAGCTTTCAAACTTATTGGAAGCGCGCTGGAAAATTGCTTGCTGCTACACGGCAAGAAAAGATTTTAATGCATAGTCTTTGCAACCTCTGAAAAAATCAAACCAAAATACACTAAACCAATGCAAGCCCAGTTGTGCTTTTACTTTGCAAAGCAAACTATTGGCAATGAATGAATGAATGAATGCTTGAAAGAGTAAAATAGTGAAGTAGTGACAACGAATAGCACGCAATATTCTCAGCGTATTGAGGGTCATAGATTCGAAAGAAGTATAAATATTTTTTGAATTAAAACCTTGAAAATAAGAAGTTCAAGTTTCTTATGGCAAATTCTAGGCGACGAAAAACTCACGCAGAGCAAGGCCTTTTCGCACACAACGCACTTATGAACGAAAATATCGGACTTGCATATCAACGTGCTTTTCTGATAGTCCTATAAGCTTGGCGGCCGCAATGAATTATTAAATAGTAATTTTTTGTATATGAGAGATCTGAAATATGTGGGCTTATCAACCCCACAACTCCTGAATGTTTAGTCCTGAACGATGAGACGCGTTTGTCTCTCTTTTCATCTATCTTTTCTTATTTTGTTCTTGAAGAAAAATTTAGTTATCTCTAGCATAGATTTCCATCTATTCAAGGTGCGAAGGAAACATGCTTTTAGTTTGATAACTTAAAGACACTTATAGCGCTTTTAGATGAAGAAATCGCAATCAGCACCCTACGAGCCTACTTCTTATTATTATTATTATTATTATAAATTTATAGCCAGAGAATAAATTCTAAGACTAAAGTCTCAAAGCACTAGCATCTAAGGCTTTCGGCTTTTATTAAAAACTCTACCGCACTTGAGATTTGAACCGACGACCATTGAGTTGCTAGTCGAGACTCCTCGCCTTCGGCTACTCAGGCGGATAAAGAATAATAGAATTTTTTTTTTTTTTTTTTTTTTTATGATTTTTTTTATTATAGAATTTTAATATGGTAGGAAGTCATTAGGCGAAGAAACATTTGAATGGTGAAAAAAAATAAATATTTTGAAAAAATATTGATAATTTCAGCATAAGTGTTGTAACATGCAGTGTATTCGATGCGTATTTGAATCTACCAAAAAAAAAAAGTGCATGTAACTTACGTAGCCATAACTAGTGAAATGAGTAAGGCATTGAAAAAATTTCGACTGCTTTGCGATTAACGGGACTTTGAAAGCAAACAATGAACTTTCAACCAAAAACAGGCCGCCAGTCATTCCCCTGCGTATTTCTCATTTAAAATGTTATTATAAACATGTGGCCGAAAAGAGGTAAGAACATTATAGTCGGGCCAGGCAAGGCATTAGAACACCACATCACTACACCTGATACAGCTCCTCAATTATGTTGGCGACAATAAAGCATTACTTCCATGTAAGCGGCATATTTTTCATAAAAGTCCGAATACTGGAGCATACGAAAACATCACATGACGTGATCAGAATTTAGTAAACTTAATTTACTACTCCGGTACCAATTCCCATGTGCGACTAGTATTACACAACATTGATATGCTTTCGCGGTGGATGTACCAGCAAAGAACTCACGGTGTATATTTAAAAAATTTGGCTGGAATTTATTATTAACTGTCAAGTGTTAGTTGTTAAGAATTAATTTGTTTTTCATTTTCACAAATGGATTATTTTTCAAAAATTTTTTTATTTAATATATAGTTTGATTTATGTACAAATATATATGTATTGGCTTACAAATGTGGATATACCATTACGCTTAAGCTATTAGCCGCAAATGCAAGTGCACATTAGCGAGTCTTGCCTACTCGGCTTCTCAGGCGAATTGAGCCTGAGCCTTCTTACTTAGATAACTGCCTTTCAAATTCATATACGAAATAAATGAACACATCTGACACCTGTATTTCTTCTTCTCCTCGTCTTTGTTTTGCACATTGCTAATATTTTAGCTTTTAATTATTAATTTAAGCCAAAAAAATTGCATTTCATTTCGTTCGATTTTCTTTTCATGAACCTATAAATGATACATAAAGCAATTTATTGCTTTCTTTACATATTCGTCGTTTCCAAAACATATTAAAAACATACTTATTCTGAAATTGAAAACAGGTGCTAATTGTGTATGCGAAAGAAAATCCCTTACCTGACACACTGAAAAGTTGCGCTTAACGAATATACGCTCATTTTATGAAGTTGCACAATACATGCATAACAAATGAGAACGAATATACGCTCCGACCCTACTTACAATCTCTCTTAGATAACGGCCGAGTAAAATTCTTACATACAATAATTGAATTCATCTGCCGCCTTTGTATCTCTTTATCTTCTCTGTTTTATAGAATTATTGGTTAAAAATCTTTTTTTTTTTCCTTTTTTATTTCAAGTTTTAATTCATTAATTAAAGCCGAAAAATAACATTTATTTCGTTCGATTTCCTTTTAATAAACGAATAGAAACCTAAAGCAATTGATTGTTTTTCCTTACACTATGCTATAAGAAAACTCTATCCCAAATGTATGCTATAAATTTCTGATTGCTAAGCTTTAACATCCTACTTTCTTTTAATAGGTTACAATTCATAAAACTTTTTGTTTGCAATCCTTTCGAAGAACAATGAACGAAACACTAAGAAAGTTGAAGAAAAGACTGAATGTTTCTGATAGCGACTACTGTCTCGGACAGATATGCTTCATTTAAAGTAAACACATAAAGTATGCAAATTGTATTTATTTTCATTTTTCCCATAACAAAGAAGAATATTTGTGCAAAACCTAAGGAAAATAAGATAAAAAATAATATTAGTTTATAAAGCGCAATAGAAGAAGAAACCTTCTTTCCTTCGATGTAAGAGAATTTCAAATTTAATATAACGTAGCCGTAAAGTCATAAATTGTACGCAATGAATGAATTACTGGTTACTTGGCTTTTAATTCTAAAATTTCACGATTTCTTGTGGATTGTTTGGCATTTTTGCTTTTTCTTCTTTTTATCGTTTCCGATAGGTTTGTTGTCGACTTAGTTTGATTACGCAGAGAAGCACGCAATATCTTGTACATTTGTATAGGCAAGAAAAATTACATTAGTAAACACTTTAGATATAATAACGGAAGCAATTCCCTTTCATTACCTGCCGTAAATGAGTGTTAATGTAGTACATCATATTAGTTTAGTTAGTTATGTGGAAGCATGTTATGTCGCGACGATTTAATGAAACGCTTTTTTCTTCTCATCAGTCATCATCTTACGATTTTAATATGAGAAGATCAAGTCGTTTATCAGCCAACAGGTTAGTCTTTATGAAGAATTCGTTGATAAATGTTGTGTTTTCTTCTTTAGATTGAAATGTGATTATTTCCTTTTATCATAGTTTAATTGTTCCATTAGTAACCATCATTGCAGTCAATAGCGAAGAGGCGGCCTTAAGGAAGTGATCGTTAAAAGAATTATAAATCAGTTTTATGTACTCTAATAATAAGAAATAACAATCAAAAATGTATTTCTTATGTTTCTAACAGAACACACTTCTGCGACTTCCCTTAGTTTGCTAACAATAATTTGAAAAGCAGACTACATTTCCTGTGTGCCTTTGGTCTTTTTAGATTTATATTCGCATTTCTGTGCAATTTTTCAGAATTCTCGAAATGTTTTACGGAAGAATAAATTCAAACTGAAAGTTCAATTAGTTTTAGTTTACTTGACTGTGAATTCATATGTCAAACCATAAACACAAAGTCTACTATTTGATAAGAGATTTGCTGCAAGGCATTTAAAACGAATCAATAACCAATCACGATACACAACGCCATAAGAAATAAATTCACAACAACTCAGTTTGAATTCTTCTCTTTTTAATTATTGGTCTGCTTCCGGCATTCCATTACGTTTGTTACAAATTCACGATTGTTCATCTATGTGTAGTAGATATGTGTAGGTTTTTGGTTTCGTTTCATCATTTTTTACAAGTTTTACGTTTTCGATAAATATATCTCTCCAGATCCTTACTTCTCTACATTGAATATTTACTTCACCATGAATTAAATGCCCTTAGGTAATAATATCAATGTAATGCAATTAATGACCAGAAAGCTTCACCGAGTGACTTCTGCATGTTTTTTTATTAGTTTAAACGCTCCCTAAACAATGCAAAAATGATGCAACAAATTGATTGTGGAAAAGACGAAAATTGGATTAAACCCAAAACTTGTCTTTTTTATGATAGCCGCAGGATCTTGCAAAAGGCAGTCGTGCCCTTACATATTAGTGTGAGCATAGTTTTTGGTTGACCTGAGAAGAGAAAAGACTAAATACCATTAGCTTTTTTCTCTGTAAATATGCAATTGTAGCTGTACCACCTGGTTTGAATTTGTATAAGCGCCTTTTGGACAAAAGTTGAGATTTTTTCAATTGTAAAAACAATTTCTGAAAATGACGAGTTTCTGCAAAATTTTTGGCTGTAAATCAAACAGCAGAAACCAAACAAAAGAGTAAAGAAAAAGCTGGGGAATAGACAAACTCAGAGTGCACCTAAAATGTAACTGATTGTTTATCTTTCTAGAATAAAGATTTGATATGAGCCACATTTCTATATTGTTCCAGAACTAGAATAATTGTTTTATAAAAATTAAAGAGTAAATATTTTCATTTGTAGTTTTGACCAGCCAAACGCTGTCTCTGACAAAAAAAAATGACGGCGTGCGTATATGATATAAAATACTTCAGCTTAGAAATTAGACGACATATAGAAAAATGTTTTTTGGACAAACATGAACATGATCTTGATTTCCTATTCATTTCATTTTAAATTCGAAAAACAATTTGTCAAAATGACGATGTTGTACAAAATCTTTTCTAGAAAAGAAACGCCTAGAAAAAGGATTATGGCAAAGTTACGCAATAGATAGGTTCAGGCTTGCGGAAAACTTGAACTGCTTGGTTATACCCTAGGAAAATGTGATGGATCGTAATCGTACGTTGCTCAATATCTGGGACGACTGGTTTATGAACCGATATAAATAAATATTTTTATTTGTGGTTGACGTGCGTATGTCGCATAAAATATTGCGGTTTACTATCAAATAACAATATATAGAAACCTTTTCCTCTCCTCATATAGAAATGCATATCTACATGCATACAACAACTATTTTAAGTTCATAGAACGTACATATATTTAAACTTTAGACACAACGCATTAACGAATAAACAAAAGTATGTTGTCTATATATATGTATAACAACATCATAAGTCTTGGTCGCTCATTCTTCTCAAACAAAACAACGTCCCAAATAAATTAAGACTGAAAAAAAAAAAATAAAGAATTATGTCGATCATCTCTGCAGCTTCTTTTCTCATTTAAACTATGAAACTAAAACCACAGCATTGAATGCATTCCCTGCAGTCGTATCTACATAATACCAGTAATTATGTTAAAGATACCACGAACGAGATGTATAAACCAATTTCTGAATTTCATTGAAAGTAAATGGGTATCTGGGCCAATGCAGTGGAAGTGAAGGGGACCAATTTCTAAGAGTTTTAAGATATAAATTTAATATTTCAATTTCGGTCTTCAACTTAGTGACCCATTTTGCAGACAATTGTTGAGGATTACAATAATCTTTTCTTTTTTTTTTCCAAACAATTTCTTATTGCTAGTGAGGTAAAGTGAAATCTTACCTTAAGAAATATGTAGCGGAACGAAGCAGCGAATATTTTATAAATTATTAAGTCTTCATTGCAGGTTTAGTTAAAAGTTCAGTGTTATTCAAGTATAGAAAAAACTACGCAACGAAAATTTATAACTACTTACGACGAAATAAGCAAAACTTGTCAAAGGAATTGAAACTGTGCAGTATCGGAGAAATCAACAAAATTCGATACACGATTCTGCAGGGAATAGAATTTTTATAATAAAATCATACATCAAGCCAAAATAGCGAACACTCACTTCCATTAATTTAATCTTCGATTTTCTCTAAAAGTGCAAACCACATCGTAACGTTTTCAATGAAATCAGAAAATATGTATTGGACCTGGATAAAAAAGTTGCTCGTTCTTCAAAGACCAAAATATTGTTATAGAAGTATTCTGACAAATGAAATCGAACGAGCAAACGCGGACTTAAAATTTATCGCTTAGTCAACTTAAGGTTAATCATGCTATTGTGAAAGACATATGATTTCAACGAATCGATATAATATATGATGTTTACATATAATACAAATAGGTTAAGATAGCATTTTAGGTTTGGGTTTTTGGGTTATTAGAGTTCTTAAAAAATGTTCCCCCAAAATTACACAATTGCAAATGCAATTCGGATTCAAGGCATCTTTCTATATAAAATATAATTCCATGCATATCTTTTAAATAAATAGTTCGTGCATTATCCCTTAATGATTTTAATTGAATTTATATGACTTTGCAAAACGCAATTTCGGTTATACTTGTGCTTATAATTTACAAATTTGCAAAGCACTACATGTGAACAACATTCTAGGTAATCCTTGTTTTTCTATTTATTCTTCGTCAATAAAACTAAATCTTATATAAATGTGGTAACAACATAAGCAACTCGTACTCGAATGTTTCTTCAATTACAATAAACAACAAGTGTGTTTTATGTATAGACAAACAAGAACTAAAATAAGAAAATTACGAGTACACTGAATTTTATGTAACTTATTTACGTTAGCAATTGTTTTTCTGCACAGTGTTATAAAAAAGTAAAAAAAATAATAAGAAAGAAACATATAAACAAAAATTTCATTAATTTCGTAGAAATTGAATAAAAAATACGATCAATGTGCGTTTAATTGTAAATTAATTAATTCTTAATTCCTAGCTAAAGAACTCTCTTTAAAAGGAAAGAAATTTTCCTTCTTTACTTTATTCCAGCACTTCAAAAGATAATATGTGCGGAATTTCACTATATTTGCATTTTTTAAATCGGTTCTATCTCACGCTGCGAAACGGCTAAGTACTATTTTTCAATACTTGAAAATTCGCAGCTTGAGACTATCAAAAAAAATTTTTTTTTTTAAGTTTGATGGAAACAAAAAATGACTCTCATCAATTAGATTATTTGGGCACGCTCCACCATGTCAGGTAAGAGCTGTGAAGCCATCCCCTGTATTTGTGTGTACGAGTAAAACTCGATATTAGGCTATTGGTCTGCCTTCGTGCAATTAGAACCGCCTAATAAGGGTTCGTTAAACCCTCGAACATTCTCTCTTAAACCAATTTTGCTTTTGGCCTGGCAGAGCCAATATTGGCTGATTTCTACTTCAACCCAGAACGGGGTTTTAATTTATAATTGTTGCACTAATATTGATTTCTTTTTAAAATTTCTAGTTTTAATAATAATTCATATGAATACCGGGCTCCAAAAAACTCTTAGAAAGTTCAAACAGACTCGTTCGATTAGTGATCTTAAACAATCCGATCATCTCTCACAAAGAAGCATCGAAATAGTTTGGGAAAGCGCTGCTAAGTATCCAAGAGCAGCAACTCGGCACGATAGTAAGGAACAGAGCATTTCGAGAAGCTTGTCGCAGTTTACAAGCGTAAAAACTGGAAACTGTCCACGGACCACAGCGACTAGCGCTCTTAGCGCCTTAAAAGATAAAATTGTGTGCTGTTTCAAACGGTCAGGAGAAAGTTACTGCTTACATAAGCTTGTATCGGACCAGCAAAAAAAATTGCAAACTTTGTTTATAAATCCCATATTTTCCATCAATATTATTCCTTGCGTGAGGTTTGGGGCACCCCTAGCAGAAAGCGTAAAGAAAAAACTAAAATAATTAGATCTCTTGTGCCGAATATGCTATGCATATATATATAATTGCATAAATATAAATATCTACATATAACAATATAATATACATATAAGTATCTATGTAAATATACATAAGGATGCAGCATATTATGTGTAAAGAACGTCGTGGAAATTTTCATACGTCACTGGCATAGATCCGGATAGAGTACATTTATGTGGGACTTTTTAACACTTATTCTTACGTGTTACAGTGGAAAAGTTTAATCTTATATGGAGCTACTCTTTAGATATTAGTACAGTAGAAAATAAAGTAATAATGGAAAAACAAGACGAGAACTTCTGGAACAATGAGATCAGAAATTTTTAATGGGGAATTAAAATAAATTATTTTCTTCAAGATTAGGGTAGTTTCTCATCATTAATTATTAATTTCAAATTTTCAATTTATTAAAAAGTGTCTGTCCTCCTAAACTGTTATCTCTCTAAATTCGCAAAATTAGGACAAAAACACTGCTGGAATAGTAAATTTGAAGAAACGTCCAAGAACGCTACATATATTATTAATATGTACATAAAATAACTTTAAAATAACCTTAAAGAGTCTTAACCTTAAAGAGTAATAACTAGCGGCGCGAAGCAAAACATATATCAAGGATGTCCACTAATTCACGATGCAACTGATCTCAATTGAAATGCACAAAAGTCAGTCTGAGATGAACGTCCCTCGTGTGTCCAAAGACAGCCCCAAAGGGAACATGTATCTTGTTTTCTTACACAATCTTCTTCATATTATGTGTTGTTCAAGAAAATTTTTTATCCTTTTTTCATTTTTATAACAGAATCATTTGTCGCTTTGTGCATGCACGATATTGTATTTTTATTCACGTTATCGCGTAATCCTTGAATAACAATGAACTTTGAGTGCTTGTTGTCGTCACTTGGAAAACATCGTTTTTCTTGCTTAAAGGCACTAATGTCGAGATGATGTAAAAAGTCCGGTTGAGTACTCATTTAGAAGAAATAAAAGAGCATTATTTTGTAATTTGTATCTATCACCTACGCACCAAAGCACAATTTTGATTTTTTCCTTATTGAGATAACGATCAAAATTATGTTAATAACTGAAGAAAATGAAGGATATGAACGCGCGTAAGACAGTTTAAAATATTTGACACTGCATTAAGCTAATTAGCCGAATAACTTTAAAAAGTGAGAGAAACTATTTTATATAAAATATGAGAAAATTTAATATTTGTTGTTTTTGAAAATTTGTCTGTCGTGCGTATGCTCACCGGAACATGCCAATTTTTCCCTCAAAGAATTTCGATAATGTCTTCGATAAAATTTCTATATTTAACTATCATACGCTATAACACACATCAGATGCTTCATATAGTATGTTAAATGAGAGTAGATGTTCATCTCTATACACGTGTTCATTGACATCACGACTGTAATTGATAAAATTTTTGCTAAAAGAGAAAATTTAACCTTCAATTACGTTCATTACATAAATTGCTATACAGTTCTGATTATTTTTTTTTTCAGCTTCAAGTGTAATTGGGACCAGCAAAGTTGAAGCAAAATGATACAAATCTGGCTATTAAATGACTTGCACCATGTCCGCCTAGAACTTATTGACATCAAAAAATACCAAAAATTATATTTTAATTATAGTTTTCTTTATATCTTGTAAAGATTTACTTTTGTACACCGGTCTGCATAGCTTTGGATATATGTGTAATTTAAACTTAGCAAAAGAAACTCACATTTTCTATCAATTTTCATTATTAAATACCAATAATTGGAAATTTTTGCCATATTAAGATCTGCATAGGGGCAGGAGCTCAAGACATGACTCTATTCCTTTAAAATTTTCCCTACTCGTCTTGTAGGCCGAAGTACTATCTTTTAATGATTTTCATTGATAGATATTAATAATCGTTGTTTTGAAATAACGACTTCTTTCAAATATGGTAAGCTGCTGCTAAGGCGATACGGTCCAATCTATTTTTAATAGCACTTGCCTTTAGGTCGAATAATACACTGATATTTTATTTCTTTAAAATATCTCGAAAGTGGCGAATACAAGCGCGAACACATACATGGACACATTAATCGGGCCCACATAATGAAAGATAAGGCTAAAGATAAGGTAATTCTGGATATTGCATCCATATGCACATACCATAAATACGATGCACGATGATAAACTTTGCACAGTTTCATGTTATAATTATTTAGAAGCATGATTTACAATATTGTACGACATATGTTATTGTATCAAACTTATATAAGGCTTTTTGCAATCAAATACCGTAGATGTATATGTAAGCACAAAGTACATGCGAAGTAATTATTTTTATCAACAAATCGATAATGGGGCTAAAGAAAAAAAAAAAAAAACAAACTCTTGTAACAAAAGAAGGCTTAAAGGCTTATAAAGCAAAAAGAAAGGAAAGGAAAATGTAACAAACTCTTGTTACCCAAGAGAAGTTAAGCTAAGAATAATAATATATTGTTAGATAAACTCAAAACATGCCATAACAACAGACTGATTAAAAGTAAAAGAAGACAATATCACAACAGAGCGGAAAACATAACATATAATGTCAGAATTAATTTGGGAAAATTCTCTGAGGCCATATAAGCATTAAGCGAAGACCATTAATAAAAACAACACTAATGTGCATGTTGTCAAAGCTTTGGCAACATTCGCAAGGAATTTTCATTGGCTCCAGCAGTATATAAAAGCATATATTCGCACTCAAGATCTTATTCCAAATTGCCTTAGGAATAACTGTTTGTCCATCAGTTTATTTGTCCATACGCCTACCTATATGAAGTTTGTGACAAGCATTCTACTGGGCGCATAAATGAACGCTACTTGCACGCTACTTCTAAATTGGGTAAAGGATACGCCTACAGTGTAACATAAGCTGATAACAACTCTGATTTCTGCGTCAGACGCCACAATAGTCCCGCGATAGTTTCCAACCGTATTTTGAAAAAGTGGAAAAAAGCATTCGCCGCCGTCGAAAATTATAGAGTTTACAAATTTAGTTTTTCCCCTTTTTTTCCTTTTTCGCCTGCAGATGATGGATATAAAAGACTCGATCATAATCTAATATAATATTTTGACTTGATTCTTATGTAACGCTTTTTAAATAAGTAATGAACATAAAAAAGCATTAATGTTATCTGCAAATAAAGGAAAAAAGCATAATTAGAACAAGAATCACGGCACGATGCAGTTCCATTGTTCCGACTGCCGAAAGAGAATGGGTTTGTGAAGTATACACTTTGGGAGGCCATTTACTAAACTATGGATACAACTGAGACTAAAGGGTCGCATTTTCCTTATTCCTTTTAGCAATTTTTATTTAACGCGCAATGAACGTCTTTTTATGTTAAAACTCCTTAAATAGTTTAAAATTAAGAGCAAATTTAATGGAATGCTCTCAGCTCAGTTTTCTGAGTGCGCTTTACTTTTCGATAAGCCTCAAAAGAACATTTATTTATTGTAGAAAGTAGCTGTGTATGTAGTGGCAGTGTATATTCTGAGTAAATTTAATTAAAAATCTTTGTTAAGTTTATCATGTAATGATGGAATAACGAATTCCTGAACACACACACAAACATACAGTCAATAATAATACAGAATTATTTCTTTCAAGTGATTTAAAAGCCATCATAAGCAATGTTATGCAAAGTTCTTAGTAATTTTTTAAGAATTCGATGTGATGTTAAACATACAAATAATATATATATTGTGAATTATGAACGAAAAAAAGTAATATTACGCAGTATTGAATGTTCAATATTGAAAAAATTCCTTCATCATATGATACATTTCTTGTTTTACTTGCCTGGCAGTCATATTAATATCGTTGTTATATGAAATGTATATCCATGGGTTTGGGTTTGCAGTTGGCATAGATTTTGGATCTGCTTTTTCCCCCAGCTTTACAAGTGCATTATCGAAGGAGACGAGTGTACTGATTTGGTGATTCAGTTTGTGATATCTGAACATATTCATATCATAAACACCGAAAAGAGCAAAAATTTTTGATAAGAGAATGACTTAGAAATCAGGTCTATCCGTCTATTCGCCACATAACCTCGAATGCGATTTTTTTTAATCTGCTCCTTAAATTGAAATTGCGGAGTTGATTTTCAAAAATTAAAATAATCCGTAAAACTTCAATAGATAAACTTGTATGCCATAGCACGAATATCTCATGCTTTTATTCTTTGTGCTTCGATGGAAGGAATCGCCTAAGCCTATACCCCTTGTATGTTTTTTTAAGGGAGACTTTTTGCTGAAGCGACAAATTACCGTTAGTTTCCTTTTCGTGATTTCCAAAACCATTCCCCCAAAACTTATTCAAAGTTTCTGATAATTGACAACATTTTTAAATTGTTATTACTTAAAAAAAACGATGATGAAAACGAGAGATAAGATACTAAAAACCCATTTCTTTTTTTTTTTCTTCTCTTTTTCCCCCCTCTTACCAGAAAATCATATAAATAGCAGTGTGAACAAATTACCATAAATCCAAGTCGTTTATGAAATTTAATTACGGAACTTCGTATAACTAGGATGTTCTTCGACCACTAAATAAGACAAGAATCGTAATAGTCTTAACTCTTATTTCAACTTACCGTAGAAGATGAAGAGGAAACTTCATATATAAAAGATGAGCTTTTACTATCCAGTTACCCAAGAAAGAGTTTTGATTTGCGTTAACAATTTCCTTTATTGGAACTACTGGCTACTATTGACTTGACACATGAATACGTAGTGAGAGTAGCACAAAACTCGCATGCTAGCGCATTCTTCTATTTGGTGGATAAGAAAACATATTCTGCTGTCATATCCTAAGCATTCACATGTAAATTTATGCACGCGTATGTGTATGAAAGAATTTCTTTAGATATTTGACGGCCAAGTTTAAAGTGGAAGCAAAAATGCTTTGATGTGCGATAAAATACTTAGCGTAGGAATGCATTCAGTGCCAATGTTAATAGCATCGCGTAGAGATTAAACTGATAGTATTTTTTAATATTTCTAAAGTTAATAGTTTTCAGAAATAGTTGTGAAAGTTCCTGCAAAGTAGCAGCAAAAACATTTGACAATTATGTTAAACTTAATATATGTAAAATCGTTACAGTCTTACAGTGTTCAGGAAGAACTCGCAAATTAGTTGGAAATATCTGCGTAGGCTAAGTATGAAGAAGTGTTTAAATTTTAATTGCGTTTTTTATACATTTTCTTTAAGAATTTGCGTATAGCATACTATGCACGCAGGCAATCGTGTAACGTAAAAGTAATGATACTATTGCTACTTTTCTGAATGAATTCTCCTATCAATTGTGGCAAAATTCGTAATAAATTACGTAAACATTTAAACATATATACGAATGTCTCTCTAATGAATTTATATAAAAGCCTACATATGTAGTTTATATATTATTACCCATTACATAAAACAACGTATCTATCTATGGCTGCGCACATGTAGTTACCAAAGTTACCCTTTTGCTGCACTAAAAAGTGTCACAGACTTACTCACAACTCACGGCATAGAAAAGCATATATGCGTTTCTATTATCTGCCAGCATAACCAGTCTACCGTAGTGCCTATAGAATATATATGCAGTCACACGTATGCACATGGTAAATATTTAATGAATTTGGTATTTACAAAGAACCGGGTATATTCATTCACTGCATTTATTTGCGATAACTATGGAACAATCCAAGGTAAACAAGAAAATCGTAAAAGAACTCTCTCGAACTTGAAGATCTGGAATGTTGCTTACGTCCAACCACTATATGTTCTAGTTTCTATATTCACATATGCATATAAGCACACGCTCACCAATAAAACTTCAAAAACTAAATGGTAAGACATTTGGTTCGTCTGCCTTCTAACCCAACAATAAAACGCGCTTTTTCATTGGAACACTGGTTCCGCATGCACTTTAGCACCTGTCACAGCTCCCGATATTATAAAAATCGTTGCAAATCCTAACGGACTTATATTGCTGAGTTGCTTATGCGCAACTCTCTCTCTCTCTCTCTCTCGCTCTTTATTCCTCTCCCTTCCGCAAAATTTTCAAACATTTATTTAAAATTTCTCTTTGCAAAAAAAAAAGAAAAAATGCGTTCCCTGCACTTGTAATGGAAATAAAAGTTCATTCGGGCGAAACAAATTTCATAAGAGTTGTAAATCTCAAAGGAAGAATTACGACATAGATCGCCTGACGTCTTCATTCCAATAGGCATAACTAATCTTTTCTTTAATGAATCCTAAACTAATCTAAAGTCATAAATATCACTGTTTTGCTCATTACTGCTATGCTGACAACGAGGAAAGAATGTGACTCAACCCAAGGGAAAGGAAAAGGAAAATGCAAGAGACAAAAGAAATATTCTTTATAACGGACCTACCTGTGCTTCAAATTGACGTCAGCAAAACTATTATCGCTACCAATCATTGTGTTTGATGTGTCCAATCATATAGAATGATTTGAGCATGCGTTGCAGCCAATTGAGAGTCCTTTTCAAACGTGATAGGAGAAGATAGAGAAGATTTCAGTGTTTTGCGTTGGTCTTTGAGGCTCGTTGTTTGTTGGCTCATTTCTAAAGAAATCACGAAACCTTTGCATTTCTTGAGTCCTGCTGGATAGATCCTAGCGAGAGAATTTGTGACATTCGCATGCCCTATTTTAACGGGTTAAAACATATCGGTAACCTTTTTAACAAATTTTTTAACCAGTTTTTCTTTTATTATTAATTTTAATGTAGAAATTATAATAATTTGAAAAAGTCTTTTTTTTTTTTTGGATTGTTGGGTAGAGATGAAAAAAGCCTTTTAAACCAAACATTTTCTGTTAGCAATTTGAAAAGATTTTTATTCAAAAATTGTTCAACGTCAAAATTTTACAGAAAGAGTTTCCTTTTCAATGTTTTAATTTCTTTAAGGGGAATATTTTTAGACCATAGGAGGTTGAAAGCCAACACGCAAAAGATGATTTCCGACACCTCCTAAAGCCTATATACTTTTGATCAGCATCAAATTCTAAATCAGTTTAATGATGTTCATCTGCGTATCTGCGTCTTTGCCTAGTGTCTGCAGTAAATATTCTCCTGCTCACAAAAATGAAGAGATCGATGTCATATTTGGCAAAAACCTTGGAAGTTTATGCACCCAGGTTGGCATTGCAAGTGGACTTAAGCGGTTAGAGGAGGTGCCCATAATACAAAATAAAGTAAAATCACCTCTGCGTTCAAAAACAAAAAATAGGTTATCTTGTTTATACAACATAAGGCAACATGTATAGTAAATATTTGCATATTCTGTTTTAATAGAAGGCCAGCGGGTATAAACGATTTGTTCGCATCTGAGTTTTGAATTGTCTCGTTTGTTAGAACTGTTCTTTTACTTGTTTATTATGAAGTGTACAAGTCTTCTAGAATTGTCTGTACATTTTCATCATTATTGTCGACTTATAATTTCATGATAAAAATATTTACAAAATTGCATCTATAGCTTATGGCCATATTTTCTAGTAATGAATTATTCAGTGCTACTACATGCATACATGCGTACGGGCAGGGATATGTGCACAAGCTATTTATGTCATTTTACAGGACGATTTGTTTATTTATGTAACTCTTATCTCCCCCCTCATACGTATATGTTTTCATATGCAAATTTATCATATCTATCGATTTGGAACACGTTAACTTTGCATCTTACTGTGATTCTCGCAACTATATGAATGTTTAATCAAGTCAACAGGATCAATATACACGGCTCGGTGCACACTTCAATATCGTTTCATGGACTATTCCTAATAAAATGAACTTAATTTCGTATACGCATACGTATATATCCACATTTTCGCATATATCCATAAAGAATGGAAATTTGTATATGAAACAAACATAATATACAAAATTTCCATTAACGACATGTTTACAATACGCGCGTGCTGTCATTTACATGTAGGTTGACAGGCGGGCATGTAAACACAATGCTAATTATTAAAAAATATTGCAGAAGTGACAAGCGCAAAAACTAATTAAGAACTGAAAAGAAATATATCGTTAAAGGAGAGCAGAAAAAAATTTCATAATATTAAACAAGCATTGGAACACAGCCACAATGAAAAAAAATATCATATGCTTTCAAAAGCGTTTTGTTCATTCTTCATCTAGACAACTGTTGAGTGGACATCCAGTTGAGAGCTATTTGGTCGCTGCTTTTGCAGAAGTGATCAAGTGGCTATTAAAGATCTTGATGTGTTTCAATTCTAAAAATGGAATGCATTCACAAAATTCAATGGATTTTTCCACCCGTTTTCCGTTCATAGGATAACGAAAATTGAACGAATTCGCCATTACATTAGGGAACACAAAGCGATATGAAAGCAACGCATGGCGAGTTACCGTATTCCTCGTTCCAATCGAAGGTGGCGGACGTAAAAATAATCGATTACGATCAATGATTCCCAAGTGCTTATATCAAGTCAAAAAGAGGTCTTCCAGTTGGTAGCGCGCTTATTAAAAAAATGTAAATTGAAAAAATTTGTTACACCAATGATCCTAGTTTTTGGATAAAGTGGATTTCTAACTTAAGATAAGTTGTACGTGAACAGACTCTTTTAGAAAACCTATTGGAGCCATAATTGATCACCAACATCCTGACGAACAGACAGACATAGGTAGAAACGAGACTTAAATGGTTTCGCTTCACAGAGGGATCAAGAAAATATATCTTGCGAGATCTTCAATTTCCAAACAAATCCCATATTTCACAAATATTAAAGAAAGACAAAGCTACGTTGTTGTGCAAATAATACAAATTAATATTAATTAATAAATAAAAAATATAATAAGTAACTAAGATTAAATTAGGGGAAAGGCATTTATGTATGAAAATTTATACATACTTAAACTTAATATATAGCTACAATTATATTCATCTCTATTGCTCTGCTTATCATGCTTTTTTTATGCGGCTCTTATAGAAAATCCCATAATTCAAATATTTTAACTCATCCATAAAATTATCGAATTTAGGATGATATACCTGTGCAATCACTAATTCAACTGAAAATGATTATACATGCAGTAGGCAATAAAATCGAGATTGTTACGCATGTTGGATAATAAATCATTTCTATTAAATGATTAGAGCGATAACTAAGTACACAAAATATTAAAGCATGCGAAGCAAGTAAATAACAATATTATATTCCATTATGACCGAATCTTTTTCATCCCTCATAGTAATCCAAAAAAAAACTAAAACAGAAAGGAAAACACTTAATCTGAAAGGGAAAGTTAAAATTCATGTTATGTACCTGTTCCAGGTTACGAGTGATGACCAAAAAAAAAAACGGCAAGCAGTTCATATTGCTTTGGAGGCGGGTCTTATACCCCATTCGAAAAACCAAGCGACTGCTGCAACTGAGACTGTCTCTCCCAGACTAGAAACCGATAGCTTTTTTCTTACGGCGACAAGAATGTGTACCACATCTATTAAGCAGTGGAACAGGAAGATAGGCGGACTGATGGACTTACTTGAACTTTCGCCCCGGTTAGTCCATTCTCGAAACCTAACCGCGTACACGTATTTTCAATGTTTCAGAAGAATATTTACCGCAGACATTCTGTAGACAGACGGGTAGAAAGGCGGATAGGCGATCTTGCTTAAATCGATTCAGAATTCGACGCTGATTAAGAATCTACCTACTCTGGGAGGGGAGTCTAAAGTTTCCGTCCGTCGGTTGCATCCACTTTGATGAAATTAATACACTCTCCTCCTTCAGTGGGAGGTATAAAAATATAAAAATATGCACTCGGCTCAACTATTATTAACCTATATATAATATTCTTTGACGTAAGCCATATCGAGTATGAATTTTCGAGGCTTGAATTTTCATTTAATTGCGTTTTTTTTTTTTCATTTTACAAGCAATTTTATTTACTTTTTAAACTGGTATGGTGCACGTAGCCATTATCCGTCTGTTTGCCTCCTCATGGCCACACAAATGAAGATTTTGTCTTCAAATTTAGTTCCAGCGCGCACATTGGGGCTAAAAATGAGCAAACCGAGGATGGAATACGCCCACAGTTTAACGTAATAAAAAATGAACATTTGCCTGTTCTATGTTAATCCAAAGTGATGGGTATAAAAAACTCGTTCGTAGCCGAAAATATATTTCTCACTTGTCTCATTTCAATCTGTATGCAAAATTTGAAGATAGGTGTCTTGCGTGCGTTAATACAAACACAACACTTAAAAACTTAAAATGAAAAGCGCCCATGCATGAGGTCAATTTGAAGTTTGGATAAATATTCATTCGTTTTTGAAGGTGGATAAGATTGATCTCGACACGTCTATAATCAATTATTATCTACGCGTTACATTTGGTCTCTTGAGGTGACAAGTATATAAGATTGAATTTACGTTGAATTTAACTTTCCTACTAATTAAGTTTCTCAGCACGCAAACACGCACACACAAAGAGAATAATAAATTAACTACATATGGCGACCAATAGTCTATGGAATACATAGAGCTGTTGTAAATTAAAATATTACGTGCATTACGTACGCAGACACCGGCTTTAAACGGCTCCATGCTGATGTAATATAATTAAATATTTAAAACAATTTTCGCCGTTCTTTTCTTAGGATTGGTTAAAAATTATGCATAATATGTTGATAAATTATTGTTCAAGTTTATCATTTAATAAGAAGGCTATTGCCATAAAGTATAAAAAAAAAGTATACATATATAATGATGACTTAATAGTTGTTAAAACTTTCATCATCGTCATTAAGTGCGGTTGGTTTCTTTCCAGCTTCTACGAACATGCAACAACAAGTCTATGTGGATGAACATAAATGACAGGAGCATGAATCAATGTATGAGTATGTGAGTACAAAGGATGCAGACTCATATATATATATATATAAATTCATCAATGAACCACGAATTGAAACTTGCAAAGTGAAATACAATTTAACATCTCTGCCATTGTCTGCGGTTCTGATGAAAGCATAAAAAATGGATTTTATTAATTTTTAACACTTTTTTTGTACACTTTTTTAATTGTATATAAAGCATTTGCGGAAGACATGAAAAGACGAAAAAAATTTTTCACCATAAACATATACAACGTAACGTATGTGAAGTATGGTAGATAAGGAACATGCTGATGGGAAAATTTTGCAAAGAAAAGATGGAAATTATATATATAGCTAAGCAAAGTACAACGTCCACTATTGAATTCACAACAAAATTGTTTGTTTGTTGTAGTATTAGTTTCCTTGGGATCCACAATAAAGGAGAAGCTCCGCATAACAAAACTGTGTTTCACTGTAGCACTGTCAATTTACATGGCTTGGTACCTTGTATTAATTTTCATCACAGGACGAAAAAAATTAAAACTGATTGCTGTACAAGCGTTATTGCTCGTAAATTGTTGTTCATAAAAGGGAATTTCAGAAAATCGTCTCATTCAATATATATTAAATTTCTCACATTCGTTCACTATGCCAAAATTTTTTTGTTTGGCGATTTTTAAGCGATGAATGACGTACTTTCCAAAATAAAGCGTATTATGGGAAACCAAATCTGTTTCAATTCAGTTCACTTTTAGTAGCGTTGGTCCTTGGTGTCAGCCACATTAGTGCAAAGAATTTCATCACAAAATCTCAAAAGTAGGTTTAACAAGAAACAGACACATGCTAGACGGACTTATGTAAATCGATTTAGAAAATCTCTCTGAGTCCGCTGGCATAATAAAATGTGCGCCTTTCTCAAGCTCTTTTACATAACCTAACCTTATCCCAAGTGGTGTAGCGTATGGAAACGCTTGCCACGCAAAAAATTGTGTTAGTTTTTGAAAGCGGCAACAAGGCTTAGCAAAGCCCTTTGACACCTTTGCTCTTAAAAGAGTTATTTCTTAATTCACCTTGAGTTAATCAAGCAGCATCTTTCTCTTATTAAATTAATTAGATGGTGTTACTCAACTATCTTCAGGCAGGGCTGAAGCTACTAATTTCCTAGTTCACTTAAGCTACTTTGAATGGTTTGAATGTATTCTCGAAATCCCTATTACGATACCGAGGATCAATTTGACTTTTAAGCACCAAAGAATATTTAACAACGTCTTTTATACCCACTCGTGAAAGACGGGCATACATTCAGTTTGCTAAAATGTATGCAAAGCCCAGAAGAAAGCTTCAGACAACTCAGAAAGTTGACACATTCTTTATTACTACCAAATTCTGAACCGAACTGAGTACGTTCACCTGTCCGTCTGTCTACCTTGTCCAAAATGCAGCACCTTATGATGAAAATTGGTTCATAATTTATATGGAAATTAAACATGGCAGTGTGGGATCAAGTGGCTTTACTTTTTGCCCCCGACTCGATACACGAATTACCTTAAAAGAGCATCCTTTCACAACAAGAAGAAGTTATATTCTGTGAAGTGCTGTGAAGTTGTTATAGTCGGCCTTAAAATAAATAATTTATATGTTTTAAGAACAAATATCAAAAAGAGAAGAAAAGCTGTTGGCAAAATTTATAACGTAGTCAAGATAAGCATTCACACATGTTTGACTAATGGCTTCACATAAAAGCTTATATATATATATATTTTATTCATAAAATTCTTTTCATTTGAATTTTCAACTTATTTGTAAATAAAAAGACCGATAGACGAAATAAATCAAGAGTTCCATTGACAAATTATGCAATATTTGTATTGAATTGTTATATGTGTACATAACACTGCATAGAACGTTTCTTCTCTGAGTCATAACTAATTAACGGCTTATATATTTCACTTAGTAGGATCTTTATATATTTTATAGACAAGCAACAGTTGATCAAGGATAAATGGTTTACAATATGAATAAGAGTTATTTTGTCATGATACAAACATTCTACCGCAATCAATAATTTTTAAGCAATACTCGGTAGCAAAAGTAGTTGGACTTAGTAAATATATCCTTAAATAAACTGAAGCGCTTATATAACACCTTAGTCAAACATGTGAAATTGACTTTACATGTCTTGCTCTTCCACGTTGTCTATGAATTAGTTTGTGTCGTTAAACAATGCTTCGTTTTCGTTAGCTTTCGACTCACTGGACATTTTCAAATTCACACAGTGCGCTTGGGATTTCCAAAAGTCGAATAGTGCATGGTATGCGAAACGCCGCTTACTACGTCCATTTTATTGTTGTTACTTCTTTTATTTTACTCAGACAAGCTGTAGCAAACGAGTTTGTTAGCTACTTGTCACCTTGCACGGTTTCTCTGTTGCTTAATTTCCCTGCACACTGAGCTGTGAAAACCACCACTTTCGCATGTATTAGAATTTTAAACTTTCTTAATAGTGCACTCAGGGGTGCTCAGGATGGAGCTATTCACAATGTTGTGTCTCTACAACCATTACTTTTATTATTGTTACAACTATTCATTTGAAAACATGGCGAGACTGGGCAAAGTAGGGACAAGTATCGTTTAATCAAATGTTAGTGGAACTACATTGAAATAATCGAATTACAAAACCAAGCTATAAGTTGTAAATTTTCAGGAAATAAACCCGTTGTGATTAAAAAAATAATAAAATTAATTTAATTATATGAATATTACCAAAGCTTATTATGCGTTTCTTTAAAGAATTGTACAATTGTTGTAGATATAGAATTAAAAACAAGTAAATACATTATTGTGCGTCACAGCTTATTATTGAATACACTGCACCACAGCACAGTTATTAATGGAGCGACTTTTGAAAATAAGGCAGGTGGGAAGTGGTCGAATCTGGTTACCTTATTTCATCAAAAGTTCTTGAAAATCATGGCCTAGAGAAAGACGGACGAACGGACAGACAAACTTAGATCGATTCATGTGTATATCTCTTAAGTTCTTTTAGGCTTTGCATACATCCATACAAATTTAACATACCCTTTCACCGCAAACGATGTAGATATGTATGATGTATAAAATAATCTCTCTAACAAAAAAGGTATAAACGTAATTTTATAAATTATAAAATTTATAGCAAATCACATTATGGTTTTAATAAAATGTGGAATAATTTTCATTTAATAATTTGCTAGTGTGAAAGTAGACATATGCGTTATGAGTAAACTTTGCCTAGGGACATTCACGAGCTGTGCAAATAACGCTCATTTAATTGTATATGAAAATAATTATCATAATGTGTAATTAAATATACATTAACTGACCTTAATATAAAATTTGCATAAATTTCATTTCTCTAATCTTTCCGCTTAAAAAAACTACCATACAATAGGCATTAATCTTAAATAATATTACGCTCCTAAATGTAGACTATCTGTATTCATTTAATTCTTTTAAGTATTTATTTATTTCTGTACAACATTTTTATTGATCATCTAAAGACTGAGGATGGTTTCAAGTAAATTGTTTGCGAACTTTTATAGAAACATCCTTTAATTTGTGTTTTTTTTTTTTTTTTTGTTTTTTAAGAGCTATAGAGATAGGTGTAAGTGTACATCCGTTAACCGTCAATTTGATAGCAACTTAACGGAAATAAAATGTTTTTCTTTTTTTTTACTTCTGCTCTCTTTTACAAGCACACGAACATATATGCTTTTAGGAAACGAATGAAAATATCAGGAAAATATATTGCATGATTTACAGTAAAATAATATTAAAGGAAATTCACAACTTTCTGTAAAAAATCTACAATTTTTAACCTAATTTAATCGAGCAAAGTAAAAGGTTACATCAGCTTTAACGCCTTGTTTATTTCCTTAATGGGTAGCATCACTGTTTATATTTGTCATTGGCTCAACTGAGAGAGAATATGCGGAAAAAATGCATGAGCTCGTAATTTCGAGGTTCTTCCTAAGGTCCCCCAAAAGACTACCTGTGTAAAATAAATTACATTTAAAATTGAGAAGACTGGGTTTTTCTGTAACCATGGTATAGTGGTTTCGTGATTATCTAATGGAGCATACACAAAGAGTGTTTTTTAATTTATATTCGTCAAGGGTGATTAAGCTCTCATCAGAGTTGCCCCAGGATAGTCACCTTAGCCCGGTTTAGGATTTGTTTAAATGATCTTCCTACCTGTACCAAAGAGTCGAGAGGTTTGATGTTTGCGGACGACGAAAGACCTTTCCCTCATTTAACTTTATTAGTGATAGGCTTGGCCTTGAATGAGACTTATATAGGTTGATTAAATGGAATAAGGATAGTGGCATGGCACTGAACTTGAAAAAATGCTATAAGCTATCCTTTTCTTGGCTCACTACTACACCGCCTAATTAATTCTTTGATAGCTGCATATTCGATAATGTAGCCAGAAATAATCACTTGGGAATGGACCTTGATCCAAACGGTGCTTTGTGTGATGTATAGTAGTAATCTTTATTTGTTTGATCCGTTGCTGAATAGAAATAACTTGGGCACTATCCGTGATTCAAAAGGTGATTTGTATGATGTATAATACTAATCTTTATTCATTTAATCCGTCTCTGAATTCTGTACAGGTCATCATGGGTACTGTTTCACGGATACGTCGTTGACATCCTTAATTCTCTCTTGCAGGTAATACATTTATTCCTTTTTCTGTTTACCTAACTATTTCTATATAATTTTGCTGCATTATGCTG
Organism: Glossina fuscipes; assembly: GCF_014805625.2. Lineage (NCBI taxonomy): Eukaryota > Metazoa > Arthropoda > Insecta > Diptera > Glossinidae > Glossina > Glossina fuscipes. Next base: position 2,560,428 of record NW_023998416.1, read on the forward strand.
TGAATCGGTATAATTCTTTCTATTACGTTGTCTTCGCTTAGTTGTTCAGATCTACAGCGATATACTTATTACTTGCCTCTTATCATACTCTGATGTGTAGTGTAGCTTTAAGTTATCGTTTATATCAGCCGATCAATTTTTGTATGCAGCTGAATAAGCAAATAGAAAAATTCATTCTTGCGAATCGCAGTCCAAGGTCTTACATAATGATTTCTGAAAACCTCTGTTACACTAATAGAGAGAAATTCTCTTTAGAGAGAAATTATGTATATATATTTCAAAATTCGTTTAAAAAGGAAGAGTTACTTTCCGTCGAAAAACAGAAAGATTAGTGAGAAAAAAAAAAATTGTTTTATTAAACTGTTTTATCGAAAAACGTTCTCACACTTCATACCAAAGCTTTATAGGGGTTACAGCTCTTTATTTAAAAATACCTCGGGAGAATATGTTTACTATTGCCATTCCTTCATTTTCTACTCAAATTTACGCTGAATAAATTCCTAGAATATTATTTTCCATTATTTCTCGTTCCATGTCATAGAAATGGATTTTCTAGCTTTTTACGATGGTATACTGGAGTCGATAACAGAGACCGGATCAATTTAATCTATCAATAAATTTACGGGAACTCTGACTGGCTATCGAAAGCCCTTTGATGGCAGGCGTTTTATGGCAATATGGTTAAACGGATTAAAAATGTCATGCTCATAGAGATAAATATATATATATATATATATACGCAGGTAACACGCAAGTATTATTCAATTCGTTAATTTTCACCCCCACCCAGGAATTTAAAGGGTAAACTTTAACACTAGACCTGCCGACTAGGACATTTTGCTTATTTTTAATTTTCATCCTTCGAAACAATGCTTTTTTACTACGAAAAGACCTTCGAATATCCGCAATTAGTTTTTTATATCTGCCTAGTTTCTCTGGATGCCGATGACATATACCTTCTACCAAACGGAATCATTATTTGCCCTTATGTATATAACAAATGTTATATACAAAATTGCCGAAGGTTGCCGAAATTGTTTCAGTTATTAGCCCATTACGAGTGCCTAAGTGGGCAGATCATAAACCTTTTTCTAACCTTGAGTTTCTCTTTTAATCGTAGCGTTAAAAGTCAACGACCTCTTTTAATAAGAATAGGTATACAAGCAAAACGCAAATTGTAGTTCTAGTGTTAATCAGAAATTATGTACAAAGATTTGATAAATTCGCTTGTCAAGTCTTTTTTAAGTTATTCTTAATTAATAAAATATAAAAATACAAAGCCGTTAGCCGTTTTTTCTGTTCTCATTTCACAATTTATGTAAATATGAGATAAAAACATCAAAAAAATACTTCGTATCGTGATCGAATAACTGACTGCCAAACAAATATGTGAAGAGAAAAAAAAAAAAAAGAGTCGATACAACTGCTTTTGTGTACATTTTATCAAACATTAAAAATAAATGATTTTCAGCAATGAATTTTTAAAAGTTTTCTTTTATTTGAAACTTTTAATAACAGATTCATTGTCAAGAGCACCGAGTTTTTTCGCTTTCTCATCAAGCAATTATTCGCAAACTTTTTCTGGTCTTGCCGTCTTCATGTTCGTCTCATTTGCAAGGTATTTCAATTTTGGTTACACAGATACAGCTATACACTTGTGCGTTGCTATTGTAACTCACATTTTTTCACTACCTTTTCATTAAGTAGTTCTCTTTGATGATTATATTTTCTCATAATGTAAAATAGAAGGAACATCACGCTTCACAAAGAGCTTTGACCTACATTTCACTGTTAAAGAATGTAGATGAAAATGATATTCAAACAATTGCAAATTATTGCTATTGGAAAAATATGCAAACAAGAACGAACAATGGGAAGAGAGTCAAAAAGAAGATTAAAATTATATATAATTTCGATATGATAAACAGCTCCACTTAGATAAATCTTAAGGTTAAACGAAGTCAGGTAATGCAAGAGAAACAGACAGAGTGTGTTTTGAAAAAAGAATTTTTATATCTACAGCGCTAATGGCTACAAACATATACAAAACAGTTTGATTAAATTTGCATAGCTTTACAGGAAGTAAATCTTGTCCCAAAAAATATTAATACAATAATATAAGGGTATTAGAATAATAATAGCTTAAGAATGCTTAATAAAACTGTTTTTTTTTTTTTATAAGAAAATCAAGATGCATGCTATAGCATCCACATCAAGTTCAATCAAAAAATTCATTCAATTTTTAAAAATAAATTGAAAAATTTTTTTTAAATAAACTTTTAGTTTAATAAGCTAAGCATACTTTGCTAAAATAAAAGCAATAAAATCTTGGTGCTCTCAAATTTGGATTTTTCCAGACCACGCGCTATTTCGTTGCTCCCTTGTGTTTATTGCACAGTACGGTTTGCTTGTCGTATTCTACTCTCCAAGTCCTTTTATCATGGGGATTATTGGCGACCGTCAATTGTAAAATTCGCTGCACTACACTGCATTCTTACCGGAATCGGAGGTGTACGCAAATTAATCGATTGCAAGATTCTCAGGATTCACACAATCTACCAAACATAGTCATGACCTATATATTCCTTTAAAAAGAAAAAAGGAAAAAAAAAATTTATATTAAAAAGCACTTAGAATCCACATAAGATAATATTTCGGAATCAAATACAATTCTACATATACCTAGAATATCTTACTTTCCTTTGATTCACGTGCGCGTATACCTAACATGACTAGAATTATTGCAATTCCAAGGAAAACCCTCTTCAGAATTAATCTAAAGGCAACGGAATGCTTATTATTATCATTAGGGGCTAAGATGAACTTTATTCAATACCGAGACCAAGTTAAAATGAACCTTTTCAAAATGCTCTGGTAATAACTTTTACATAACCTTACGTTAAATTAGAAAGTATATATATAGGGATAGGCTCTGCCGAGCTTGGCTTTTTTATTTTTGGAAAATTTATGGTAAAATTTATGAAAGATTGAATGTTTGACAGAATTACTAACCTTAACAGACTTACTTGCGTGTGTTTGTACATGGACAAATTATTTAGAGGAAAATCCATTACAATAACTTTTAAATTAGTTAAGAATTTTTGCGGAATCGTTTATTTTTACAAATTAGTTAAAACACTCAAGTTCTTGAAGATATTATAGCGAATATGTAACATAACTCATATTAAAGTTAAATCATGCAGATATTTTCATCTGTATATATATGTATGTATGCATAATGCATTTTATGCTTAATAAGCGTTACATCATTGTGTATGTATATGTATGTATGTATGTATGTTTTTCGCATATTTGGTTATGCACGATTTTTTCTTATGTTTTTAGCATACTAATGCTAATGATGACAATATTGCCCTCGACCAATAACCATCATAATCAAAAAAAAAAGAAAAAGATAAACCAAGAAAAATACACAAAAACACGCATATGCATCAAGAGAATTCACGTACAAATCATATACTTACGTTTAAGCTGAAATATGAATAGAACACAAACTTCCGTTGAACAGTTTTTTTTTTTTATATTCACTACCTAGAATATATTAAGTTTGTCCAAGGTTTCGAAACATATCGAAACATATATAGATTGAAAATCAAATAAAGCACACTTTCACTCAACGTTAGCTGTATTCATAGTCGTTTTCCCTGTCTATCTGTAAATGCTGGCTGCCAAGCACTACTCATAAACGCAAAACGTTTTCTCACGACAGGCATAGACCATAAAGGTGAGTTAATTGTACTTTTGGACGCCATGAGATGAAGTATGGTTCTAAGCGGTAAATATTAGTCATAACTTCATACTTGGAACGAATTGTCTCTCTTTGGGTATTTATTTGGCTTAGTTAAATTGCTGCACTCTGTAATAGGACACGACATCGACGTCTCCCCAGTACACTGGCCCGTAAATAGAATAGGTTTGTTCTATCACTCATATCTTAGAGACTTTTGAAATGCTCACCAAAGGCAGTTATTACCATTTGATCGTCTACATCTATTAAGTTATTACGTACGATATTTCGGCGGCCTATGTTAACTGTATTATCCAATACATGTATGTTAGGTTTACGATGGTACTCTTCGCTTATGTTTTATTAAAAATTCGTAGCACCAACATGTATGCCATGTTTTAGTTATACATACGGTGCAGGAGTGCTCAGGGTCATGATTACTTCTCCATAGCATTTTACTATGATAGTGCTAACTAAAAACAACACGTCACGGGGCTCTTGAATTCGATTTAAGCCGATTATAATTTCTTTCTATTTTATATGCATATTTCCCTCTCTATCTATCTGCCTCCTTGCCGTAATATCTTTGTTGTTGTTGGTACATGCATTTCAAATTCGGTGCCGGGTTTACATATTGAATTAATCGACTATTTAAAGCCATTGGCATGTAAACATCAACACACATGTCAACAAGTATAGCTATGTACAGCTTTTGTTGTTTTAACGTGTATCACAACAACAACAACAACAACAACAACAATAATAATAATAATAGCAAAAATAACAGCAACAAGAGTGCACATATATAAAGCTTTTCACCTTTTTCGTTATTATATGTTGTAGCGATGCGCTTGGTTTATTGCAGCAACAATTGCGCGTCACACGAACTAAAACTTTTAAGTTCTTTGTTTAGCGTTCGTTTGTTTTTTTTTTTTCTATTTTTTGCGTGGCCTAAAGCCTATGCTATAAGTTGGACACGTCGTCTATATACAGTTAGATTTTTCGTAGGCATTTAAGCTAACATTCATACATACCTATGCGTTGATATGACTGAATCTGTAAACATAACATGCCTATGTATTATTTGGTATGTCTTCATTAGAGTTTGAACCTGAACTCTAAAGCCATCTTGCAATTGAATAAACGATGCACATGCATGCATTTCATTAAGACTAATAAAGCGATTAAAGTTGAAAAGAGGAAATTTGGAATAATGAAAAATATTTTCTTTTTTCTCTTTCGCATTACCAAATACATAGAGAAAGTAAAGAAAATAACGTGACATGCTGTGTAAGCATAATTGCTAATAGACAGAGTCTTATGTAACCCATCATTAGCGTAAGAGATTATATGCAAAATATTATACATCTGCGTGTACCTAACATAGTCAATATAACTAAACGTGTCTTAACAAAGTAATAACGAAGATTACAAGTTAAACAATTTTAAGGCTCAGTTCTATTTTGATGCTGAATTATTTCATCCATTTTTTTCAAAGTTAAATAAAGATGAGAAAGGGTACGCATGTGTAGCCGTCGGAGCGTTTAATTAAGTATGATTCTAGAAACATTTTTTGTTATTTGATCTTTTCGCGATTAAAGTTACGTTAGCTAACTTTATTTGCTTTTTTGTATTAAAATTCCTGTACACAAATTTCATGCATTCACGTTTCCCACGTACACAGTCAAAGCAATGAATCACTGGTCACAATGACAAAGCAATAGTCGAACTAGTCGAACCCAATTCAACCTAGCATAACCGATCAAAAAGTTCTCTTTGCTTTAACGATTACTATTATTATATAAAATTTACATTTGACTTAATATAAACTTTTTGGGAGAAGAGAAAAGAAGCCTTTCTCTGATATATCCGAAGCGATCAGTTTTGGAAGGGAAAAATATTGAGAGTTTAAACGTTTTCAGGTTAAAGTCAAGGAAATCGTGTAATACTTTCTTCAGATGTCTGCCACTAAATCGAGAGTTCAAGAACGTTCAATAGAAATATCGCTACCTTGTCAGGATTGCTAAAGCTTTCAGACAGAGTTTCGTCATGGATTGCAGCTAACACGTAATCTGTTCGGCTTTCAAATCTGTTTTGACAATTTTAACAATTACTTAACATATTACAAAATAACCGTAAAAGGTCGTAATTAGTGTTCAAGAAAACCAAACTATTTGAGATCCTATTACGAATGTTAAAAAGTACAAGTTCCAATAAAGCAGGAAAACAAGAATCACCATATATTACCACTAAATCCAATATTTCATTTCTGTTTTCAAGGTTAGGTTCAGTCGTTTTTCATCAGGGCCGAAAAGTGAAGCAAAATTCCATTCCAAATAATAGTAAGTTCAGCCGACGCAGTAAGAAAAGGTACTCCATCTATAACTAGGATAGCAGACAAGAATCGAGTATTCCAACGTTGGTCTAAGCAAAGATGTACATAAGCTCATGGGAACGTAGCGGTCTTTAAATTCTTTAGACCATTTTTTAATAAAACCCAAGAAGAGTTTTATTTACTGAAACATCAATATGAATACCAGATCCGAGTTTTTTGAGTTGCAAGCAACTTCTAAAACCTCATAATTCAACACATTTTCGAGGGTATGATATTCATTCATACACTTATCTAAATTGATTTAGATTCCGTTACCTAACCATCGTACAGTTAAGTTAACACCATCGAAGTGTAGAAAGGGAAAAGCTTAACGTCTTCCGAAAACCCAATTGGGAACCTCATTAACAACCAAAAGTAAATGACTGCGGCCCTAGAGGATTGCCTGGATGTGCTTCAAAATATCCCGAAATTAACAAGAATTAATTAATATATGTTGAGTGAGATAGCTACTGATCCATGTAACTATTTACTCTGGAATGCCGAGACGACGTATTTTCTAAATTAGCAAGCCATGATCCCTTTTCTTAGCTGCTTTCGACAACTAAATAAAGATAACGCCAGCTCGTTTGTGTTTGCAAAATGTTTGCAAATCCGGAAATTCGATGGAAGTTGTCCCATAAGAAACGTGCTGGCACGGCCCACTTACCAGCACAAACAAGAGGTAATGTTATTCCATAAAAGTGTCTCTGTGATTCATTAAACAAAAAATTAAACTAAAAAAATTATTTTGTGTTATTTATTTATTTTTTTTCTTTTGTAATAGTTTTCCTTGAAGAGAAAACACAAAAAGTTTCATTTAAACGTTAAAGGCTTTCAAGCATTACAAATCATTTGATAATTGAAACGAATTGTTTGGAAATCAAGCACATTTTAAGATGTTGCTTTTTTTTTTTGCGGTTCCAAAAGTAAAAAAATTGCTAAATTAGTTTCTCAGTCATTTCTACAAAGCAGAAAAAAAAAAAAAATCCAAAATATTTCCTTGAAAAGCAAAAATTCATGACAATAACGTAATATAACTGCAAATAAGCAAACTTAACGGTAATTTAGCTACTGTTTTCGATTTGTTTTTTTTTTTTTTTTTATGAAGAAAAAGATGCTCTTTCACCGAGCAGTTATTTGTCGCGATTATTTGCTACTTGGGGGAATAAAGTAAGCACCGGTAGCATCGCAAGATTTTCATGAACATGTATATAAAACAATAGAAACATAAATTACGTTTTTTTTTTTTTTTTTTTTTTTTTTTAATTTTTGTTTATCATTGTAGTTTGTTGTATCAAGGCAATGTGGTGTCATCATTAGCTTTTAAGAGCGGTAATAATAAAGCGAATCTTATTTTAAATTTGCCGTACAATCATAATCCCATACCGATGCCGCTGATATGATATATATGCACAGCTTTAATCTCATAATGATGATAAATTTGTGGGAGCCGGAAGTTAGACAGCATGTAATAAAAGATTCACGTCACCGCTAAATGTAGTTATATTTATTTTACCATTCTATAGCTAAGAATGTATCTAACTATAGGTATTATCTTAAATCACGCAAAACCTTTGTCCGGGTGCGACCCATCATTACTCCAGCGATATCAGCTGGTCGACCTATTCGCCAGTCTATTGTGGCGACATTCAAGCTCGCAAAATTATTCAGTTAAAATTGCTTTACATGTTTCAATGCTGTCTCGTTTCGTTCAATAAGAGTAGAACGTAGCCGCGCAGGCAGAGAAGTATTTAGGAAATCGCAATTTCAGCGACAATTCTGCTGACCATTTTCTGTGAACTTTACCTCTTGTGAGTTTACGACATCTCAGTCTCTTTGGCTATGAAGACGAAGAATGAAAAAAACATTTTTTTTTTCCATCAATGATGAAATTGTAATAAAAATTCATATAAGTTGCGCATCTCGTTGAACATTGTCTTAAAACATCAACTTAGTCTATATCTATGTTGGATACAAGCGGTAAAACCATAGCAAATGGCATGTAATGGAATTTCGGATCTGGCTATATATATGCGTGCACAATGTAACATATGTTTAAAAAGTTTTAAGCTCTAAATAAATATGTATTGGAATTTTATTAAACCTCTATTAAAAGGTTTATTGGAATCCATAAATAAATCTAACGCGAAATATAAATCGGATTTGACCTAAAGCTCTCACATATTTCTTATTTTTCTTAATATTCTTTAAGCAAATTGTTGTTGCACAATTCTACGCTACAATAACTATACCGTAAAGGGTTAAAAAATCTTTAAGTATTTTACCAGAATTTTGCCAAAAAATATTAGTTAGGCAGATTTTATGTTATTTTTCTTTTATGATTTTATATCAAATAAAACTCGATAGCGTACACGTTTATCATAAAATTGTTTTAAACAGTTTTCAATAATAAGCTGAAAAAAGGGCACAAACAAGTTAAACATGTGTTACATCTTTAAAGAAATTTTGATATCCTTCAAAAGAAAAAAACTTTTCTCAAACTTTGCTATCCTAAAGTACGAAGGATTTTATTTGGGTTAAAGGCATCTTTGTTACGTCTTTTTATAAAATCGATAAACGCAATGAGCATTAAAGCATTTTTCATTACATTATTTTCATTTTTATAATACAATTTTTTTTTATTATTTTTATTATTATTTTGTCTATTCAGTGTATTTGGTAGAAGAGGCGCTTTTTCAAAATTAAGGGCCTTAACCTAATAGCCTTGGAACAGAATTTTGGATTTGAAAAGAAAAGTGTCAGAGGCTCATAGACTCATAGAGCAATCTATAGCTATGTATTTTATATACTTTTATAGCTTCAATGGGTTTAGTGGGAGGAATAATGGGGAGTATGTTCTTAGATCTTTTTTCATAATATTCAAAATATGACAATCTATTCCTATGACATATGTATATATGTACGCAATCAACATAAACCATAATCTTTACTTTCATTAAATGTGTGCAATATATGGACACTGCTCAGATTTGAAGGATATTTTTATAACGAATCCTTACATTTTCATACTGACATCAAAAGTGTAAGGTTAAGATTGAAATTATTATGATTAGCTTTAAACACATTAAAAACACAGGCATTTTGTGGTGTTATCTTACGAGACCCGTTTTGATTTCTTGGAAGAGTAAAATTATTCGTAAGGTTGAGTTCGTCAGTTCGCATCAGACTCAGCCTAAATCCAAGCAAATGTGCTTGTGACCAGCACAATAGTCTTACACGACTGCTATAATTCTTAGTCAATAGTTTCGGCATTGCTTCAACTCAACTCAAACCTTTGGTGGTATTTAGTTAATACGCAACCGAATTGTTGTGTTTTGTTTTAATGCGGATTAATTGGAAAATCCGATAGAGCAACAGAGTGACTGGAAATGTACACTGCAAGCAAATTTAAGCAAAAACCTTAAGCAATTTTAAAATATGAAACAAACAAGAAAGCTACAACTTGCTTCAAACACTTCTTCTTACCAGTTTCACGTTGATTGAGGGCATGTCAATGACAAATATATTAATTTGGGGAAAAAGGAATCCATTATTTTTATATGAACTTCAGGACTTTATTTAACATACTTCGGATTGTCCGATTTGGGTCAAATATGCACCGTTTTGTTGTATGATTTGTTGCCATTTTAAAGGTAATTTCAAAATGCCTCTCTCATAGAAGTCCTGGTCTCTATTTGCAAAAAACTCTAGTAGTCAATTTTCACAATCCTCCCTAGATTTCAATTTTTTATCATTAAAGAAATTTTGCAATGCAAGAAAAAGATGATAATCGCTTGGTGCCAAGTCCGGACTGTATGGCCGATGCATTAAAACTTCCCAACCAAGCTCCCGAAGTTTCTGGCGAGTCACTGTAGATGTGTGTGGCCTAGCGTTGTCCTGGTGAAACATAACACCTCGCCTGTTGCCCAATTCTGGCCGTTTCTGGTCAATCGCTATCTTCAAACGGTCCAGTTGTTGACAGTAGAGATCAGAATTTAGCGTTTGGCCATATGGAAGCAACTCATAATAAATAATCCCCTTCCAGTCCCACCAAATGCATATTAAAACCTTCCTGGCCGTTAGTCCTGGTTTGACCACCGTTTGAGGTGCTTCACCGCTATTTGACCACGATCGTTCTCGCACAGGGTTATCGTATGTGATCCATTTCTCATCTCCAGTCACCATCCGTTTAAGAAATGGGTCTATCTCATTCCGTTTGGCCAAGGCTTAGCAGATGGAAATTCGATCCATCATGTTTTTTTCTGTTAATTGGTGTGGCACCCAAACATCGAGCTTCTTTTTGAATCCAGCTTTGTGTAAATGGTTTAAAACTGTTTTAAGGTCGATTTTTAGCTCCTGGGCGATGTTGCGACTACTAACATGCCGGTCAACTTCGATCATTTCTCCGATTTTATCGACATTTTCGACAACCGGCCTACCTGTGCGAGGTGCATCTTTAACATCAAAAATTCCTGAACGGAATCTACGAAACCAAAATTGCACATAATTGGTTGTTACAATATCGGAACCATAAACACCATTCACAATTTTAGCCGCCTGGCATGCATTTTCGCCTTTGTCAAAGAAAAACTGTAAAATGTACCGAATTTTCTCTTTGTTCACTTCCATTTTTAAAACGCTGTAACTCACAACTGAATGCACCAAACAAAAAACAGCAAAAGAATTTTTTTTACTGCGAAATGTCATCTTTCCAACGAGCATAAATCTGAAATTGTTTGATCGATACTTTACGAGAAATCTATCAGTGCAGCCATCTACCGAAAAAATAATGGATTTCTTTTTCCCAAAACTATTATTTAAAATAGTAGTAACGGCAAGGATGTGCTTCAATCAACCTTGCGACAAAAGTTTAGAATGATTTTCCTCGACCTTTTGGGTTGCTTCAGTTTCCTATGGCTTTGTTTTTTGAAAGATCTGGTTTAGAATTATATCTATGGTTTAGAATTATATCTAAATTAAGAGTATAAGAAATAAATTTTGACTTTAAAGAGCCCAGCAACAGGAAAAGAAATTTCACTTTATTAGCACTTTGATATTACAAACAGATTGCCTTACATATGGTCCACAAATGTTTTTTGTAAACTTCTTTAAAAAAGCAAAAAAAAAAAAAAAAAAGAAATGCATTCAAGCAAGTGGAGTCATACTATGAATATTAAACACTGCTTTGTTTTCAAAAAGATATAGATAGGTTCACGTAAATATACTTTACGAATCAAAATATTCATATGCCAATGAAATAATTCGAAAACCAGCTATGAATTTTAAAGAAATCTGAACCCTTTTTTATGTTACAAATTACTAAAAACGCGGACTTTTAAATGTTCAAAGCAAAAGCAATCAGTTCCAAGGGTAAGGTCTCCGTAACACAGCAATAGTATGACTATAGAATTATTGGCTGATAAGGTCTATTGGCTGATAAGGTCACTACATAACATAACCTGATATCAAATCTATTGAGAAAAGGAATTATCTTTCAAAAAAAAAAATAGAAACTCCTCTTCGATACATCTCTTTGGCAAACCACAAAGAAATCCCAATGCCTAAACAGGAGAATCCTTCTTAGCTGCGGAGGCATTTCTGAGTTAAGCTTTCCAGGGTGAACTATTACTAACTGAAAGGATTGTTAGGAGCAACTGCAATCTTCTTGAACAGAATCACAGTTTCTCCCTTCCAGATAAAGGTGCCACCAAATCAATTTGAATTCTAACGCATAATAACTGAGAATATATATAATTGACATAATCGTGGAGACATATTTCTCCGTGCCAACTGCTTTTTTTCATCCAGCCTGGCTTTTGTTGATGCTATAAGAATGCTTAGAACAATAAATACAAAGAGAACCAGAAAAGCTCTTTATCTTATTGATGAAGAAGAAATTAATGATTTCCTGTGTGTTTTCACAATTATCGCAATTAATTATCCTTTAGCTTGTTGCGGTTCTGTCTCGATTCCAATCCCCGGAAATTCAATATTAATTATTGAGCATTGATTACACTGTGTTTAACTGTGCCAGCAACATCTCAGGTAATGTATAAAACAAGATGCACCAAACGCAACAGGCTTTTATGTCAAACCATTTTTCCAGTGGCTTGAGAGGAAAAGCGTTAGCAAAACGTAAGTAGAAAATTTCAAAGATCCCAAACATGTTGCAATGAAAAACATGGTTTGAGCAGAACATAATAACAGAGATTCACATTAGCACATATTCTTGGATGCACAAGGAAACAATAAACATGGGAGATGACCAGGAAGCCAAGAGAAAACGAAGTTTTTATTACGAAACAAAGACATGATGTAATTACAGCTTAAATCCAGACTATACGCAAATGGTGGAAATTGTGTCAAACTCCAGCTGGGAGTTAAAAAGATGGTATCTTTAGATAAATCATAATGAATTCAATGATTGGCAGTAATTATGATGGGCTAAAAGTTTGTATGATGTTGATGAGAAAAACAAAACCACTAACAGTGGGAATAAAATAATAATCGTGCTAAAAATGATAACAATGATGATGATGATGATGATGATGATGATGATGATGAGGAAATCTTAACCGTTAGCAATTGAGATTATATAACGTGGTGTAATTTTTTTTTTTTTTTTTTTTTTTTGCAATAAGTCATGTATCTAATGTAATTGTAATGTAATGGTTTTATGCAATACTCACATATATGAGGTATCTAAATCTCCTTTTGTATAGGTGTATAGGTATGTATTCATGTAATAGCGCAACAAACGACTGTCACACTTTATGCCAACAGAAATTAAATGTGTAAGACCATGACTATCTTTTTGTGAGGAAGTCTTAACAACTGTGGCAAGAAATCGTTTAACGTGAACCATTGCTAAGCCTAATAGGCAATAGTAGAACAATTGCACATACGCATCTCTATGCTATAGAAAGCTTCTTTGCTTCTTTGTTTTATACATACATATATATATTCATTGAAAATACTCCAGCAGTCACATACATCAACTGATTTGTAATTGCTTTTGACGTTGATGTGTGTAATTTAAGTTGAAGAAGAGTTAATTTAAATGTTGACAGCCCATCTGAAATCTAAGAAAAGCAAAGAGATAAAAGAACAGTCGGAAAAGGTGTTTAAGTTAAGTGCAAACAAACAGTTCTTACAGTAACTCTCAACTAAAAGTTAAGAATAATTTCAAATAATTGTAAACTTTTCATTATTAACTTGATTTAGATGCCAGAGAGGCGATATGAGTTACCATGCATGTGTAGTTAGGTTAAATCAGATTTTATGTACTCTCTTGAAAAGTGTTTCTTAGGGCTTTTTAACGTTTGAGTTCAGAGAAAGATTTATTTTTCTTATCTTATGAGTTATGCCCTAAGCAGAGAACAGCTATACTCACTTAAAAAAAGTAGAAAGAAAATGTAAACGTTTTGAAAAAGTGTTTAACACGCTTTCCATACTACTTCTAAGGTTAGACTTCTTTTTAAAAAATTTAAAGTTTATTCTGCCAATTTGTAGTTTTGCAATAACTTATGTCTTTCCCTTAGCCTTTCATTTAGCCATAGATTTATGGATTTTCGCAAGGTGTATGTCTAAAATCTTTTAAAGTTTTAAAGGTCAACAAGGGTTTGATGCATTGCGAAACGTTCAACGCTTGCTTAGAGCATTGGAGTATTAGAGCAGCTAAGTTGCACTTTTTATTGCGTGGTTAGAGTTTCTAGTTGCAGTGATGTCACACTCTCTTAAATAACAATTAACAACAATTAACAACATTTACAATATTAATGGAAATTTTATTCGATTACAAATATTCACACACACATTTTGATTATGTATTTTGAGAAATTGTCCAATGCCGCATAATTATCCTTTCACAACTTTTAGAATACTTCTTATCCGAAATAATTGTTTCAAAATATTCAACAAGGTTCAGGGCGAAAATCTTTTCAAACGTTCCAAATGTAATTCGTGCAGCAATCTATTGTTAGCATAATAATAGGGATTTTCCGCTTCATTCAAATCGGGATTGTAAGTGGCTTTTTCAACCGCATCGTTAGGGTGATCGGGTAATGGGGTTTCCATATGCTGCAACTGAGTTACCATAATATCCGTCGGCAGATATTGTTGCTGCGAATGATAGTTGTTGTTATTGCCTTGTGTAGCTTGATATAGATGATTATTATGCGGTAATTGTTGTTGAAATTTAAGATTTGTGACTTCGAAATTCGACAAACGCAGATTATTGATCCGTTTAGATAATGGCGCCGATTCACATAGTAAATCATCTTCGCGATTACGTTTCCCTTTGTTTGATTGAAAGTAAGTCATAAAAATTGAGGAAAAATTCTTTCTTGATTCTTATTGAAAAAACGTAATTATATGAATTTTATCAGAATTTTTTGACAATTAATACGTCAATCAATAATTCGCAGAACCGACGCATAGATGATATATGTTCAATAAACAAAATCAACTCTCAAGTGTCGTGTGTCAAAACTTCGTATTCACGCAATTGAAATATTGGAAAAAAAACCTTGAGCCGCTGAATTTTTTCTTCAACGTGATTGCATTGATGAATAAAGTCGAATAAAGTGCAAAACATAATTTATTTTTTTTCCGTACTTAGTTGCGGAAATTGAGTAAAATCTCGATTATTTACCTTCGTTTTCAGTCTTTTCTCAATCGCGCGCCACTGCTCAGACAAAATACACTTCTCTTATGAAATTTATATTTTCAGCAGACATCATGTATTTTTCATATATATTCCTGATCCATAAAATTGCATTAATATTTTGGTTTTTTTCTAATCGTTTTCAGATTTTGAGTTGAGATTTTGCACGCGCTGAGTCGACCTATAAATAGATAGATAAATGATCAAATAAAGGTTTATACCCTATACTCTATTCGTTTAACTTTTTATTAATTCGTAAGGCGTACTCCATTAGATTACAAGGTTTTTCTAGCACATACATTCAATTTTGCTTTGAAATTGTCCATAATCGTTTTGATTTATCAATCAATTACCTCCTTCAAGGCTTTCAACGAACTCTACTCGCTATGCCTGATCAATAGAATTCAATTCTTGTAAGCATGAAGATGCAGGTTTTTTATGCGAATATCCTGGAATATGGAATTGATGTCCCTGGATACTCACCAACACTCTAGGAAAATACTTTGATGTTTTATATTGAATGACAACCACATTGCTAATGACCATTAACTGGATTGATTTCCATAAATTTGCAGTTGACGAACTTAAAACACAGTCTCGTATGTCCTGTTGTGTTCAATACTGCAGCGAATGTAAGCTTGTAAAAGGAAAAAAATTTCTCGTTAAAGCTGTGGGGAATTAGGTACCCCTTTATATTTAGATAGGACAAGGTTTAGGTTAATTCTTGGGTAATAGCGTTTTTCTTTTTAAATGTCAGGTTTGACAATGGTATAACTACGACTAAGACAGGAACCATAATCTTTGTGGGAATACACCGTCAAATTGTTTTACAGAGTAGATGCGTCCCTTAAATATCCGTGCAAAAAAAATCCTAAATATTTTTCTAAAAAATCCTGCAAAAAAAGCAATAATGAAATCCGTATTAAATGTTTATAAAGCAAAAACCTTTCATTTTTATTGCAAAAAAAAACATTTTAAAATTAACGTACAGTGAAAATTCAGTCCATAAGCGCCTATAACATATACAAATTGAAAAATCAATTTCACATCTATTCATCGCTACTTTATAATAAGCGTGCACGGGCTCGTTTATTACTGGAAATGGGTCAAAAATACTGTTACGGAAATCGCAAATTACTTAGCTGGAATGAACGGATTTCCGTAACAATACTATCATCAATAAATATGTCAAATATGTCTAGCACGTCTGATTTGATTCAAATGAGGAATTTCCTCCGTTATCAACATGCTCTCTTAGTTTTTTTATTGCTATAAAGAATGTTTTTTTTTGGTTTCTCAAGTTGCTTACATAATTTCTGATATCCAAGTGTCGGTAAGACACTATCAAAATTAAAATTAGAAAAAAAAAAAACTGTTTTAATATTCGTGTTAAAACAAAAAGTTTGTGTAAAACGATAGGCAATTACGAGCTGAACTTCGCCTTCGACTGTTACTGTATACATGAGTTTCTATAAGGTACTGTCAAAACCAAAAAATTAAACTTTTTTTGGGATCCGCGCTATTTCAAAATCGTGTAAAAAAATATATTGGTGAACCGTGTTATTTCAAAATCGTGTAAAAAAAGTGTTGGATGTACTTATTTAAAATACCCTAAGAGAACGTAAGCTTAAGTCCTTTTCATTATACCTGAGACTGCGAAATCTTTTTTTGTAAAACGATATATTTTGAAAGAACTCGTTTGGATCACAGATCTTTCTCATCTGCACACTTCATAAAGGGTTATTAATAGTTTTTCAGTGGAATGCAGTGAACAGTGTAAGGTGCAGAATAAAAAACATTGTACTCACTGCATTTAACGAACAAATCTGTCAGTCTATATTAAAATAGCTTACAAAGCTACAAAAGGTAGAATATAGGCAGAACAGGCTTCCAATACTGTACTAGATTATCAAACCGTCTACTAACCGAAGGCATAACATTGAATTTAATTTAATCCCGAAGTTATTTAATCTTATTTGCTTTATGTCTAACTTAAAGCTATAACGAAAGGAACTTACTGCTTACATGATAAGCAGATTCTTCTTCACGTCTTAAAACAAATGCTTTAAGTGTTATATACACTGTGTATTAAATTTCTCAAATGTTTGCAAAAAGTAAGAATGTGCATCGACATATATATAAATCTAATAAATAATGGGGCAATCGTCTTTCACATGGCCATCTGCCATTATGTGTCCTTCGGTTTTTGGAAATCCCAAATCTGATCTCAAAATTGTAATAAAAAACGAAAATTGAAGTAAAATTCGAAAATCAGCGAAATCGGTAAGTGGACGAAGAAATTTTTCTTGTTTATCTTAGTAGTATTTTTAAAGCTGTGGAGCTTCCGAGTTCCAAGTCGGTTCCAAAATTTTTCTCTTCGTCTCATTACAAAAGCAACTTAATCGAATCAAGGGCCTGCTTATCGTTACCAAAACAAACTATAGAAGTAAGACACAGATAAAGATGACACGATCGGTATATCAAATAAATGAAACTCCTTTCGATCTTGCGATCAAATAACGTTATTCACCTAGTTATGACACGATAGTACGCATGACACGATTCGTCCACAGCCGAATATAACAATTTTCTTCTTTTTATTTTCTAATAAATTTGTTGTAGAAAATTTATTTTACCTCTAATCTGCAATTTCTTCACGTTATGCTCATCGAAACCTATACATTTTCCCTTTTAAAGTGCTGCTTGGTTCTTGCCCCTCAGTTGTTTCTTACTCTTTTTCTATTTTGCTTTTGACAATATTTATTGCATACATTTCAAAAGGCAATATAACAATACCTTGAAGCTTTATTTGTTTTTACTGGTCAAATAGTTCTCTTTTCTCTTTGTTTCTTAGTTTTTTTTTTTTAGTGAAATTGCTTTATTTACAAAGGTAACGAATACATCGTATGCGGGGGTTTCGATTATGTATACTATACCTACATAAGCGGTAAGTTTTCTTACTTCTTTTCGTATCTATTATCGTGGAGTATATAAGATTTGTCACTCTTTTTGGACTAAGGGAATAGTCATTAAAAATTGATTTGTTCTCTATATGTTCTCGGTTATCGCGAACACTTGACTTTTAAATCATTTAGGCATTTTGCTTGTTTGCATTCTATAAATCTCTATGGAATTGTGATTTAAACTTTTCCTCAGAGCCATAATCGGTTAAGCGTAACAATCAGCTATATATCTATCCTCTGGGATCGCCAGGAATATCTCCACTTTTCTTATTATGTCTCTTTATTGACTTTTATTAAGCATATTATGTTAGGTGTCCTCGTTGGTGTTTACGTTTCCACAGCAAGTTATGCTTACCGAATTTTAAAATAACTAAAAGTGAGAGGGATTTTTTCGATATTGTTGTTCAAACCCTGTTAAAGGGATTTAAAGGTATTTTCATACAAAGAAAAATCAAAATACTTGAGAAATCAAAAGAGGTAAATATATCGTATCTGGTAGTTCCGGCAGTATTCAAGCGTAAGTGATAAGTATCAAAAATGTCGTTCCAAGTCGAAAGTCTTTCATTTTGTTTGTTTTTTTTTTTTCTTTTCGTTTCTCAACACTTCACAAAAGATAATAAACGAAATTCAACTGGCTAAGTAAACATGGCAATACAACCATCTGTGCTAATGTGTGTGAGTGATTTCGTTTATTTTGCATTATAAAACGGTACCTATAAGTGGCGACTGCAGCCGGGTTTTGAGACATATGTGGGCAATGGTAAGCTGGTTAAAACAATATCAAAATAGTCAATACAGCTTACAGCATACTGCTGTCTTCTATGCGGTTATCAGAAATACACACAAGGCTTGTCATATACACCAACACAAATATATATATGCTTTTACTATTAACACACCTTAAGTTAGGTTTAGTTGACAATTTATCTTTACTGGTTTCATTTTACGCTTCTCTATTGTTGTTGTCTTCTTGAAAATTGAAAATTTCCAACCACCCATTTCCATTTCCAGCAAGTGATGAGAAATTTCTTTATATGATTAAGCAATAAATTATGACAAGATTTACTCCTTTTGCATCATAAGGAAAATAAAGTTTACAGTAAAGCCTTAAATTAAGAGAACACAATGAAATTTAAAAAGATGGCGGGATGAAGGCGTTTACCCGATGAGAATGAGACATTTAAAATAAAAGCATTTCTTTAAGTGACCGTGTGACGGTGTATGCGAAGAAACGTTCACTCTAGATTTCTTTAGTTTGTTGTCTTTAAAAGCAAAGACATATTGTATCCGATCGAAGCCTAATCTTTTGAAAAGAGAATTCGGGGTGAAATACATTTTTATATAATAACTTCACATCGAGATAAAATACGCCATATTTGGACTCAGCAAGTCTATTTTTACCCTCTCACGTTCCATATATAGTAACTTCACATTGAGATGAAATACCCGATATTTGGACTCAGCAAGTCTATTTTTAGCATTCCACCTTCTATAAAGATGCTTGAAAATTAAAGCACTCTGTGGCAATAGTCCAAGTTTTGCGTACTTTACGACGAACAATGATGAGGCCTTTAGAAAGAACACTCATTTTACTAAATGTAGGACGCGTTTTGAGCGCGTCTTCTGCAAGCGCTGCTAGAAGAAGTTGAATACGAAATATGGTTGTTGGTATTTTGTCATCAAGGTGAATGAACTACACTAAGCGATATGGCGCAGAGTGTCGAATGGTAGGCCTTTTCCAACTATAATGTTTTTAGTTGATTTGATTTGAATTACGGGAAATATCGATCCGAAATTTCGTATATACATGTTTACAAGACCCAAATGGGAATAGTTCCAATCCGCTCTTCGACTCATTACACCTCAACAAAAAAGTGTGTGTTTCATTTTCGTTAATTCTTTTGACGTAACGTGTGCCCAGAATTCGTCACAAGGTGAGCATGCGGTTTCCTCAGTTATATGCGCCTTTCATTATTTTTTATTTTTTATTTTTTTTGAATTCTCTCTGATTCTTTTGTAACATAAGTACTTTGGGGCAAACATAAATTAGTAGACTAACGTGATTTCATTGACAACAGCAAGACTTTACTGGAATGAACAGATATCTTTTTATATGCGAACTGTGCCTATGAGAGTCTGTATATTGAATTTGTTGTCCACTAAAGGAATAAAAAAACGTAATCACCTGCTGCTCATCCAAAAGTCTTCGATTGATTAAAACCTGACTTACATAGTTTTGCCAAAGCTTATGTTTTTGCCTCATGTCAATTCGAAAATACTCAGACTTGATTTTTCGATTCCAATAATATTTAACATATGCAGTGCGATCTTCTTCTTTAAAAAAAAAAATGATGATAACATTAATTGTAAGATTGTAGTGCGTTACAATATCGTTGCATATATTTCTTTTTTTATAAGGTAGGCTTCGAATACAATGTCTTTGTGTCTTTGGTGTTGAGTTTTCACAAATTTACCTTTGCCTTTTTATCGGCTTTTGTGCTTGTGTTTCATATTTGACTGTTTCTAAATGTATTCTTGTATATAATTCCGTATAACTATTGTTGTTGTATGAATTTTCCACAACAATGACTTAACGGTTGCTTCCGATTCTAAAAGCAGTAAAGCATAGAAAAATTATAAATCGAACCGCCCCAATTTTCTAGAGAATTTCTTCTCATATATAAATATAAATTAAATTAAAGTTCATTATAACGCAAGCATGTATGCATTAATTTTTTTCTTTCATCCATACCTACATACGTACATACAATAAAATATATGATAAAATCACGTGTCTACATTCATAAATATGCTTATGGTAAACTCGCACAAAAACGTAACCAATTGTGTGTATTGCATACATAGTAAGGCCTACGTGAAAAGTCATGACCTAAGTTATTAAGCCTGTTGCCGCTATTGCTGGTCACAACAGCTTGGTAGATGTATGTAGTGATATGAAAATGAAATTATACAAAAACATAGAATAGAATAAAACAAAACGCATAAACAAGTGCAAGGCATTGTAAAGATAAATCCAAAGCACGCACAAGTCGCCGCCTCACCCCAAAATAATTGACGGCAGAGTTATAGACAACGTTAAGCAACATAGCAACCAACGCCTACTAATTAGTTTAATATTGGTTTAAGTTCGACAACTGCCTCTGCTTAGGCGCATATGTGAGTTTACAATGGAATTGGTTTCTGGTGTAGTCTGGGATAAAGGAGGCTGGTGATTTAATACTGCCGATGGTTTATTGCTGCTATCGCTTGTATGGCTTTTATCTCATTTTTGGGTGTAACAAACTCGTGTCTCACAGGGCTGCTTTGGCATCCGAATCAGAAAAGTTATTTAAAGAACGCAAGCACACACACACACACACACACACACATAAGTGCTTCACAAATTCAAATTCAAGACCTGAAACTAATTAAGATGCTTATCAGTTAGGAATATAGCAAATGAATATAATCAATAGAGTAAAAAGGAATAAAAACCACCGTCTGATAAATTGTTCCTAAAGTGTGCCCTAGATATGCGAATTTAACAATGATCAACATTAAGAAGCATGCTAAGGCTGTTATGAAGTTTGGCAAACAACATATTGATTGCTATATACCTTATACATACTCTTAACAGATCGTAAAGAATATCGAATCGGCCAGGAAAATGTATTCTGAATCTTTAAGCTTTGCTAAGTGGTTAATGGGAAAGTAAAATTCTTGCAGAAAACTTGTCTTCAAACAATGTTTTACAAAAAAAAAAAAAAAAAAAAAAAACAACAAGCAAAGCATCAAAATTTCGATACCCATCACCTCTCTGGAAAGTATATTCAGCAGCAAAATGCTAATAATTGTCACGTCATTTGTCAAACATGTCAAACATATTGAATGAGAGCTAAAGCTAATACTAATTTTCCATGGGATGAATGCATGTTAATTATGCTTTGAAAGAAGAAAAAAAAGGGACTTGATTTTCAATACATTTTGCTTTTTATTGCCAGACACCAAAGATGTTAGTCATACGCGGAAAAAAGTCGCTATCGATATCGATCAAAGCTTAATAATCCATCATATAAGGCATTAGAGAACATTCGGAATACCAGACCTAAAGCATTTATCAATCAATTAACTATGTAATGTTATTTCCCAGATCAAATATGCATTATATTCTCTAAGACTCGATGGTACCAAATGCAATGGCAAAACTGATGGATTATAAACTTAAACTTAACTTTTCGGCAAGATATGGCTTACTTGCCCCCGCTTATTTAAATACTTAGCGATCGTCGAAGCCTTCTTCTCAATTCCCTTTTACTTCTTTATGTGGTCTTTCCTTTATTATTTTTCTCATCAAACTAAACCACAATAATCCACACTGCTCTCGCATGAGGTTGAGTGTTCTAAAAATAAAGCAAAATAAAATAAATCAATCTTATCTATAAATCCATTGATTTAAATCTCAGCAAACAAGAGATGAATGTCTCATCATCATTCGCATCATTTATTTAATGATATTGAATGTTCTCCGGCGAGAAGGAGTTGGAATTTACAAGGTAATCATTTATCGTCGCGGTTTTATGTTGTTGTCGTTTTTCTTATTCTTATTTGCTTCTTTACAATTTTTCACACCTTGTCAGATTACGTTGACGGTTCCCTTTATTTCTTTGATTTATAGCATCTCCCTTATCGTCGTTTAATTTGAAGCTCTACCATACCATCATGCAATTATTCCTCTTAAATGGAATCCTTTCAAAGAAAAAAAAAAGTTTTCATAGTCAAAAAGGCTTATTTTAGTATGAGCGTAGTACACACGTAAGTATACCAAAGAAACTCTTATTATTCTTTAGAATATCGCGTAGTTTCCGTTTCTTTTTCTAAGCATATAGTAGTTAGGTAGATTCGGAAACCGAGTCAAGTTAATAAAAATTAATTTAACAATCACCGAAGGCAATAAAAAAAAAAACAATTTACAAGGCTATACGTGAATCTTTAAAACAAGCGCCTTCATCACCGCTTCAATTTTTCCACTTCACTTTGGTTTCTTCAATAGATTTTTAGTCCAGAGGAAAAATTAATATTTACTGTCTAGTTCTTTAGAAGCTATTGAAGTTAAATAGCTTGCATTAGATAATTACTAGTGAAATGTGTGAACCAAACATCCCACTATCAGACTGCCTGGTACCTCATCATTAAAATAAAGAAAAGGAAGACGATATAAAACTTGATAACAATGTATTGTAAGTTGATTTCCCTCAACATTTTTCTCCAGCGAGCGAAACTAATGCCTTACTCATTCTATTCAATAAAAGCATGAGGAGAGCTAACAGATCGTTTCCATCTGTCCTAGAAAAAACTGCGTTTACTCATCTTGAATTCTACTCTCCGCACCACACTTTGAAAAAAACATCGACAGTTCTTTTACATTTTTCATCAAAATTTTTGTGGTTCAGTTAAAATATTCCCGAAAACCTATAGCCCAGACATTTGTTAACACTACCGATATGTTCAGTCCAAAAATAGCTTCAACTGTACAAACTTAACGATAAAATTTCAATTCGAATTAATTTTCAATTTACTTCCAATTTACCTTAATCCACACACTGGCAAGTTCTTCATTCAATTACAAACGAATTGGAAATAAACTGGGAATAAAATGGATTTAAAATCTTGAATAGAAACGAGCACAGGTCTTTCTCACTTAACACGGCATCTACAAGGCACGATTTCGATACAACAAGGCACGAAATACGCGACAATTACAATACACTTTCGATAGAGCACGAAGGATGAGGAGTACATTCATTGTCAAAACAACCAGGAGAACGCTCCTGAGTCCCCCTAAAGTATATACATTCTTGATCAGCATCAAATTCCAAATCGATTTAAGCATCTCTGTCTGTCCACAAGTGTAATGTCTGTTGTGGCCGCAAAACTTAAGCTATCGGCTTAAAGTTTATCAAAGATCATTGCAAGATCATGCACGCAAATTGGTTAAAGGAAGCGTCTATAGTGCCACGTAAGCTGAGCACACTTTTATTTTTCAATCGGAATAAAAATTGTTTTCTTGCTCATTACTCAGCAACTACTGCAAATAAATCTACAAACATTTGAACGAATATTCTCTGGGCGATTTGCCTGTACAAACATGGGGAAAGCTGATCTCATTTCAAGCTTCCTAATTTTACATAGTATCAAACTTTAACTATATTTTCGATACTTTGATAACGTTCAGAAGCGAGCTTGAAAAAACGCCATAAAATGTGTATATTTTTGACCAGCGTCAGTCAGCTTCAGAATGCACCTAGGGACGTCAGTCTGTTTACCTGTCTATCTGTCCTTTTGACCAAATTTACAGTATCTGTAGTAAACATTCTCTCGTAACTGAACCGATCAACATTGGGCTGTTAACGGAAAAACTTGCTCAACCCCTCTTCTATACATCATTTTAGTTTAAATTAATATGTGAAAAGGTTTCGTATATTTACGTTACGAATCAACCGCGTTGAACGGAGAATGCCTGTATATTGTCATCTTAGATCGTCAAACTTAGTTCGGGTATAGGTCGTTGAAGGTCGTTTCATATATAGGTAAAAGTTATCAAAAAATTTTGGAATTGCAGTATAACAAGTCTTTTAAAGGTCGCCAATGATCGTCAATCAAAATATCGTACTAAGTAGTTCAGGTTTTATGGAAAAAAGCAAACACAAAGAAGAGAATGCGTTTTCATTTGTTTTGTGAAATAAAATATCAAACCAGAGATGTAATATGTAAATAAAAGATTGAACGCGACAAGATGTAACGCATAATATCTGCATTATGTTGTCGTTGTTATTGTGGTTCTTATTGTTTTTCCTTTCTTTAATGTGATGACAGACTTTCAGCAAATTTAGTTAGTCTTTGTCATGGTTTTATTAATAGCATGACCATTTTCTAAGGATTTATTAATCAAAATTAATTCGGTTTGTTGCTGCTGTTGGTGATACTTTCTACTTTCTTCCAAACGTTGCTTATACGTATACAGAAAGTGTAAGGGCACATGCAACAATTCAACTAATTGTGTAAACCAAAGTTAAATTTTAAATAAAAATATAACCGTCGTTTAGTTGGAGCTTATAGCAACAAAACCGCTTTGATTTGTCATTGGGAAAATCAAACTGGCCTTTGCTGTTGGCTGGCTGTATATTAATTTATATAATTTATATGTAAATATTTTTATTTAAAAATTGATTGCTTGGGCTATACGAATAAAGTTTTATTTTCCATTTGTTTACGAAGTTATAAAATTCATATCATCTTTTCCTTAAGGTTTTTTTTTTTTTTTTTTTTGAGATACGTTGCTGCCAAAATACTCCGTTTTCCCATTAAATCTGTTAAATGGCAGAAATTTTCTGGTTAAATTTACACACACAGATTAAAATGCGCACACCCTGTCCTATTTGGAGCAAAAATAAGTTATCAGCTGTTGGTTTAAAAACTAACTAAATGTAAAAGAGTCTCTCAATTATGTACGTAGCAACGCCTTTAACGGGCAACAGGTGACACTGCTTAGGTTTTTAAAGAACAAATACCGACATCTCTTGTGGATTAAATGAAATTTAAACGAATGAAACAAAATAATGAAGAAAATCCCTAAAAAGTCGAATAGCATATATATTTATTGTAAATCGTTTCATTTCAAAATCTGTATAAAGATAGAAATTCATAGTAGCATTAATCAATGCAGTCGTTTCTCTTGCTTACATTTCTTTCCCCAAGTCCATGTTTGCTTGCATGTGACATCAATGCCATATTACACAAAGGGTAAGAGTAGTCCTTGTAAACTACATACACTTCCGCACTTTTACTTATTTCCATCTAAAGGCAGTAGTAGTAAGCTCTTGCAAAACTTCGAATATTGTGTTCAAACAATAAATAAAGAATAATGTGCAGCCTAAAATTATAAAACGATTTTTCAATATATAGTGCATAACTTATACATAACAATACGAAGCCTAAGCATATAAAGCAATTTTTCTGTAAACGTTGCCATTTTCTAAAAGCATTTAACACTAAAGGAGAAGATGATACTTTTGTTTTCCAAGGCAAAGATAACAATCTTTAAAACTAAATTTGTTTTCAAGAAAACTATTTTCTCAATCCAAAGTGTGATTCATTTTTCCCGATGAAATTAATTACCAAGTTCTATCATTCGAGCGAATTTGAGTTTGGAACAATTCTCCTTTCAAGTCTTTTGATCCCCTCATCAAACAGCTTGAAGTATTAATCGAAGGAATTGTCATCAAACTCATTTGTTTTTTTCACTTTGAAATATAACGAAAAAGTCTGCCTCGATATAAGTGCTGGAATCGTTCGGTCCATTCCTCCGTTAAATGTTGCATTCAGAGTTAGTGATTTGTACTAAAAAAAATTCACTTTAAACAAAATCTTAATTCTTCTATCCTATCCATACAGATTTGTCCGCCTGAGTGGCTGAGCAGGCAAAGAATCTCGACTATTAACTCATTTTGAAGTGTGGTACAGTTTTCAATAAAGTCTTCAGCCTAAGATGCTAATGCCTAAGGTGCTTCAGGACTTTAATCTTAGAATCTGTTTCCCTAACTGCAATAATAATAGATTTCTTCAATGTTTTCAATTTACATTAGATTATAGAGCATAGGCGCCCAACACGATATATATGCTTAATGAAGACAAATAGCGGAAAAGGTTTAGCTCTGTCTCTTAGCGATACGCCTCTTCTCTATTATCCTTCTTGACATTATGATTACTATTTATTCTATCGAGAAGATTGACATGTGATATATGCTATATAGAACACCCAGAAAGGCTTTGAAGGGATCCAACTTTTATTTTACCAATTGATTCAAAATCACTTTCCGAATCGATCTAAGCTTGTCTGTCTGACTGTCTGTCACGCACTTTTGTAATCAATCCACCGTCAATTTTTTAGATGTTTTGACGAAATTTAATGCACCAACGCGTTTTGACCCAAGGACGAGCAATATTGAATATCATTCGCCCACATATAACGTCTTACTTTGAAAAATTGTTATATTAATAATTATATTAAGCAAAATGGTGTAGTTGTATTTAATGATGCGTCGTGACTCACTATAACGTTTTAATTTGCTTTCGTGTTTAGTTTATGGCAATATAAAGTGCTGCGTAATTTTATGGAATTATTCGATAGTCATCGAGTAGACGAATCGGTTTCTGACGCATTTTGTAATAAAGTTCGATCGAACACTCTCCCAAATAAAGTAAACACAAACTTGCTTAACTAACTAAATGCCTAAGCGGCTAAGTAGGATCTCGACTAACAACTAACAATGATCGTGGGTTCGATTCTCAAGTGCGGTAAAGTTTTCTTTGATCGTAGCTATGCTTAGCCACTAAAGGCATAACACTTAGCGACTAGGTGGCCACTACCTCCCTATATCTTTCTCTTTCGTCGAATAAACGAATCAGGGGACATCCGGTCGTAATAAAAAAAGAATCAAGAAAGTTTTAAAAGCGCACATTAAAGTGTTCTAGCCTTTCAGAAGAAAAATGAAATTGAAAATATTTAGTAAGAGATCTGTCTTAAAATTAAAGCGCCTTACTTCTCTGCTTAATTGTCAGTTCCAAAAATTAGTGAAAATGCGTCTTTCATTTTATAATTATAGTGCACTTTTTTTTATTTGCATATTTTATTTTTTTTTTGAAATTTTTTTAATATTTGTTTAATAGTTTTTATAGTTTATTTATTTGTTTTTTTTTTTTTTTTAATTTTTTTAAATAATACATAATTTTTTTAAATTTAATAATATATTACTTGCTAATAATACCTTTACTACTACATACATATACATATCCATTTCTATTTTAGATATTTTATCGTTACTACGAATCGCATTTAATAGATTTTAAAAAAAGTATTTCTTATCTGGCTGTGCTTAAAAAATACTGCGACAATAATCAAACATAAACGCAATATACACAAGTTTTAGTTTTATACAAAATGAAAGAGATTTACTAAAGAACGCTAAAAAAAGTCAAAAGGAAAAATCCTCAAAAAATGTGCCGACTTGCGTCTACTTTTCTTCTTTTTTATTAATTTTCTCATTTAAACAAAATAATTACATTATTTTGTGCTTAATTTTGTAGATTTCTCTTAATAGTTTACTTCAAGTTTGCTTTTTTGTTTTTTTTAAATTTCTCTTTTTCTTTTTTTTTTTTTGTACAAATTTTATACTTTTTGTAAACTTAAGACTTTGTTTTTCTTTTCTTTCTTTTTTGTAAATTTCCTTTTCATACTATAGTGCGTTGTTTTTCAAAAGAAAAAATTAAAATAATATTATGGAAAAAAAACGGTTACCCTAGAAACCTTAAAGATTTTCATAAGAAACCCATATCCAAAGCGGTATACAAGGCTCTAATATCACTGTGTGAAGAAATGCGCCAGAAGGGGAAATTCATGGCCTTAGCAGCAGCCTCCTCTTCAGCGCCATCACCTATCACCACATAAGTACTTTTACGACCGAACCGAGTAACAATACGTTCATAGCAAGTTTCTTGCCCTGCAAAATGAATACAAGTTTATTAGATATGGGCTTCAAGTCAATGCAGGTTTATGTACTAACCAATCTTATGGGCACTATAAATATTTTCGATATTAAATATAGATCCCAAACCAAACAATAAGACCTTCGCTAAAGCTGGGGCCAACTGGGTAGAGGTGACCAATACATTAACACAATTTTCACGTTGAGCAATCATATTTAAGCATTTAGTTGCTAAAGAGGCCCAATTGTCGGTAGCCATTTCGATATCTTGACGGATTTGTAGCCAAGCTTCTCTTTTACCCGGACCTAATAGGCCTCCAACACTATACACAATAAACGCAATAAATAAATCGATTAATTTGAATCAATATACGAATCATTACGAGATATGACTTACTTCCCCCTGTATGTGTTATAGATTTCTTTAATTTTACGATAGCGAAACGCCAACTTGCGCATCCAATCCACTCCGCCTCTTACTCCGGTAGGCAAACATAGGTTGGCTGGTGCACCCGGCGGTGCACCCGAATGAAAGCCATCTGTCGCGAAATTGTAGGTGCTGAGATCTTGACCATTATCGTCCGATGAAACGTCATCAATATGCACTTGATCACATTCTTCGATCTCATTGAAGAAAAAATGTGTATCTGCCATAGTGAAGACCATCTCCTCCATACGAAATGCTATAGTCATTAAAGCACTATGATCTTTGGTGTAACGGCTGGCGAAGGAACCGGACAATAACGTATGAAAGATGATTATCGTTTCATCCAAGTCCCAAATGAATACCCTTTCTGGAGGCTTGTTCGCCTCACTATTTGGTGTATCGGAAGCAGTGCTGCGCGTAGGGCTAGGCTGTTGATGTCTTCTACCTCGAGCTCGACCGCTTTTCCCAGTCGGTGTGCTCTTCGTTAAAGAAGCTGATGAACCCGCCACCGCTGATATTGCCGCACCGGCAGCACTAATATTATTATGATTAGGTGAGATCTGCAGAGGAGAATGAGGTGAATGGGTGTTGTGTAAAATTGGTGTAGTTGAATGTGTATCGGTAGGACTTTCTGAGAGATTAGAAGGAGCTACATGAAAACCATGGCTGGTACTAGAACTAGGAGAGCTGACGTACGGTGAATAATTGGCGGGATTGTAATAATTGCCATATTGATCATTATAATAACCGCTATAATCCTGTTGAGCTGCGGCTGCACCGAATTGAGCGAAATTGTTGTACCCGTAAGCGGCTGAATATAATTGCGAGGAATTGTTATTACTGTTTGTATATGACGTGGTTAGGTATGGCGAGCTAGGCTCAATTTTCGTAGCTGCTCTAGCCGCCGCCGTCGTATAAGGACTACTATAGGTAGAATAAAACGAGGGTGTGTATTGCTGCATACTGTTATAGTAATTGTAATAATCATGCTTGGAATCGTAGGCAGCCGCAGCAGCAGCCGCCGCTGCTGATGAATTAACAGCGGCCATGCTAGATGATGCTAACGAATTTGTTGGCGACTCTAGACCACTAACACTAGACACGGAGCCAGCTAAGCCGCTCACTGAAGAGCAACCGTATAAAGTATTGTTACCACTAGAGGAACCGTTGTTAGGCGATGAATCTAAATGATGACTTAAAGCGGTTTGCAGTGTGTCCACATCTACGTTTGCATTAGCAGAGGATGTTTGCTGATGCGCTTGCGATTGCTGTGGTGTTACGTTTAGAGCGGGCGAACGATTCTCTGACTTAATTGGAGGCAGTTGAGTTGAAGACTGTTCAGCTGACGTTAACCAGTGAGACATGCCAGCACCTGCACTACTCAACGAAGCAGACGTTGATGCAGAGAGCCCTGTTGCGTTCTCATTTTTAGTAGTCGTCGCAGATGTGCCGTGTTGTTGGTGTGTGTGATATGTTGAAAAACTACTGCCGGTCGACTGAGCAAATGTATGCGAGAGATTTGCACTTGAGTTTAGACTACAACTACTGCTTGTGTTAAGATGTTGTTGCGACTGCTGCTGCTGCTGCTGCTGCTGCTGCTGCTGCTGTTGATGATGATGACTCTGATGGTTAAGCGGCGAATGACTTGAGCTATTGGTATAGTGTGAGGTAAGCGATGCTAGCGATGTTATTGTGGGTTGTAACGGCTGCGTTTGGGGTGGCAAACTCAACGGACTGCATTGACTGCCGGCTGTTAATGCCGTTGATGTTTGGGCGCCCGCTAAAGGACCCTGCAACTGGGACAAGTGAGCTGCACTCTGATGTGTGTTTTGATTTGTACCAGACGTTTGAGAGCAAAGACTGAAATATGGAAAAATGTATTAATCGAAATCATACGATTATAATAAATTATTATTTGGCTTTAAAATGTTACTGAAACTTTTTTTTTTTTTTTTTGTATAAAAATTCCCCAGGGTCGTTAAAAATTTAAGAACAATATGCGCACTTTCCTCATCGTAACTTAAGAGAAAATAATAATAAATTTTCTTACGAATAAAAATAACGATCCCAGGAAAATGGACAAATGCACATAAAATCAAGTCAAGTGGCTGTTGCATATAAATACACACAAACGCACACACGCACTATGCATATATCATAGGTATATATATATATATATATATATATATGTAAATATATGTTATATTCGAATATATATGAAAATGTAATATTTTCTCACACACAACTCAACTCAAATATCGCACTCTGAACAAATTTGTTTTAATACGTTATTAGAAAATAACTAAAAAACAACAACAAAACCACTTAAGTAAGAATTTATTTAGAATATTTGGTCTTTTTATGAATATTTTGTATTATTGACAAACATATGTTTAGCAAATGTTTAAAAGTGAAAGGAAAAAAGGACATTTGTTTCTAAAAGTCCCCAAACCTCTTTGAAAGGTTTCAAAAACACTACACTAGTAAACTAGTAACAAACAAACCAAGGAATTTTTTATAGATTTTTAAACGCCTCCATAAAAAATCATTTCAACTATTGTCGACCATTTAGCATGAAAAATTATAATAAATTCGAATTTTGAAAAAAAAAATCTTTTGATCGCATGCTTATAAAAAAAAATTTTTTCGTTTCGGAAAAATTATTTGAACTTCTTTCTCCATTAATATTATTCCACGACCGTTTTCTTTACTTTCATTGACCTACATACATTCTTTTCCCTTTTAACTGGTGTTAGTCGCAAGTTCGAAAAGTCTTTGTCATGCTTTGAAGAGATTTGTCGTTAATATTTCGAATACCTTAGTAAACACTTTGATGTATGAAAAACAAATTAATCTCAACTACAAACAAATCGTTTATGTGTTCTAGCTGGTCTGCGCAAGAAACACGTGACAATCATTTTTGTCGTAAAGAACGCCTCCGATTTCATTGACAGAAATCAGATTCTCCTTGACTCTCGTGCACATAAGTTGTCTTTTCTTCCTCTTCACTATTATCCAACCGTGAACTCAAAAAGTGGCATCAAATTGCTGCGATTAAGTTCTTCAATGAAGTTAGATGAGTGAGTTTGTTTTATTAACACACAAAGAACTTAATGTTTGTATTGATAATTTATCTTGTACTTATCTTTAATGAAAGTCTTTCTGTTTCCCTCATAAATTAATGATTAATTAAAATACTTTTTTAGGGAATTTATTTCCTTTTTTTTATATATATATAATATATATTCATACTACGAGGAATGTCCCGAAAGTATTCGACCCGGTGTATAGATAGCGAGTTGTTGTTTCTGTGATCGAAATTAGCAAATTGAGAAGACTTCATTTTGAAATTTGATAAGCCCGAGATGTTTATAAGACAATCGTCTAGAGTGCACGCTCTTAGCAAACATGACAAGTTTTAGCCGCCACCAGTTCTCACTTTGATATGCAGAATGTCTGCGTGGCAGCTGAGGATGGCCCCTACATAGTGGCTGTGCTTATGCGATACTCATTCAATCATTAAATATTGCCATTTTAGATAAGCCTTGCCGTCTCCTGAAAGGAGATTTTGGCCAAAATTTAATGTCATTACCACTTACATTCAGCCATCAAGCCGACGCACTCTTCTAATTCAAGGATGGCCAGAACAAAGTGAGGTAAAACGATACGGAAGGACCGTAGTGTGAGCATTGTGGGCCTAATCGCTAAATCTTCTGTGCTTACTAATTGAGCACAACCTTTTTTTATTTCTTCTCAAATCGCTTCTAAAATCAACTCAAACAAATATCCGTAAAAAATCTTTACTCCCAGATGATGAATTTTGCATGGGTGGACGTCTAACGCTCTTTTCCAGTCGGCAATATTTCACGTTAGACTTCAGTCTTGAATCTAGAAATTTTGAAAAATTGAGCCC
Source organism: Glossina fuscipes (assembly GCF_014805625.2). Taxonomy (NCBI): domain Eukaryota; kingdom Metazoa; phylum Arthropoda; class Insecta; order Diptera; family Glossinidae; genus Glossina; species Glossina fuscipes. The sequence continues at coordinate 2,593,059 of NW_023998416.1, forward strand.
AAACCTTAGGGTGAGCTGACTAAAATTTTTTAAACTCCAAAAAGAATTTCATCGACGATGTATACAAACAGTTGAAAGTGTTTAAATCTAGTAAACAGCTTATCCGTAGGCAAGTCTTCTTCAATAGTTTTAAGTTTTCAGTTCTAATACGTATTCTGAGTGATGCAGGTGCAATAACAATTTGCTGCACTTTCAGCTTTTACGTTTTGTTTACATTTTTATGGTTGGACAAAAGAATATAACTCCATGAACTAAAGATCGTGCACAGACCAGCACCGCAGTTTTGAAATTGTCATTCTTTACAGGTAGACGACGCCAATATGTCCTCCTATGACGATGCTTCACAACATCATTTACTCCTTGCTCTTATATAACCTACTACTTGTGATCTAGAGCGTATTAAGATTGGGCAGATGTATGTAACATTCAGAACGACTTAAGAGATATAAAGATATCTTTGATTGTACCGATCGACTCGGAATAATTTTTTTCTTAAACTTGTGGGTCTGTACGCAAGTCTGTCCACCTGTCTGCCTGATTTCTGTTGAGGTGTTTTTATGTTCGCCTTACAAGGCGTCATTTTTGGAACATTTTGACGAATTTCATTTTATTGGTATATTTTCGTAATAAGATTAGATCATGAATTCAATTCTCAAAACTTTTTCTGATGAGTCTATTTTTGGAACGTCCTTCCTTATAAAGAAAGTAATTAAGCCTTTCTATGGTGAAAACTTCTAATTTTGAATATCTTTTTCTAAAAATTGATCGTATAATTTAAATTAAAAGTTAACCTTACCAAATTGAAAGTATATAAATCTACTTCTTTGATTTGACTCCATATAAGTCTTCGCGTTGACAGTACGCCTTTATATGGAAAAAAAAAAACTTACAATTTTTTGGTATTTTCTCGCAAAAGCGAATGATGAGTTAATTGAGGCAAAGTCATGTAGGGAATTTATTGGTCGACATTGCCTGATTGTGATGTTTTTCTTATTCCTTTTATTAAGATTTATTTCTGTATGTCACCGACATATCCATATGACTTGAAAATTCTTATGAAATGGTGGCATGTGTTAAAAAGGATTGCGTGCATATGCAAAGCAAAAAAGGAATGAATATACAATGAAAAATTTCATTCGCTTTAAAATTCATCGGAATTACCATTTTTTTTTTTTTTTTTTTGTAAAAAGCGATTTGAAAATTTAAAAAAATTGTCCGACAAAAAGAAAGAAAAACGAATTAAATTTCTTTTCTTTTATGCTTAGAAAGGAAAAGATTCGAAAGAGTTCGCTGGTGTCGAACTTAAATATCAAAATGCAATGTATTTTGTCAAATGCTGATGACGACGTTGACCACTCATTCTTTAGTTGCTTAACTTGAGTTTGAACACAAGATTGAAAGGCGTTCACCTTATAGCAGGGAAGTTGTATTGCACTGCTATGCGGTTAGCAAAAGATCAAATGTATGCGAACAAGCATCACACTCTTTGAGGTCTTGAAAGCGAACAACTGTCAAGTTATGGCCGAGGTATTACTTGCTGTATGCAAGCAACTCGTCGAAAATTAGTCCAAAAGGATCCAATTCTGTGAGATGTTCGATGAAGGACGATTAAATTAATTCGCACTCCACAAGCAAAGATGCAGGATGCACACAATGCATTGAAAAAAATCTGATCCAAATCTCAATCGCACGCTTACTTTCAGAGCCGCAAGTCATTCATGTCGGGAATGAAATGCAGAGTTTAGTTAATAGTCTTTCTAAAGGGTCGTGACAAAAACGAGCGGGTATGGTAACAACCATATGAAAATTATGACTTCCTTTGCGTGAATTCAATCCATTTCCACAACGATGAAAATGAGCGCTGTGAGGTACATAACCCGAGCCATTAGCGGTCGCAGCAATGATCTTTAGCCACCCAAGTATTTCCTACAACGTATATTTTGGAAGCAGAATATAGCAAGCGGCAAGGAGAGGAAAATGAATAATGTGTAGCGAAAAGTTTCATAGGCTGTTGCAAAGCACAGATTACAAACCGTTGTCCGTTTGGAAAGTGTGGTAACATCGGTAATCGCGACTAATGATTTCAATAATTCTATTGATCACTGATATATATGCTAATCAGTCAGTGTGAGAATTATAGTACGCCACATCGTTGATGGTATTATAGCCCGAATCTTTTGCCAACATTTGCTCAGTCTCTAGAAAAGCTTACATATCGTGGTAATTGTGGCTGTAATATGGTCACTAGAAAGTATTAATACATATTGAGCACAAATTTCGGATTCATTTTCTTAAATTCATTTTCAAAAACTAATCAATGAAGCTCTCGCAAAGAAAAAAATATATTAAGATTACAGGATCCCCTTGATTGTCTTACTGCTACCCAAAGCAAAGAGCTAAACAAGTTTATAAAATATGTTTTCAATATCTAGTGGGGAATTTTTTGAAAATTGCCATTCAAAGCAGATAAATGATTTTAGTTTTAACAATAAATTTTTGGGAACAATCCATAAAAAGGATCGGAAAAGTGATTAAGATTGATGGCGTTGCAAGTACAGATAGCTCGAAAAACATTACAATTTGAAGTAATGGCAGCAATCGTAGAAATATTACGTAGTAACTTTATTCGAATTAATCCATTTTTGAGTTACATAACGAGCTTGATCTCGCATATCTCTCCGAATTGAAAAAAATGTACAAAGCAGCATCGGATCTTAAGTGCAAGTGGGAGTTTAAATATCTGAGATGAAAGATATAACAATTACTTACCGATTTCTTTCATTTGTGTCCGTATGCTCTGTTTTAGGGCGTTTAACCTGCAAAATTGACAATAAAAAAAAAAAAAAAAATTAATAAAAATAATCTTTATTTAAATTGTTTAACAGAAAAAAAAAAATATATATATATATATATATATATATAATTGTTAAATATGATTTTTGAAAAGTTCGCATGTTATTCTTTAATCAGCCTACCAAACCATTTAGCCACAACCAATACCAGAAGTTGTATATTATTAAACGTTTATGTCAATGTCCAAAGAAAGCGATGTGCGTTGCAGTGAAAACGGTTTGCGTGTTTAAATCGTGCATATAGACGTCATGGTTGGATGGTCGGTGGGGCCAGGTTAAAGTGTGACTGCGCACTGCTGCTGTTATGGTTGCTGCTGCTGCCGGCTGCCGGCTGCCGGCTGCTGGCTGTTGTGGGTAAAGCAGGCATTAAATAAATTTTAAACATATTTTTGTGACACTTTTCAATACCCCATAAATTAGAAAACATAAAATGTTTGCGTGTTTTGGTTTTTCTTTTATATTTTATATAGAATTTTGACACAAGACGTCTTCAGTTTGCTTACGAGTTTTACGTACGTACGTACGTGCGTACGTATAGAAGAAATACTTTTGCTTTTTATATATATAGATATTGTTATAATAATATGCATGCTTTACCTTCTGTATGGTTTATGGGTTTTTAAATAGTCATTATATAATTTTTGCACGTTCAGTTAACTATAGCAACAAGAGGAACGAAGCAAGCAACACCAATCATTCATTCATTCATTCATTTTAGGTAAAGGTGTTTACTTTTATTTCTTTCGTTTCTGCGTTTTTTTTTTTTTTTTTTTTAAATTAAAACGAGATTAATGAGCCTAAACGGTTATTGTTCAAGTTGAGCTTTAAGATAATTGAAAATAAGCTTAATTAGCATTTACACGAATTCTCAGGCGAAAAAGTGCCAAGTTTTACAATACATATATATAAATTTTTTTTTTTTTTTTTTTGTTTTTTTTTTTTTATTATACATTGTTACTGTTGCTGTTAAAATTAACAACATAAAATTGCATACAAATTTATAAATATATGTAAACGTGATATACATAAATCAAGTCTACGGCGCTATGGTTTGTTTAAAATAAAACGTTTTTTTCATTTTTTTTTTTATTTGAGTCAGCTTTCCGGGAACACATACTAAGGCGGTGTCGCCTTCGTTATCGTATTCTACAGGAAAATGTGAGACAAAGATTGGCTTAAAAAAGTATGTAAATAGATTTCTTTTTTTTCTTTTAATATTTTTTTTTTTTTTTTTTTGTTGTATAATAAACGACAACGTAAAAGAAAAATTACACGACATCAACAAAAATTTGTTGATGGGAAAATTTTATAATTAATTCAGGAAACACGATTTTACGAAAATTCCCTTAAAACTTCTGTTTAAAGAAAGTGTTGGAGTCGCAGAGATAATTCGACCAAAGCGTATAACATGGTAGAGTATGCAATACAAAAATTTGCTACTCCTCAGGCGTTGTATTCTTGTGAGTTTTTAAGAGTTCTTTATGGTTTGACTTAAGCGACACATCTATTTCAAAATCTTAGCAAAGTGAGTCTTGTTTGAAAGAAATCCGTTAAATTAGTAAATTATAAGCAAGCGCGGAAACGCGGTATTTTGTGAGAAGGCGCACCAATGTAATAATTAGAAGTTGTCAATAATCAAATCAAAATTTTGTTTTATGTCCATTCTATTAGTCGCTAGCCACATTCACCTGCTGGCAGAAAGAATTTTTTTCTTTTCAATTTGAATCAATTTTCCGCATACGCCGGTATACTTTTTTCTAAAAGATCTAACGAAAATAACTCCTTAATAAGTGAATTTTCAAGGCTTTTAAATTGATGTTTTATAAAATATTGTTTAAATGCTGTTCATGCATATGCTTAATAGCAAAAAAAAAAAATGTGATTTTTCTACGTTTATGTAATGTATGTACGCCTTCTACGCCTTCTATTTCAATTTTCTCAAAGGCAAGGTTTTCATCGAAAAAACTTCAAACACATGCGTTCCTACTCGTCACTCAGCTTCTCAAGCGACTTAAAAGTGCGTACAGCTTTAGTCAAAGGCATTAAAGACTCTCTACAAGACGATTGTGCTTTCAAAATATTGGAAAAATATAGGAAAGGCTTTGTTTCGTTGGAGAAAATACAACAACAATTTGATTAAGGTCCAAATAAAGAACTTCGTGTTCGCATTGAACCTTCTTTTATACAAGACCGCGAATCTTCTTCGAATGTTCATTTGCAGAATTACAAAAGAAGCAGAAGAAGAGACTTTTTATAAGAACTTACTCTGTGATATTTAACAATTATTTAAACAATAGTTAATAGTGTTTTTAAGAACCATAAAATATTTCACTAACAAATATCAAATTTAATAAAAAAAAAATAAAACAATTTTATAATTTCGACAATCACAAACAGACAAAAAAAGGGGAAATTTTCTACCGAAAGGCAAATGAAACATGGAATAAGATAAATTTCAAGTAGAATTGAAGTGCTCTCGGCTATTGCGGAAATCGATTTTAATGCAAACAAGATGAGAACGAACTGCAGAAAACGGTTAGGTGGTAATGTCGGGCAATCGAGCGTTAGAAAAACCACTTCTGAGCCTGCTGAAAGTTTCGCAGCAGAATTTTCCAAAACAATTAATGCAAAAATGTCAAAAAGAAGATTTGCGAAAAAATGCGAATCAGTGCTTATCAGGCACAATGGGCAAAAGGTCGGTCAGATGGGCTGCGATCTATTGAAACTAGCTTTAATGTGGGGTTTTCTAAACATCCTTGCATAATGCAAAAATTACCTTTCATCGACTTTTATACGAGTAGCGGAATATTTTCAGACGCGTTTATATTTAAGTTTTTCCCTTCTTCCGAAAACGTGGTATAGCCTTCAACCGTACGGCATCTTGATGGAGTGTCTATGGAATATGTCTAGATTGTGCAGTAAATGGTTTTACGCGTAGAGAAAGCAACGTTTTGGTAGGTGATTGCACGTTTGTTGAGACGATTTGAAAAATGTTCATTTGTGAAAACGAAAATGTTTAATCAATCTATATAATATGCAGAGGTCCTCTCCAATGAGTTTTTCTCGTAACTTCTGATTCCAATAAGGCGCAATGAGATTTTTCTTATAGGTCCATAGCCGTCTTACAAAATTCCACACTGACGTTATTTCTCTTCGAAATTTTCTTTTAAAATGTTTTTTACATTGCACGCTTTAAGTAACTATACACACATAGGCATTGTGTGTGTAAGTTAAGAGCGAGAACATAATTGTTTTGTTTTGCGATGATAATATAAGATTTTGTTTGTTTTGTGCGCGCGTGTTTTCAGAATTTTTTTTTTTTTTAAATTGTAATAATTATTTTGCCGGTTTCTCTTACTGTTGCGAATTCATAGCTAAGCAAAAACACAATGCGTTGATTTTTAGACAGCAAAAAAAGTATTAGCTATTTTCACTTTTAATAATATTTTGGCCAAATTTACATATGTAATACATAACTCAATAAGTTCGCAGGATTACGCTACGCAGGTAGGCTACTCGTGTTTTTGTAAAACAATAAAAATATCTGAACTTCATATGTAACGTCACTAAAATAACGATCTTAATGACACGTATCTTTTAACGGTTCGGACTGGCTGAAGATCAAATGGATTCGTTAACAAGGATGACATTTAAATGTCATCCCACGAACTTATTGAGCAACGTGTTATATGTAGATAATTCCAATTATTATAAACAGACAAAAAAATTAATATTCATTTATTTGTCGAGAATGAATAAAGAAGAAATATCCCTTCATGGGGAAGTTAGTTCACGCCAACCGCAACTATTGTTGCACTGAATGTTAAAATGATCTTGATAATTATTATTATATAGCCTAATTACCCGTAGCACGTTTACACTGGATAATTAACTGCTAGCAAATTTAACATAATGCACTCCCTCAATATTAGTTATAATAGTACCTAAAACTAATAATTAATTATATTTCATGAAATAATTTAAAGTATGCCAAGACCTCACAAATTGTATCCCTCCTGTTATAGTTGTTCTCTCTCTTTGCTTTTTGACACTTTCTTAACAGCTTAACAGTAATTAAATTTGATAAAATATCAGTGAAATCTTAAATATTTTTTCATATATAATGTATACTTATGTGTGCGTGATCGGTTAAGTGCGTGCACACATTTCACATTTCATTTTCATATTTAAAAACTCTGCCAGTCATACATACATGTTCGGATACAATATGCACATGTGTGATTGTCTCTTGTTATGTGTTGTGTTCTTCTGTTTCTGTTTCTGTTTCTGTTTTTTTTTTTTTCTTTCTTCGATTCTGATTGTGTGACGTTGTTTTAGCTGAAAACTGTCAACTAATTTATGGCACAAGACTTGAAACAAACGATCGACAACAATCTTCACATAAGTATATCTATAGAAAACAACAAAATGTAAGTATGCTTGTAGATATATGCATAAGTATGCGTATCGTTGTCTTTTATGAATACCTGTTAAAACTTCTCAAAGGATTGTAAACAAGAATTTCATAAGCAGAGAAGAAAAGATGGTAATCTTTTTATTTTTTATTCTCTGATTTAAGAATTAGTTTTTGTTATTGTTTTTTTTTTTTTTTTCTTGTCTTCTTCGTTCTTTCACTTTTTATCTGTTTCTGTTTATGGATAAAAATCTTGTGTTAAATTATTTGTTTATAATGCAAACAAAATTAAGTTCATCTATACTTAATATAATTTATATATATATTAATTATTTTTATTAATTTTTAATGAACTCTGCTTGAGATCATCAATTGAACGACGATTCAATAAAATTCAATTAATTTCATTAATGCGTTTTTTTCATTTTTTTTATTTTTTTTTATTTTGATTCTCACACACTGTGCTTTAAGTTTTTGTCATAAATTATCATTTGGCTAAAAGAGAAGTCGTTGATTTATAATCGCCTTTATATGCATTGTCTTGCATTGCATTTATTTGAGTTATGAAGTGCCAAAAATATGCTAAAGATTTTTATTGATAATAAAGTTAAAAAGAATCTACCCTTCTATAAAGTTTGTTATCAACTCAATGGAATCTCTGTCATTTCGAAAAAAAAAAAAAAAAAAAAAATGAAGAAAAATGATGAATATTCCTTTAAAAACAAAAAACATTAAAAATATTGTTGAAAACTGACCGCAGGTCGTCACAAAAAAATGTCATTGCTCATGCTCATCAGTATATCGTATGCTTAACATTCGACATTCGAATGGAATCTTCTAACAATTTATTGAGAACGAATCTTACTCAAAATCATTCTTCTTTTAATATTTGTTTTATAAATTTGATTAACTTTTTTCTACGTAAAATATAATTAAATATTTAACAATATCAATAAAACTGTAATGAAGAGTGTTCGCAAATTTGTTTTGTGTTAGTACCAAACACCATCTACGATGCAGGGTATATTAAGTTTGGGTGGATATATGAAATATCCACAACGGCTTCAGGTAGTCTGCCGCATTTTATAAGAGCGACCGTTTCAAAATCATTTTCTGGTTCGAGTTTACCATGTCTGTCCGTCTGTCCGCCAAGTATTTGTGGACTTAACTAATAAGGAGATTTGCGAAGGGGTACGCCTACTTGTTTTGACCGACAGACGAAGATCCGACCATTCTTACGACAATTCGCTGCTTTAGATTGCCATATGAATAAACTGCTACAGATTGCCATATGAAAAAAATTTGTAATTTTCAAACTTTCTCGCCAAAAATCAGTTAGTAATAGCATTTAGGCATAATAAATTGATGCGAAAAGTTTTGGTTTAGATGGGCTAACGGCTCTTGAGCCGACTCTTTGTTATAAGTTCCTATGAACAAGAAGCTTATAGTGAGGAAAACGGTCTAATTGTTAATATTTCACAATTAGCAATGGTTCATGATTGTAATTTGACTTAAAAATCTACGGCGTAAAATTTGGCTCATACACGTCCATACTTTTTACCCCAAGCCCTGTAAGAGCTCTAACGCATATTAAGCATTGCCATGAAAAAATGGTCTCTTTTTTTAATATATTATTAAGTCTACCACCTTATCCCATACAAAGACACTTGTAAAAGTACGGCAAAAAGACGAATTTCCAGTACTTTAGGAAAAAAATAGGTGAATAATAATCAGATCTTTGGCACGCAAAATAATTTTATTATATTTGGACCACGTCAAGCCACGTTTAAGGTCCTCTTCTGTGTAAAAGCTATCATAAAAAGCATCCTCTTGGTCGAAAATCAGATATAATTTCTAGTATTTCACCACATATACAAATGAAGAATGATATTAGACGTAGTAGCTTAAGGTATTTAAAAGTCGGCCTTGCCGGACCAAAACGTTTTCACTTGTTTAGATTACTCTTAACTGGAAACTTTTAATAGGTTCTCCGGATAACAGAGCAGATGTTTTTCAATACCTCTATTAGTCATATGGCGATATATGACGGCTATGCATTATTCAGGGGCAAAATTTCGACAGATGTCGTTGACAGTTGTTCATTCCATACGAACAGGTTAAACATATGGGGTGTCGCATCCGCAATAAGCGCTGAAATTTTTTCCCAATTTCTATAGAAAAATTTCATCGTTTCATGAGAATTAAGTACTTTCTGAATATGAAAGAAAAAAGTACTCACTTCTCTAACGTATTACATTGTTATTTCCTAAAAGCCAAAAATATTACGCACACTCACAAAACGGTACGTGGCCGCTATTATTAATAAATGGGTCCATGGAATGTGTTATCCGAAATTCTGTTGAAAAGATTTCGATTTTTTACATTCCCCCGGATCTGATCGGCTAGTCAATGTTTAAATCGGTCAAATAACTTTTGAAGCAACAGATGACCTCCGAATAACTGTCTGTGTTGATAAGTCCAGAGTTTCGAGAATTGCTGTTCATATTTTCTGCTACGATTTCCTACATGACTCGCAGATGTTTATTTACATTAAATTTGGTTGAAACGAGGTCAATGGATTCAAATCCTCGAATCAGAGCCAAATCATAATCTTAACAGTAAACACAAAATATTCTTTTGAATTTTACTTAATTTTCACTGCACACATGCATGGAACCAATATATGCATCTTTTCGGTCTCTATATGTCGAAACTTATTAAATTTTTAACATTAAGGGTATAAAGCTTAAAGCTTTAGAAAGTATATCACTCCTTCTTGAAACTTGCACTCTCCACATCTCGTTACGGTATCACAAAAAAAAAAAGATTTCCTCAGGTTTTCATCTGGAAAAAGGTTAACTTCTTCTCTGCCAAAAAATTTTGGTTGGTTTAATGTGCTGTCTTACATCAATAAAAGACGATTTTTGGAAAAGTTAATTCATTACGAAGTTCGTTGCATTGGAATGGGTTTGCAAAAAGTTATCGAAAGTCGACAATTTTTGTAAAAAGTAAAACTGTAGGCGCGCTAACAACGTGTATATTATGAGTTCTTAAGCTAAGACGGTCGTCAAGGTTAAGTTGATCTTGGTCGTGGAAAGATTTTGAATATGTATGTAATGGGGTAGATATAAACGATATTGTCGTAATTGATAGCAGATCCCCTTACTAAGATTATTGCACTCTTTAAAAAGATAAGGAACAGTAAATCTTTAATTGAAACAATTTCAATGTTTTTCTGCGAACAATGATGTCTTGTTTAATTGTAAAACTTGTTGAATCAGTCAAAAATTTAAATAAATAAATTCAATATTGATTGCAAGAGCGAATCTAGTAACTATGTATTAAAAATTCTTATAAGAAATCCGAATCAGTTGTGGTAATTACTACTAGTGAAATAGTTAAACAACAGTAAGACAAAATATATCAGAAAACTGAGCTCAAGGCATAATCAGCCTTTTGTCATCCTTTACTTTCTTTGTACTGCCAAGGAGAATATTCTACCACTTCGATGGACTAAGAATGAATATGTAATGTAAGGTTTATTTGCGATTAGCAAAACGGCAAGAGTGATCATTAAGTATTTTACTTCACTTCGGCTTTTTCTCAAACTTCGACGTCATGTTGTGCACTAAACTCCGACTACGGCAAAATGTTTTGAAAATTTCAACCTGCAGGTTTACCACAAGATAATGTCGGATAGACAGATAGCCATAAAACGATTCAGAAAATTATTCTTATTGGTATGATAAAAGGTGTGTTTCTAAGTGCTGCTTACTTCCGCCTTTCGGCAAATAAAATATAAACGCAGTCAGAACGTTCGAAAACGTTTGAAAAAATATGCTTCGGGGATTCCAAAATAAAAATGTACTCCTAATGAGAGTTACCAGATTACCTGAGTTACCTGATTTGATAGATGATTTGGTCTAGAAGAAGAAATTTCAATGGAACTCACTTCTTATTATTCCTGTTCGAAAGAGTTTAACTTTAATTTTGCAATTATTTGTTGCAGTTAACTATTTTTAAAAGTTGTAGTTTTTGTGCTTGCGCTTGTGATTGCATTAAACCCATTAACAGTGGTAGCTAGCCTCTGAGATGATATATCAGCAACAAACAAATCAAAGGTTATAGTTGTAGTTAAATTAATGCAGAACTGCGTCTCCCTCAATTATGCATTAATTTAAAGCAAGTGACAACCGCGGGTGTTATTTTTGCTCTGGAGATGATACAAAAAATAGAGTAAATCCCATTCTTGGATCCTAAACTGCTTGAAGTTGACATTGTAGATGACGTGCCTGCTGTACAAAATTTTGGTAAAACCCCGACATAGAACATGCATCCAAGACAAAAAAAAATTCAAGTCAGAAAACACTTTATTATAGGTCGTCTAACTTATTTTTATTACAACTATATTAATATGTCTTGATAAAATCGATTCAGTTTTCTTTTTTATATGATCTTTTTTTTTGTATGTTTATGAAGTTAAGCACATTTAATATATTTACATATACATTTAATTAGTATTTGATTATTGTAATACCTTTGGTTCAATCATTTTATCAATTAATCCACAGCGGGGAGTAGAATAACTGTAGGGCATAACAGTCACCATATTTTATTTTCGCAATGTAAATCAAATAGAACTGCAAGTCTAACTGAACACAACAACACTATAAATTGAATTTACAAAAAAAAAAAAACAAAAAAAAAAACAAAAACAACAAACAAATAAATATCTACAAAAAAGTTCAGGTATAACTCTTTTTTTTTTCCGTCCGTACTTAAGCACTTAAAGCAAAGCAAATAAATTACGCAACTTACACGATTTAATTTAAACTTAAATATTTAGTTAACAATATGCCGACGGTAAATTGTTATTTTAATATTTACAGCAATTTTTTTTCATATAATTTTCATCTAATTAAAATATCAAGTTAATTAAAGAGATAAATTTTTTTTAAATTTTTTTTTTTTTGATAATTTGTAAACTATAAATTATAATATTTTTTTAATTAAATAAATACTGTTCTTTTTAAATAACATAAAATCAATTTCCCGAGCTCCTTTATACACTTGATACTTTCATTAATTTTAAATTAAAAATGAAAAACTTATTTTCATTTTTTCTTTATGAGTGTGCGCGTTACCTTGTTTGTTACTGTACTAAAAACAGCTGAGAGGATATTTCTTTGCTTGGCATCATTTATTCAACATTTTATTTACTGAGAATAAAATTCTATTTCTCAGAGTAGAATTTACTTTGCTATACATATTTCTTAAGAAGACGCTCGAGTGGCTTTTAAATTTGCTGAGAATAAAATTTACATTTCTCTAGACCCGCGAGTACACCATTTTCAAAATGCTCAGAACACAACTGCATAACTTATCTACTTATATACTTATAAAATTGAAGCAACTCATACCATAGGGAAGCAATACAATTGCGAGAAAAAAAATCCACATTGCTCGCTTACTCATACTTTATCTATGAGCGAGTAACTCTCTCAAATGTAATTCCTATATATATATATATATATATATAGTTTTGGGCAATCAGCCATTCTATCTCGCTCTCTATTTATTTACACTCTAAAACCAAACAATGTTCCATCTAAGGAGAGAGTGAGATAGAGAGAAAGAGAGAGATAATATATGATGCTCTTAGTCTTCATAAAAAAGTTATTGTTGTAGTTATGTGTTGATGGAAATTTCTTTTTAGCCCCGCCTACCTTCATATGTTAACATGTTATGCAGTTGTCATGGCAGTATTTTGTTCATTTCTAATTAAAAAAAAAAAAAAAAGAAAGAAAAACATTTTCAAAACTGAATTATTGGAACAGTTAGTATTAAATTTAAACCTTATGAATTTTTATTAATTTTTAAGATTTTTCCTCTTTAATAATTATCTGCAAAGCAATCATTAATTGAAAATAAAAAATTTTCAAATGTATTAATAAATTGAATGGAAGGAGTGTTTCCAAAAATATTATGCAGTCATTTCGAACCCTTCGCATTTACAAAAAAAAAAACCCATAACAAGTTAGTTATGTTGTTTAAAAGATGTTTTAGGAGATTATTAAAAGTAAAGAACAAATTTTTGAAAGAAAAATGAACAATTAAGCAGATGTATACGATGTTTTTAATAATTAATTTAAAGGGGAGATTTTTATACCGCCCACCGGAGGATCGGGGTATATTCATTTTATCAACACGTTTACAACACTCAGAAGGAAACTATAGAGACTCTATGAAATATAATGTATTCGTCAAATTCTGAATCGATCTAGGCATGTGCATCTGTACGTCTGTCTGCCTACGGTAAATATTCTTGCATAAATAAAGATATTGTTTTCAAGTTTGGCAAAAACATTAGAAATTTTTGCACACTACTTGGTACGGCAAATGGGCCAAATGGATCAAAAGACACGCCCACAGTACAACGTAAACTGAAAAAATATCTGTTTTTAAAACAAAGAAAAAAAATTGTGTTGAATCGTAAACTGTAGGGGAACGAAGATGGCCACAGCCGAATACAATTTCCATAACAAACGCAAATAAAGTCTTACAGTAAGCTTTTAAAGATGTGTCTCTCTCAAGAATAGTGTGTGGATATTTGCCACTTTTTCACAATCATAGAGTAAACAAGCTTCATTGCATCTCGTCTTAAGGCTATTTTTCCTTTCCTCAAAGTCAAATTTAGCAATTTTAGCCATAATTATATTTACGATTTTTTAACAAATCTTCCTATATAAGAGGAATTTTTAAAAATGTCGCCATACATAATCCAATTATATTCACGAACATTTATATGTCGAACCGCTTTCCAAGACCAGTTTTCATCGCAAAATAATGCTAATAATCAAACCTTGTTGCAAAATAAGGGTTTATTTTTTCAAGGACGTTTATATGGGAAGAAGATCAAGAAAATACTGGCGCCCATCACATCTTCCACATTCATTTACCATGCCAAAGTTGGCAAAGATTCCATTATCGCTATTCTCCTCATATTTACATCCGGAAGGGCAGAATTTGCTAACAAATTAGTGGTAATGAGTAACTCGATGTTTTTGGTTGGTCAGGAATAACGCATAAAGCGAACTTTTTAACACCCCTAAGTCCGAAGATATATATATATAAACTATAAATATTTTCATACCTTTTCGTTAAATTCGCGTGACTTTAAGTAAATAGTCTGATCCCTTATTTGCAGGAGAGAAAAGCTAAAGTTTCAAAGTTCCAAACCATCATTGAGATACAACATTAGAACGTTGTACGCAAAATAGCGTCTTTTGTGCTCCCTTACAATTCCATTTTTTTTTTTTTTTAAATCGTTCTATTGATGTATGTGACCCAAGTTTCGTCTGGTTGTTTTGCTAGGGACAAAATTTCGTCATAAAATACTAACTATTACAACTTTTGAATATTTATCAAGCCTTATTTTTAATTAGAATCCTTGTATGAGTTGGTATACAAGAAATAGACCTACGTAGTCCCAATTCGCTAAGGCTAATTTTTATGTCAACTTATTATTATGAATGAGTTTTAGTCAAAAAGTATTGAAAATTAAGGCTTTTGACCACTTAAAGATTCAATTTCCGTAGGAGCGATTATATGGCAAGCGGTTCAAAAGGTTATCCCAAAGTTTTCACACCAATTTGCAATGCCAAAGTGCGAGATTGTGTCGTGGAATTCTAAAAATTACAATATTCTTTCTTATAAGGGCTTATCAAAACAAGGTGTTGTATGGGGATTGATCGATCCGAAGCATTTTCAAAATGCCCGTCCAGGCCAGCGTACCAAATTTCATCAAAATATTTCAGACATCAGATGGAAAGACAAACTTAGAATCGTTTTCTGAGTCGGTCGGTATAATTAAAAGACGGATCTACCTCAAGTTCGTCTGGGTGTTACAACCGTCTGCACACACTCATTATACCCACAAGGGTTACAGGCTATAAAGAGGTAGCAATTTGACACTTATACTTCGGTGTCGGTAAGGTTCACGATTATGATGTATTAACCTAAAACGCGAGATACCCGCCGCACAATCTAAAACGTGTATATATTTATTAATCGTTAGCTTCCTTGCGCCATTTGTTATTTTTTATTTGAAAATTAAAACAAAAAAAAAATCATTTCTTCTTTTGCAAGACAATCAACATATTGCAGCATTAAAAGCATAGCAAGCTATAGTATGGTCATAATAACAATAACAATAAAAAATTGTAATTACGTTTTTAACACAGAGGCAAACATCTGAAGAGAAAAAGTTGCTTAATTAACAAAAATATTATTTAAAGAAGAAAAAAAAAAAAAATAAGAACAACATTAATATTCCAAGTTCGAGTTATTTGTTTTTCTAACCAACCAGAATGTTATGATTTTTTAACTCCGCCGTCTGGCTACTGGTTAGATTAATAAACAAACACAAAACGAGAACAGAGACGGAGATGGTAAAATTGTATAAAGTACGGCCGCGTATGCATGAACGTATTGTTTCCACTATAGAGAGAAAAGATTGTATTGACTTGATTGTTATTTCGTTTATAATGAGTAGCAATAATAAATAAAATTTAAAGCGGAACTCGAAAAGTAATAAATTCAAGGAGAAGCGTTTCCTCAATTTCAGATTGTGGGCCGCAACAGGTAATCGTGAGGCAGAAAGCGACCTCCGTCGCTAGCGGTTATGGCATTCAAATTATTGCATTCATGCAGATGAGCGAATTTTAAAGCTCCGTACTACAAAATGTATTCTAAAACCAACGTCAACATTAATAGCCCTTTCCAGTAATAACATGGATAACCTAACCTATTCAAGGCTGTCCGACATGCAAAACTGCATGATTTACTGATGTTTTATCAAAGAAGCATTGCAACCGCAAGTTACAGAAGCCTATTTATAGGACTATAAATGATAGTGTGTTTGTTATATCGTTGCAAAAATGACTATGGAAAACAAGTGAAAACAACGTTGTGAGCCATGGCTTAGCATTAACCCCCTCTGCAACATTCTATAATTATTCATGTAAGTACTTTTCAAATTAATGCTTTATTTGGGAAGTGGATGAAAAACTGATTCGATTCGAGCTCTTTGCAACAGCATTCGTCCTTGGCCCAAAATATGTCGTTGTAAGAAGTTCACCCAAAATCACAGGCTGTGAGTTGAGCATAATAAAGAAAGATGGACAGACGGACAGACAAACTTAGATCGATTCAAGGAGCAATTCTGAATCGATCGGTGTTGGTATGTGTAAAGTTCTTCCTTGCGAACTTAACATTCCCTTCTGCCGATTTTGTGTGGGGTACAATAGGAGTCAACGTTTTAAACTTTGTGAAATTTTCATCGAAACTCTCCAATTGGTGAAATAACCTAAAGGTGTTTCCCGTTATAAGTGAATCCATTTGTTAAGTTCGAACATAGAACGATTCGCTTGTTGTGTGTGTTGTCAATTATCCGCCAATTCGGTCGCCGCTAATCAAAATTTCATCGATTGTACGCGATCACGTTGTTTCATTGCCTTCTATGTTTTTTTTATTACCGATCATCATTATAAATTTATTTGCCGACCTTTAAATAAATATTTTGATGTATATACATATATATACATATACACGTGTGCTTTTCTGTCTAATGAATAATTACTGTAAATAAAATATAGTTGGGTCTAGACGGAGGGACCTGTTATGCCTCATGCTATAATAAAAATAATAATAAAAGTTTGTAACTCTAATAGAAAAGAATTGAACGCTGGTGACGGAAGCGATGACCGTATATGTTACAATTCCATTAAGCAGTTGAGTTAATTAACTCATTGCGTGACTTTAAGGGTATAAGATATAAAAATCGAATGACTATCATAAAATTAATGTCAACCATAAAATAAAAAAATAAAAAAATTTAAAAAAAAGGGCAGCAACAAGAGAAGCAATGAAAATTTATTTAAAACCAAAAATCGGTTACGTATTTAATTACAATCACTGTCAAATATATTTGTCTACAATTAAAAATCACATAAATAGAGTTAAGGAGTCAAACTATCACTATATTAAATTTTCTGCTTGGAAACTGATCGCTTATGTATATGTTTGTCTGCCGTTGCAGATTAATAAACGTTTGCTTTATGTCGCGGAGAATTATTATTTTTTTTTTTCTCTCTTTTTCTTAATCATTTTAGCACGATCGTGAGACAACATGTCGTCAATTATATCTACCGCAGCGATCTTAAAAGCTTAGAGCATACCATACACATGACAACCAGCTCTCTGAACCGGCTATAAGCACCACAGAAATCTTTTTGCCATAATTTTGTTGCGTTTGCATAATTTTCATCATATTTTTTGTTTTTTACTTTGTTTTTTTTTTTTTTTTTTTTCTTGTTTACTTATTGAATCTCGCCCTACCCGAGATTCTGTAAGGAATCCCTTAATATTTTTTTAAGTAAAAATCGCAACTGTATTGTCAATGACCATTTGGTATTTATGGTTGCTGGTTGTTTTTCTTTTTCTTTTTTTTTTTGCGTATCTGTTTATGCAACAAATACTTATTCTCTGATGATCGTGGCAAACTTGCGCCATGTTGTTTATATATATGCATATATATATATAAATTTAAATACGTAAGCTTATAAAAGTGTGCATAAATTCAAGTGTCTGTAAATATATACATATACGTGCTGATCGTGAGCAACAATAATACTTTGCTTTACTGCACAAAACAATGATGAAGGCCCCGTCTACTACATATCAGCGGCAGCAATCGTCTTTTTGGCTGTTATAAGATTTACGATCAGTTTGATCGTCATGGACCTCCCGAGTGTTAATTTAATTTTACGCTTTTTGCATCCTCCACTCATAACTACAACAATTTCATGCGTATGTACACCAGCCCAACAGACTGCCCAGTTCGTCTACAATGCTTGTCTAATCAACCATACATATGTTTGTATCTACGTGTATGCTTTCGGTGTACTTTTTCTGTATTTTTCTTTTACTTTTTTTTTGTTTTTTTCAATCGATACACTTCTCTGGTTGCTATAGTACATGCAGTTTTTTCTTTCTTTTTATTTTTTATTTTTTTTTATTGTTCATGTAAATACAAAATCACTAAAGTGATCGCTGAATGCGTCATTGAGTGAATACAACAATTATGAATACACTTATATACTTGTGTAGCTGGGTGGTAAATTAATTCATTTTAAATGTTGTGGAAAATAGTTTTTTATTTTTTTTTTTTTTTATTCTTTTCTTATGTCGGCACACGTATACACAAATGTTCGAAACTTTTCATACAAAAGTATGCGGGAGTAAAATAGAAATGAAAATCTGAAGCAGTTCGGAAAGGAAAGAAAACTTATGAATAGCAAAAAAAAAAAAAAAAAAAAACATATGAACCTGCTATCGTTCATTGAATACTTTACCCTACCCTGTTACTTTCAAGTTCTAATAAAGTATATTTGAATTTGTTACAACAAAAGTTTTTGAAAGAAGTAAGAAATTATACATAAAGCGCAGAGGGAATACAGATTTCCAAGGACATTCCCAATAAAGCGACTTCGAAAAAAAAATTCATTCGAGGAAGTGACTTGCCTTACGGCTATTGCAAGAAGTGAAACGATTACTTGCGTCCATTGGAACATGTACTTAACTACCACAGAGAGCTTATGAAATAAAGCTTATCGGCTTTTTATCTGGCCTTTTAGTGCGTAAATTCTAGGATTTGTTGGCTTAATAGCGTTTCTAGGATACTAGGGTTCACTTAACATTTATTCATATGAACTTACATACGTACAAAATAACGATGAAGCCATTTTAATTGCATGCAACATTTAAGTCAATTGTAATCCGGCAAAGTAGACAAATTAAATAACAGATGAAAAGCCATTTAAGAAGAATTTGCAAAACGTTTCTAAGCGAAATGGTACAAAAAAGTGCTCGATGCATTTTAGTTACCCTTTCTAGTTAAAAACAAACGCGGAATATTTCATACAAAGCGTATGCTATGCGCTCTATATACTTTCATTACTCTCTTTTCTGCTATAACTTTATTATATCATCTTCTATATTAATTTACATCCTGGCGAGTTTTTTAAATTTGTTTTGAGAACAAAAAATTTTCTCACAAAAAAGAAAGATAAAAAACTTATCGAACCATGACGATCTCGTTAATCTAAAGGTGAAAGTATTAAGGGAAACCTTTCGCTCTTTAACCTTTAAGCAAAAAATTTTTATTAAAAGGTCGTAAAAACTCTGACAATTTACTCAATCTTTTAAGAAATCTTTCAAAAAATTTCTATTTCTTAAAAATTGAACTTAAAAAATGAAATCAATTTAAGAGAAATATAATTAATTAACACAATGCCTTTGTTAAAATAGTGCAAAGGGTTAAACGTGAAAAGGTTAAATAAAATTTCTTTAATGCCGTGACTTTTAACCCTGTAGAGAATATCTACCTTTTTTTCACTTCTTAGGGTCACAAATGTCAAGATGCTGAAATTCTTCATAAATTATTGACATGGATTTCTAATAATAATTCATTTTTTACAACAATTATTTCGAAATTTTAAAAAATTCCTACAAATTTCCTTTACAAACCAAGTCACTGTTGAACTAGATCATTACAAGGGAAAAAACCTACAAAAAAGTTCACAATAAAACAATTAACTTTACTTGTATTGCAAGCGTTTTTTTTTTTTTTCTTTTTTTTTTAGAAAATTATTATGAAGGCTGAACTTTTTTCTCATCAAACTTATTAACCTAAACCAAAATTTATCACATCATCATAATAGAAAGGAAGAACACTTACATTACAATGGAACGTATTCCGAAAGGGCAGATATGACATAGAGCCTAAGCTCATATAAATTTTAGCGGGATTTGAGTAAATGGAGTCTTCGGATATATGTATACATGTATTATACGATTACTATGTATATGATTATGTGTATGTACTTGACAAATTGAACGTACTTCAAAAGAATTGAAATTAGTTTTCGTCTTCGGGTTAATAATTAATACCTTCTACATTATTGTGAACGTTTGTGTGGATGCGCGAGTTACATTTTCAAACTTAATCGTATTGGAGATCGTATTAAAACGACAGCATGCACATGATCGAATGGTTGCAGGAGGAGAATGTTTGGAAACATAATTGTTCTCCATCATAAATAGTAGTGCAGGCATATCCTTCGATCACGTTGGCTTATCTCCAACAGTAGGCTTCAAAGGCTCCACCAAGATTGAAATTGATATCTTAATATTTTATGGACGGACGGACACTTAGAAAAACATGCTTTGATTGGTTCAAAATTTGATAATGAACAAGAACACATCTACTTTATAGGTTGACTAGGTTCACTGAAGCTGCCTTCAGCTTCATGTGTAGCAAGTGTTTAGACAAAATGGTTACGCCTTCAAACCTACGAAAAGAATATATTTAACGAAGAAATTTCGATATAAAAAATTACGCTAAAAAAGGCATAAAAATCGTTATGCTTTCCCTTACCCTTTTAGATGCTAAACTAAGCTAAACTTCTCTATCCGTATGTTGTTGTATTTATAGAAAAACTTTATTGAGAAATCAGATTTCGTGCCTTAGCAAATAAATGTGCATCTTTTAAAAGCGCCGATGCATGCTGTATGATGTATTGCAAAGCGAATAATATAAGAAGAAACTCCATCATTAGAGTGTAAATATAAAGCGAATAATCTCATATTTGGAAATCACTTTTTCGATGCGTTTTCCTCATACGTACAGTGTATTTCAAATTCTATACTTTGCAGTTCCAAACATTTAATTCACATTGTCTTCCTAGTTGTGTGTTCTTTAAAATTCTATTTCTGAAAATAAATTATTCCACTAAACCACTCTGCGCTGCTATGACAAACTGTCACTTCAAAGCGTTAAAAAATATTCTTCCTTTTCATAAAACCAAAAAAAGAAAATAGAAGAAGAGAGTATAAGAAGAGAAAGACAAACATTTTTTCCTATTTTTATCGATGTTTATTAAGAAGTTGTCATAATTTGTTTGACATAAGAATGGAAAATATGCAAAAGTGTTTTCCAAAACAAAATTCATTGAATTCTTCATTTTTTTTCTCTATAATTGAAACGCCAGTTTTATAAATTTTCTAGGTAAGAAGTAGAAGAAGTTTGTCTTTTTTATTTTTCTTATTCTTTGTCATCACATAAACGTAAACATTTTCATTATTATTATAACAATCTGGTCATGTTCTAAGGTCATGACAACCATTTGACATTGCGCGCTTAACTTAAGTTTCATGTCATTTTCCAAAGCAAAGCACTGGCACATATGGCCTATATGTGCATTACTGCTCTCTCTCTCTCTCTCTCTCTCTCTCTAGCTATCTATCTACACCGATCTGCAATGTGTAGCAACGGTTCACTTCCGGTATACATCACTAAAGGCATAAACGACATGTGTATGTGAGGGAGCTGTCAATCAAATCTAAAGAGATAGTTACTTGTACTTAAGACTCAATTTTAATAAATAATAACATTTTGATCAATGCTTTCTTAGTAATTTAAACGTTATTCTAAACTAAAAAAAAAGGAAACGAAGCAAAATCAAATATATTTGTAGATATATTTAAATAAGCAACAGCTGGCTGTTGCATATTTAACCCTTGAGGTTGATTAAGAGATTTTGTCTGAAACAACTCATATCTAACATTTGACATTTTTTGGTTTTTTACTCTAATTAAAGTAAAATAAATGACAAATTCGTATCGACCCTTGTTAAAAAGAAAAAAAAAAAAGAAGAAAATAAATTAAAATTAAGGAACAATTTTTCTATTTTGTTAATAGAAAAAACAATTTTTTTTTTTTTGATTATGAGAATCTTAAACAAATCCATATCTTTTTATATCCACCACCGAAGGATTGGTTATTATCATTTTGTCAAAACGTTTGCAACGCTTAGAACGAAGCTTTGGAGGCCCCACAAAATATTCTTCTTCTTAATGGATTTAAGCATGTCCGCCTGTTCGTTGGAATAAAAAATAGCTTTTTGCTCATTACTCATAAACTATAGAAAATATGGGAGGTACCGTAGCAATTGTACAAAAATGTATAACGGGCAGAAACCAGCCCCAAAAAACCATATAAAGCATATAAATTTTTGCGCAGTTTCAAATTTGTAATGCACCGTCTGCCCAATTGTGTAGTCTCTGTGGTAAACGTTCTCCCGTTAGTGAGAATGGAGATATCATCTAGCGACATGCAAAAGAGGTTGAAAGTGACTTAAACTTTTTCAAGTACACGCCCACAACGTCCACGAACCTATGCGACAAAAGCTATTCTTTTAAAAATAAAAATAATCAGCCACGCCCAGTTTATATTACAGAACATGAAGATTTAGTTCTTTTACTTTTTTTACGATGAAGGGTATAAAAGATTCGTTCACGACCGAATATAATAATCTTACTTGTTTCTTTTATGATTTGATTTCAGGAAAAAAAAATCTATACCCGAAAAAAAGTATTTGCCTGCAAACCTTCATTATGATGTACTTTCTTTTCTGAAAGGTTTCTTAAAATATCAGATTACATACTGCAACTGCACAATACTCCGAAATGCTCATTTTTTTTTTTTAGAAATTATTTGCACGGATTTCAGTTATAATTATTTTACGTATTTTCATCAGGAAAATTGTTGTTTATTTTTAAAGAAGAAGAATGAGGTAATTGAGATATTTTTTTTGTACTATGTATATCTATATTAAGAGCTCCAAATGGCAGTAGCTCCTAGATATGCGATTCAAACCTCCTTAAAGGTATCTCTTTCTGACTCTGTGGCGTTTTTTATTATCATGAAATTGCGACTACGCCCTTAAAATTTTGTCTAGAAGAACGAATTTACGAGAAAATCTCTGTCATTTCTGTCAGGTTAATTTGGAAAATGCAACAAATCAGTTAATCGATAGAGCCGTAAGCATCAGAGCAGGCTAATAATCTGCTCCTTTTTTATGATAAGTTGATTGGATCTTAAATTTTTCTTTAAAAACCTGTCTGCCCGTTATGCAAAAGTCAATTAGAGGGTAATATCAGTTTTTGTTCACCGAAAATAGTGCGATTTTTCTTCGTTAAATCCTACATCACTTGAGATACAAGTGCATTAAATCTTTGCGAATGTGTCCCAAAACTATTTAAGACAAGCTCACCTTTTATTTTACCGATGTTCTCATTATCATCTCCTGAATTGCTCAATCTTGTTTTGTCTGTCCTTCCGTCTTCTGGCTATTGGCCTGCCTGGCTATCATACTGCGCATGTAATTTGAGATGTTTTAATTAGGCTAAGTTATGTAGGGTATTTAAAGCCCAGACTATAACATTTTTTTTTGTTTAATTTTAAAAAAATATGAAAGTGAAGGATATAAGTTGCATTTATAAGCAGGCGCCTATAAATCTGGCTTGGGTATCCTCGAAGATATACGAACGAAAGGGTCAGATGCGTGTGGGCGAGGAAAGTGGATCCACAACTCTCGCTAGTATTGAACATCGGAGTTCTTGTGCTTATGTTCCACGGTGATCAAAGAGATTTGTTAGCATTCTTACCTATTCATCCTGTATACCGCTCACATACTGCCGACCCACTACCTTGACCCTTGACCCAATCCCACTGCCCGCCTTTTAGGACAACCCACCATTATTGGTCGCTTTCATCGTATCTAATAGTCGAATATGCACAAGTACTACTCCCTCTTTCCGTCCCTCTCTACCCATAAACTTGCTGACTATCATCGCGCCTATAAAATGCAGCAGACATCTCCTGAGTGCTGGCTCATCCAAAAATGAAAAAAAAAATGTTTTCAAATGTAAAGCTTATACGATCGATTCACCGAATGAATGGATATTTACTTCTTCTTGCACTCAAAATTTTCGAGTCCTTTGCTAGGATATCAAAAAGTTTTTACTATATTGGAGAACTGCACAAAAATTGGTAAATTATGTTTTAATGAAGTTTCCATATTTTCCATGTTATTTCCGTTTACAACATAACATAACAACGCATTAATTATAAGGCGTGAAGACTATGATGGAAGGAAGAGTATAAGTAAAAGCACTCAAGTGCAATTATTTAATTTCAAGTTGAACATTAAGCCAAAAATAACAATGTATGTGTTTGGTTTTATAATAAACACCAATTTAATTAAAGGGTACTTTAAAAAGAAAACAAAAGGCATTTCTACCACCATCGCACACCCTTTCAGCTAAGAAACGCACGTGTTTTCTAAAAATCGGCTTTCCTCCCCATCCATATAACTGGGTGATCATTTTGAATTTTTGGTATAAATAAATACAATATTTTTGACATTTACTCAAACTGACAGTTTCTGGAAACATACGCCAGGCATACCGACTACGGTGTTGACTGTTGAGAAAACATTCTCCACGATGTAATGCTAACAACACACGTGCCTTGTATTACCGTTTCTACGGGATCGTTGTCAAGGTGTAACTAAGCATACAGCTTACACATAATTTTGGCGTTTTAAGAAGTTTCACATAATTGAATTTTCTCACTGACATGTGTAATAAAAATTTTTCCACTGTTATTATATCCACAAGCGCATTGTATACTCCATTTGCAGTAACTAAAAATGTTCATTAGGAACGCAGTAAGGCATATAATTGGCATGAGATACTGAATCGTTTCATTCATATTCTTTTGGCAGTACAAAGAAAGCTATAAATTTGCTAAATGTTAAAAAGGCGCAAAATCTATCCACAAAGCCATTCACAATCCTTAATTAGTAAAACGGAACGCAAAATAAATGAGTTACGCTTAAATAAAACCTTTACTTCGACTACAGTTTGCAAGAATATTTCTGGAGCGTTCTGAACGAATGTAAGGGAGGGACAGATCTGATTGCTTTAATGACATGGCCACAATTAATAACAAGTAAAAGCGTTACGGTAGAAGATTGGTCCACCACGCCACTTAATACAGTAGTTCATATAAGAACTTTTCAACGTAAGGCGTGTTATGGCAACTGCTGAAAAACCATTCCGTTCCGAACATTTTCAATAACATTTGTCTTTGTGCCAAAACAGGTGGGTGTAGCCAATTTTAATTTAACAAGGCCCACGAGATTACAAGAATACGTGGACTAATATTAGAATAACAGACGGCTTGGTGGACAGACAGACAGCCTTTGATAGATTCAAAAAGTGGCTCTGAATCGATCGACATAAAAAAAGGTGTGTCGTTCTAAAGCTCTTCTGACGTTTCTTTTCGAAGCTTTTCGGTATACCGATTATTCAGATCCCATTTTTCCCAGTAAGAGCGCTGCACGCGCACTAGTCTTTCCCATCATGCCCTTTATGCTGTTTACTCAAGAAACGAACATAAAAATATCGTATTTATCATCAGCAGTATAATCGATTATGTATTTTTTCTCTCCTTTCCTTCTGCTAAAACTTTCCATCATTTTGTTTTTGCTTCGCAATCCTTTCCGATTTAATTTTAAAACTGAAAATAAACTAAAAAGTGAATCTCTTACTATTGAAGTGGCGTAAATCAATTTTTTGAAAAATAGATTGATCTTAACTTATCTTGCAAATCAATATACAAATTAAGTTTTTAATCATTTTACTAGGCATACTTCTTACGATCAGTATAAAGATATAATCTATAAATTATTTTCTGAACGATATTTATTGTAAATTAATTTCCAAAGACCAACTCTTGCAAAAACGTCTGATGAAATCTATCATATGCTGCCCTGGCAAACCTGGCATAGTAATTTCTCGTACGGTTTTGACGACTTTGATTCTATTACAGCGCGTATTACTTTTATTTTAATCGTTTACACTTCTGTAAGTTGAGAATACATTTTGATGCCACAAATTCCGATATTTTTTATCGGATGTTAACACTAGGGTCATCGTTATAAGATTTAATATTGATTGGTAAAATTTCTTCACAAAGGTTTACCTTTCTCCGAATTTCAGTTTTATCAAAATACTAGTAACAGAAAGAGCAACAAAATGATGGCTAAGTCGAAGTCCTTTTTTCTCAACGGCGAAGCGGATACGAAATATTATGAATAATTAACTCGCCCGCATTTTCCCGAAGATGGGACAAAATTCCATCTTTGACTCGAACATTCATGTTTCGAGGTTCTGAGCTCATAACAAGTGATAGATATGCGGTGAAGGAGTAAAGAAATCGGTTCAAAACACTAAAATAGTAATTTTATTAAAACAAATTAACATTTTGTACCTAGGCAGGGCCAACTACGATTTTTATCGATATATAACGATATTTTTTAAATTGAGTTTTCCGCAGCAAGTGGCCCGATCCAATACACTATTTTGAGCCAAAAGATAGCAGCAAACCAGAAGTTTCTCTTTCCTAATGGTTCGAGATAAACTTACATCGACAGAGATCGGGAGGACACCCTTGCTTATATACATCCGTAATTTATGTTAGAAATGATTTTGAATTAATTGATCAAGCGGAGAAAATATTTGAAATCCTTTTGGATGTTGCCTATGTCCGCACAAAAGTATTGCAACTCTTATCACAAAAGCAGTAAGATATAATAATCTTTCCGCCCATTTGAGAGCTTTAGCTACTTAACAGTTCGATGTCCAATTTCACTGCCCTATGCCTTAATAAACCCAACTATTATTATTTGGAATAACAATTTAACTGTCTCTTGAACAGAGAAACCTAAGCCTTTTAAGAGAGTAAACGTATATTTTTAAAATTTAAATGACTCTAACGCCGCTTGATTCTTACTAAATATATTGGAAGGAAAGCTAGAAAGAGAAGGCTAGACAGGCTAAATAGATAGAAACAAAAATTGTATTCCACTGTTCACGGAATCCATTAGAAATTGCATTACAACTTTTCTGACATTAAAACTAATTGAAATCAACATAATTATCACTTCGACACTACGGAAAAGGGAGCAAATAACTTGACAATCAAATAATAACCCACAAGTCTCCAGATAATACTGCAACACTTCATAATTGCTTATGTCGTTTTCAGTATGCCCAATAGCAACATTGTCATCACTAAAGTGAGAATGAGAGTAAAAGAAAGTATACACAAATCATAACTTGACTTCAGGGAGGTCGTTACATCTAACGGTATCAAGATAAATAAAAAACACACCCGCACAAAGGAAATATTTAAGCAAATTATTCTCACTTATTAACACCCTCTACGTACTAGCATTTTTTCGTTTTTTTTTTTTTTGTTTTTGTCGTATCACGATAACATGATAACAGAAGGGTGGTTATTGTAAATATTCTCCCCAAAAATCATAAATGTATGCTAGAGAGGCTTATAAACATTTCTCATTTTGAGTTATATTTAATATTTATTTATATGCTTTGGGCATTTTATATAGGCTAAGACCCCTTGGGGAATAAATTAACTTTACGAACAGATTTTTATCATTGCCATGACGAAAGAAAAACAGCTGTTTTTTCCTTTTTTTTAAATTTATAGTTTATTTAATCAACTAATTTTTATTTACTTATCAATTTTGTTTATTTATTCTTTTTTTTTTAGATCATTTTTTATTAGCGCCATAAAATCCAAACATAATTACGACTAATAAATAAATTGACCAATGAAATAAATAAACTTTTTATGATTAGCACTAAACAAATTTATATGAATGTGTGAGTCAACAAGACAATAGTGATTGATTTGCTGCTGTAAAGCAAGATAAAAGAATTGAAAATTGTTGTACACAGGTTACATCTAACCTAAGCCCCCTACAATTTACATATTAGTAGTAGAAACCAGGAATTTCAGACTATCAGCGATATTTGTTAATAAGGACGCAAATTTTATATAAAAATGCACTTCTTATCCCAGACGTATTTAAAGACGACTAGCCTAAACCTGCTATTAACAATTTTGTAATAAAAACTTGCCAAAATGTTGATCATTTTATTTACGGCCAGAAACATATCGAATAGAGTCCTAAGGTTTCTGACAATTAATCCTAGTTATGTTGTACACGAGCTATTAAATGAGAAAGGATTCTGCAACAATATTGCTAATAATTTAGTAACAATCGATATAAGGACTATAAATTTAAATAGCATCACTGGGTAGGTTGAACTCGTTTCCTTCTGCTCCTTATAGTCATTAGCAAGCCCATCATGAAAATTGGCATCCTCCAGTACGGCGGCAATTAGGAAAAGTGATGTCATACAATATTTATGCAAAGATTAATGAGGATATTTCCGAGTTGGGGAAAGCCCAACTGGTTTAAGCAAATATACATAATAGGAAATAGGAAAGTGTTCTGTTAATTGCGGGCGTATGATAACAATGACAAATTTCAAATTTTCCGTTATAGCGGATCAGCTATCAGGACAATTTTTCAAAGGTTAGGAATCACGCTTATTTCGGAACCTGTTTTACATTCAGTAAAGGATATATATTCATCCATGCAATGGACGATAAACAAAGGACGACTAGACCAACTAATTTAGCTGAATTAATTCAGAATGGTATGATAACCAACAGAGTATATATAGGTATGTATATATATAAAGAGAAATAAGTGCAGCTAAAGCCTTTCCGAATTCCGGTAGTTGAAGGTATTGTAACTTCCAAGGAAATCCGCAAAATTTTCGTGTGAATTTATTATCATGTTTATTTACCCCATAAAACAACAAAATGATAAACATTTTAATTTCAAATATGTTTATACATTTACTTGTATGTATATATTTGCGCTTGTCTATATGGATAAACCGTTAAACGTGTTATATTTCCAAGCAATTAAACAACAAGAGAATTGCCTCTGTTTTGAAACTTTTTTTTTTTTTGGTCAAAACATTATTCAAGTCAATCGTCCAACTCCCTTATATTATTTTTAAGATATAAAACAAACTACTACGAAAAGGTAATTTTTTAACCTAAATTCTATTTAGAACCAACAATGAAAAAATTTTTATTATAATTTCATGTTTATTATGTTCAGCGCATCTTAACATTATAATAAAATCTATATACTAAAGACTTCAAAAAAAAGTTCTTGTAAGTCGACAGAGTTTAATTTTTATAGTCGTGTGGGAAATCACATAAGGAAGAAAATAAATCCAATATTAAAGTCATTATCTAAACATAGCCTTAGCGTAGGGGTTAAATCGCTCGATGCGAGTAGTTTGCTAGCTGCAACGTACGTATAGTTTAATTAAAAGTACCTAGGTCTACTGCTGGAAGCTTTCACATTCCTTCCCGAAATACATATATATATATATATATGCTGAATCAAATTTTCGCAGAATCTCTTCCAACTAATCAATTGAAATGCGATCAACGAAAACACAAACCTTTAAAAATCATACTTAGTACGGTCCGATTTATAGCCGCGGCGTTTAGATCAATTCATCGACATATGTCTCTCCGATGCTAAATCCTTGAAGGCTAATTTACGTAAATTGCCCTTAGCCAAAGCTGTATGTGTGAGGAATATAGCCAAAGTTACACAAAGTTGTGCTCTCATGAGCTAATTTGACCGAAATCTGTCAGCGAGATTGTAAATTAACTACTCGCCAGACCATTGAGGAGGCGGAATACGACATGAAAATAAATTAAAAAAAGGCAAAAATTTTAATGAAGAACTATAAGGCGTATAGCCTTCCTGTCAGTTTATAAAGCGAAAAATGTTGTTGCGTACAAGAGATGGCTTTTTCAGCAGAGAATAGTGTGCCCATCGGGTTAAACTCCAAAGCAACATATCTCCATTGTTTTATCTTGTTTCAAGTTTGAATGAGTTTGCCGCACTGATCTAGCTTGGAAGACACATTTAGTGGTGCACTCCTTATTTTACACATTTTTATTTGACTTGTCAGTATGGAGAGAATTGGAATCAAAATTTCCGGTTTAGTTACGATGGCTGCATAATGAATTTTTCTTCATATTTAAAATGACGACCGCTGCAAATTGTTAGATTATCTTTTGCTTAATAATTCTCTTAATACGGACACCAAATCAAAATATTGGAAGACTAGAATGGACAAACCTAGGTAGAAACGTATGAACGTAACTTTAACGATAAAGCACTCAAAAAATAATAGCGTAACGTTGATGAAACTTTGAGAAATTAGGTAATTGGAATTATAATAAACTAAAAAGCGATTATACAAGGAAAGTTTGTTAAGTACGCTTCCATTTGGGGTCAACTAAAACTTTCCAACTTATTTGTCCTCTGTCGCTTTTATATGAAGATACATAAATGAAATCGAATTTCTTCCAAATTAAAATATTATGTGCAGATGCGTTAATGTAGCTGAGACAAAATTTCTTTGATATAATGTGTAGTCACAAAAAAGTGGCTGAGACAAAATTTCTTTTATACATAGTCAGAGAAAAGTGGCTGAGACAATATTTCTTTTTCGCCTTTTAGTTCGCTTAAATAAAAGCTTATTTCAAATATGTTTACCTTTGGCTCATTTACCTAAGATCGAAATTTATTTTCCAATTGTATCTTCGTCCAGTAACGCGCTAGCAAAATAAACTTGCAAGAGCATCCCAGTTGATTGCTTCTATAACTTAAATTTGTGAATTAGAGACTTTTAACTGGAATTAAATCATAAAATTAAGAAAGACTCTATGCCAGCTTTCACGACCAAACGTTAAAATAAGTTGATTTTCGCACTGCTATTGTCATTGTCCTCATCGAAAATTGCCCATAACAATGGATAACCAATTATATTCTAGAAAACATTTTCAACTTTATTAAATTCACGAAAAAAGCATGCGTAGGGTAAAACATTATGAGCAATGAGCAACTATTTTCAATAGCGTTCCTCGTTAGTCCGTCAAATTTCATCAAAATAATTCAAAAAACGAAGGCAGACAAACGGGCAGACAAGCTTAAAACGTTTCAAAATGTGTTTCTGAATCGATATTAACACATGGGTCTGATGTATGGTATATAAACCAATCAGGTTCTTTTTTATATCTTATGTAACGAATAATTTTCATTTGTCTCCAAATTTGTCACCATTTACTAAATGCTTCTATGAAATTTGGACGCAACTTTTTTATATAAGGAAAGCATCACTGGGAAAGCACCAAGGCGCAAAAAACAACCTCTGCACCTATCCCTAAATCTTTTAACACGATCGCTAAGCTTTTTACAAAGAAACGAATCGCTTAGGATATGCATAAAGTAATACGATACGTCTTTTCCATCTTTGATTCGTTAATATCTTAATGTGAAGACCTACAATCGTATATGGATCGCTTGAATCGCATATGGATCGAAACATAATCAAACAGAAACAATTACGCAAATATCCGTCAAAGTCATATTTTGACACAAAAAAAAGGTAGGCGCTTCCTATCTTCAACGTAGCCGCAGTCATCGCAGCGAAAGATATTGTCAAATGTTATTTGTACACATAAAAATCGAAACACCCATGGCCCCTAAGAAATCGGACGAAAAAAAATGTTTTTCTCCCATACTGTTGAGAAACCAGCACTCCATGCATTTCGTCAATCCATACGTACATAACCTTAGGGTGGGGTGATTTCCTTCTTATTGTTATATATTTCTCACGTCGCTGCCATAGTTAGACTGTTTAAATAGCAGGCGACGTACGGCATTTAACCGCAGAAGCACATTTTTGTTGATTTTCTCCTTAGTTCCATTTTTAGAACCCGTTTTATTTCTGTCTTGTGTTATAAAAGCATGGTTACGCTAAAATGCGTAAAAGTTGAATGTAAAAAAATAAAGTCCTTACGAAGCTTTGCAACCTTTGAATGAATGCCGTATAGTAACTATAAACTTGATGTAACTGGCGCCTGACTTACGTTTATTCAAAACACGTACCCACATGACAAAAATAAATTGTTGTTATTATAAGCGCCACCTCCGCGCAAAACTGATAGATGAGTATATTCTCATTGCCATCAAAACATACGGGTATACTAAATTTGTTTTCCGGTTTGTATCGCTCAAAAATGTACTCCAGAATTCACGTAAAGGGTATATATTCCCGATTAGTACATGACGTTTAGTCGATTTATTTAAGTTTGCATACCAATCTTCCGAGCGTTTGCTTCCTCTTTGCTAAGTATGACAAAACCCAAAAATAATTGCATATGTATTCTCAGCTAAAGACTATAGGTCAAGTTTAAAAATGCACTTAAATCACTTATAAGCAGGCCCGCAATAAACAAGAGATGGCCACTTGTAATCTTCCGAAGGTATTGATCTCAAATGCATTGCACAAAAACATCTAAAATCTTAATCTGTCAGCGCTCGGAGAGGTAGGCCATCAAAGATTCTGCTTCATGCAACACTTAATGGTGCATTTAAAAACTTGTTTAAATTTATATAATTTTTTAAAAGCTTTCAAGCTAATGGCGTAGAGGAATTTTAAACACAACACTAAGAATTTGACGGCAGAAGCTTGCATTTTACTGACTGATTCGAATACCAACACTTCATATTTTAATCCTTTAGCCCCATTTTCTGGCAATCTTGATGGTTTGAATAGCACTTTAATCTTACGAAACGAATGACAAACGCAGTATAACCCATTTTTTGAGTAATAAAAAAATTATTGATTTTTCTTTTCTTTTTTTTTTTCACAATAACAAAGCCTTTTTTTTAAACTGCGCTATTATTATATTGGTCAACGTTGCGGTTTTATATTTCAAATGTTTATAAAATGTGTACATATATGCGAATGCGTGTATGCGTACGCGCGTGTGTATATGTAATCAAATGTTTATGTCTTTCTCGCCATACAGACCAAAAATGAAAATATTTTATCAGGTGGATTTATTTAAAAAAGCACTTGTTTATAAGTTTATAAAAGGAATTTTTCTCTCAATTATATAACAAAATTTTTAAATGTTTAAAGTCCAATTCAAACTCTTCCTATGTCTAGAAATAGAAATTCCTTAGAAAAAACAAAAGCGGATGGTAACTGAGTTTAGGTGGAAAACCATCACAAATTGTGGCAGACTTTTATATGACTTGATTTTTCCAGCATACTTATACAACCTTACAACATTTTTCCCTAAACGCGATTTTTCGAAAAGCTAAGCAACGTAGCACTAACTATTCTCCTTCTTTTCTACCTGATGGTATCTTCAAATAAAGTTCTCTACTAAACTGGTGGGGATTTTCGATGATTTAACTTAAACGTTACTTCGTCACGACGACACTCGTCAATCACACAATATTTTTAATATCCCCTATGTACTTCTTGTGGGTTAACTGATTTTTGCGCCTCCTAATCTCAGCTAACTACGACACAGGCGGTCTTTTAAATTAAAGATACCTTGCAAGAATGGTTCTGGTGTTGTCATAATAGCCTATAGCACTTGGGGTATAAGGTACCAACATACAGAAGGACTTGATTTATTGACCGATCGATTCTGAGTTACTTTTTCAATATGTCTGTCCACTTAACTTAAACGCTGGGTCGGATCACTTTTCCCATCAGCCTATATACAAAGGCTTATTTTAAAAAGTCGTCATACGAATAACTGCATTAAGCAAAGTATTGTAGAGTGTTCAATAGTCGATCGTGTCTCACTACAAAGTTCTTACCTGTCTTCCGATGTTTTTCAAAAATAATTTTTTTTCTATACTCGAATTTATGCTTAATAACCTCCTAACCTCCTAGAATGTAAATATTCTATCACTTTTCCTTCCGCGATATCACTTCACATGGCAATCAATCAGATTCGCATCTATAATCTCTCTTCCGTATCTAGAACAGCAATCCAAATTCTATCTGTTAAAAACGGCGACTTCAGCCCAAAAGTCTCTACCGCCCAATGTAATTGATGATGTTTTCTGGATTTACGGACAGTCTTAATCTTTCTTAGTCTTCATTTACCTTATGTTATACATAAATTTTTCATCTGTTATGTTTTTAATTTTTTTTTTGTTGCAACTTCAAACACACAACATAGTTAGTTATGTTTTAATATATGATGTGTCAAAGGTATAAGCTCTTCACAACAACCCATCATTTTATCCAAACCAATCCAATTCGAAATAAATCCAAAATTTTTCTTCGAAAATCATCTTTTTTATGACCAAACTCATTTCTAGCTCAATGTTTTCGTTCATACAGAAAATTTTCGTCTTATTCGCAAATAATCAGTTCATCCTCGAAAAGTTACCGTTTAATGTGGACGAACGATAGGCAACATCAATACGTCATTTTTCTTTCACTAATCATGAGAAGTTCCGACAGGGAATGGAATGGAAAACATTATTGGAATATGATATGAATTGTATGCAAAGAACTTTTGCTTTCTACAAGGCGGCATGCCATGCCACGCATAAGAGCTTTATGGAATAAGTAAAATTATATAATATATAAAAATATAGCAGATATTATACCAGCAGCACAACTGTATACGTCCTGCTATTATATAGAAGTAATAGCTAGAGGTGATGTTACGGAATATTAATCATAGGTGAAAGATTTTTTTCGAAAAAGGCTTCGCCATTCGAAACGTGACGATGTATCCTTTACGAAAATATAAAATATTGAAAAACGAAACATTTTTTTTGCGTTTCGTTTTCGAGATCTTTTCTCTCTTTCGAATTTTCAATGTTTACTTTCTATATAACTTTCTATATAACTTCTCAAAAAAAAAAAAAAACAAATAAAAGCTACAAAGTCCTTAACTGATTGAATAAGAAATATTTTTCCGTTGAACTTTCATTTGTGGTTTGCAAATATTTATTACGACCATTACATAAACATTTCCATAGCTTTTAAACTATAGCTTATTCCAGGTGTAGAGTTGAATATTATACTAACCTTTCTCAGATGGCTGTGGTAAAAATTTTCTCTGCAACTTTTCGTACAATATTTAAAGTAGTGTAGTGTTTTGCCCATTGCATGGGCGCGGTAAATGCCTTTTTCCAAATTTTTGCCAATGCTATGCTAATTGTGCCGAAATAATTATTTCACCTATCATCGAAATACTTTCGATTGCGGATATCGATCTCAATTTTATTACAAAATTGTTGTTTAACTCATATAGATACTTAATAAAAAAATTGTCTGTTTCTTACTCGCTTCGTTTTCTTTTTATCTCATGCTATAAAATATTTTTGGAAAATTTCAAGCCATACGCCATAAGCTACCCTTAAGCGTTAAGACAAAAATTTCTAATTATGATTTTCATGAGCAGGCCATCGGTTTGATCATGTCATATTCAGAATCTGACAATGGTCAAAAATAGGATGACACAAACTTCCGATGAAACTACCAAATACTTAATCAATTTTTTTCGATTTAAAACATATTCTTTTACGAAGAAATTTTCAATGGAAATAAAGTATATTTTGATGGAACAATGAACTTTATTTGAACAGAAAGTAGGATTAATTTTCACATTACATAGTGGTAGTAGTAGTAGTAGTAGTAGTAGAAGTGAAATATGATATCAAAGTTGTCCGCCAGGTGGCCTTGCCACACAAAACACACCAACACAAAAACGATAACCAACATAATATAGTAGAGAAAAACAACTAAACAATAGAAAAACAACAAAATGAAAACATTTTTGGAATATGATTCCTTTGGAAAAACGGCTAATAATTTGTTTTATTCCTGTTTTTTCTCGAAACATTTGTTTTCATTAGAAAACACAATTTTTGGTAAATTTCATTTTAGTTCGATGTTCTAGCGCTGTGTTCTGTAAAACAAAAACACGAAACCAACAAAAAACAACAGCAACAATAAATTAATAAAAATACGGGTTAAATTGAAAATCCGCATCGATATCAATTGCAGAAAAAAGCCAATAGAGCAGACAATAAATTTACTACGTGGAATAAAGTGTAATTGATATCTTTTGTACCCATACATATACATGACCCTGAATAAAATTCATATGTCTAATATATAAATTCTATAATGTGTTTAATGAGAATTTTCTCTGGCTTTTAATAAATACTAAGCGTTTAAAGTGGTTTCCTTCCATACCTAGGAAAAAAAAAGAAGAAAATATGCACAAAAATTTTGTCAAAATTCTAAAAATTTCTAAAACCGTTTTGCTTAGGAAACAATGCTACTGTTTATGGTAATTAGTAAACGATTATGCCAACCATTAGGTATGTCTGAGTGCAAGCATTTAAGGAAAGAAGACGTGGCTTTAAAAACAAAGAAGTGCTTATCTAAGATTAATGCTCTAATTCGGTAGGCTGACAGATCTACAAGATTACTGTTCGCTGCCAGATTTTTTGTTAGTCGGATTTAAATATGATATTTACAGTAAACACGACTTTGGAAAAACTGTTCGCTAAACTAAAACAATATATGAAGCACTTTTTTGTTATTTGTGAGTGCGTCAGCAACTCGTTTCGAGCAATTTTCATTTTCAACTTTTTGACGGCCGCTATATATGCCCGAACCCAATAATATTTTTGATTATAACTGCTATCAGTCTTAGATAACATAAAAATTATTGCTTACAATGTATTGTACGCTAGCAAGCTTTTGCTGTTACTACAGATTATATCTTAAATTTGTCATATATTTGCCACGCCCATAAATGCTGAGTTGAAACATTATAACGTTTATATTTTATTGATTCGCCTAATATATAAGAATTGTTCATTTCAAGCCATAAAAATAAATTATGCTTAAGATACATGCCTCTCTCTCGTCATGTCAAATTAATATCGGAGAACTAAAAAGCTATCTAAAATTACGGTCTGAGGAATATGTTTGAATGTTTGAAGCATTTAACTTGGTCATAACTTTTTCTGCGTGAAAGAGGCTTTCTCAAAATAATTAGGAGTATGTATAAATGGTGTTTAGTTTGCACAGTAATCGGTAGATAAAACATAGGTACATAGGGAGGTATAAAATGGATGGTAGGTATCTTCGATTTAACTTGAAATTAAATAAGAGTTTGGAGAAAAACTATTGAAAGATCTTCTGTTATTTCTTATGCCCTATTATGCACTATTTGTGGTATAAGGCAGCATTAGATTTGGGCGAACATATACAATATGCAGTAGAGCTTGAGGTAGACACAGCTTGTATTAAAGCGATCGATTCAGAATCTAAGCTTGTCTGTCCATCTGCAATTTTGTCAGTCTCGCCGTCCTGCTTTCTTATGTGTAAATTAAAGGCCGCATATTTGAGATATTTTACTGAAATTTGGCAAACTGACGTGTTTTGCCCAAAGGGCGAATGCTATTGAAAATGTTTTGGATCTGACCACTTTTTACACCATTTCCCACGTAATGCGTTATTTTGAAAAGTCATTATATGAATATGTTTAAGATGGTGGGGTGTCTTTAAAGGTGGACCATCATCTACTATAGTGGTTTTATTTATTTTTTAATTGAATTTTTCGTTTATTCAAAGTGAATATTATTTAAGTATGAAACCATCATTATTATTATCTATGATTTTCTGGTATTTCTAGGTCAATTTGATAATTCCATCGGTGTAGAAATTTTTTGGTCTAATAGCAAATTTTTTGCTCAAGTAATGTCACAGTCCTTTTTTGAAATCAAAGTCGATTCATTCAGAGAGCGAAACAACTGGTAAGTCAACGGAGCTAGGTCTACCATATATGCATCAAAATATCCACGATCTCTTCATTTTTTTGTAAGTCATCAAAAGTTTACCTAGTTTGCTGTGTTCGTAATGAAAGACCAATTTTGACCGGTTTTTTTTTTCAACCGCTTGCTCGTTTATTCTCTACCAGTAGAGATTAGAACCAACCGTTTGATCTGATTCTAGAACTTCCTAATATGCGATTATCTTTATCTCACCATAAGCGTAGCGTAGCTTCATAGAGTGTCAATTTTTCTCATTTTGAAGTTGTTCGCGGTTTCTCGCGTTCTTGTAATCACAATGTTTGATCTTCCTTGTATGATAGCCATTTGCCATCAGCAGTAATGTTTGGCTGCAAAAATGGGTTGATATTGTTGTTTTACAATAGCAATTCGCTGATAGAAATTCATTTAATCAAGTTTCTTATCGACACTATGTGTGGCTGCAAGGCTGTCTATGCAGTCTTACTCAAAAATATGCCCCTGTTTCTATTTTCGATATGTAGTTCATTAGTAATACCGTGCTTGCTTACACGTCGCTCATCTTCGATATTTTCACAATTTCGCCGATTTTTTTTTTAGTGATTGGGCGACTAGTGCGTGGTAGATCTTTTACATCTTAATTTCTAAGAAAGGAAGTCAACTCACTGTCCATTTTGGTAATAAGTTTTGCAGATCGATGGGAAGTTCCTTAAAAATTTCACCCATTTTTACAATAATACGGTCTGTGACACGATCGAAAAATTAAAAACTCATGGACAAAATAAGTAGGGATTAAAAAAAACACAATGCAATCTGCTTAGCTTTGCAATAAATGCAAAAACGGTATAGTTTAACCATGAAACAAAGCCGCGAGTCATTACACAACCAGTCTGCAATAATATCCCTCAAGCTTTCGCCGGAGAATTTCAGTAGCAAGAAATGCTCTTCTTCCACAAGACACGATTGGTAATGCTACCCCAGATAGCAATTTTCTACCGAATAAATTAATTTTGGAAATCTTAGTCAATAAATTAAAAATTAAATTTCGGAGTTATCTCCTTCTCCTTACTACAGCGGAAACCCCTTTGGGTATCATTCTTGACACTTTATGAGTGATCATAAAACGGTGGCATAATCTAAGAAGGTAGCATTATCTCTCAATTTTTCGATTTCGAGGATTTCATAACACCAACGAAATAGTAAACGAACAATTTTAGAATGTCACGATGATCATGAATATACTTCCAACTTGTAACACATAGATGCAATTATATTGCAATTATTGGAACTGATGCTGAATTGCAAGGATAGGCGTTAATTTTTGATTAGCTGCTATCTCTCGAAGATCTGCCTAGCCCTTATAAATTTGGTTTAATTATCATCAGCTTTTATTAGCAGTTAGAGGAAAATGTTGTTCAATGTTAAGTGAAAAATATTTCAGAAAAAATTTTTCCAACCAACTGTGATCCTATCAAAATCTTGTCAATCATAGCAGCGCTCTTTCCTTTCCCTCAAACAACACATGGGGAAAAGGCGATACCGGTTACCGGCAGATTTGCAACGATCAATAGATCGCAGCATTGGAAGAAGTCGTGCAACGCAACTGTAGACATGGGTGAACAACGAAAATATTTTCTTGCCAGCACAATATTTCTTAAGAAGAACACAGAGTTGGTTTTCTTCGTAAACATTACGTGTTTGGAATAATATTTTTTTAAGGGGCGTTTACGATATCATCGAAAATTTCACTATACTTAAACATCAACCCTCAAATTTAAACACATACAACCAAGATAGAAGATGCTTTCAATTCACAATGCATTATATTGTAAAGACAGATTTCATTGTTTAAATCCTACACAAAAAAAAAAAAAAAAAATAAAAAAAATAAAACGCACACACAAACCCACGGATGTATATACACACACACATATAAATGCCAACAAGTTACCTGTCAAGAGACAAAACAATACAAAAAACAGCTAATACGCCATCATCGGATAAATACCAGTTTTATATAAGAAAGGAGGAAGAGGAGCAATGGTTCATATTATGAAAGAACATAAAAAACTTAAAAAAAAACACAAAAAAATGTAAATGAGTTAAAGAGAATTTCTACTCAAAATTGAGTAAATTTCGCTCACTCTTTAGTAGCTCTCGTCTATACAAAAAAAAAAAAAATCGTAGACTTTTCGGTTATAGAGAAAGCAACAAAAAAGTTCCATTGGTATAACAAATTATCCACCATTGACTATAATTAGTTCGCTAACGATCGTATCTATCTTGCAATGTGTTTTTTAATGTTCAACATTGCTTCTCTCTACCTTCAAGTTATTTTCATTTTTATGGTGACATTTTTGCTAATGTTAGATGACATTTTTACTGTCTAATCCCTAGTTTTGTTTAATCTTGCAATTGATCGTATCGCTTGCTCCTTTTTACGACTCGTCTAGTGTGCTAAAGATGAACAACTTAAGAGGATTTCTTAAAGATTTTTTTTCTTCTTTTTTTTTTTTTTTCTTTCTTTCCTTTTTTGTTTCTTCTTCTTAAAATACTTATTCAAATGAAATCTCATGTAAAATTAGATCAACATCAATGCAAACAAAAGCATTGAAAGCGGAAGCGTAAAATATCGATATTTTTATATAAAAATTAGTTTGAAATTTACACAACTTTTTAAAAAATGTGTATAGAATTTTTTTTTTTTTTAACTAGATTCTATTCATTGAAAGGTGAATATAAATTAATTCAGTTTTTCCGCTTTTAGCATTAAAAGTACCATAAGCATGAGATGATAATCCGATTTATTCATATCAATATATTGACAATAAGTTAGCTATAAAGTTAAATCATGCCTGAAATAATTCAGTTTGTATTAGTTTATGGTAGCAGATCGCTAAATCCAAGGACGATTGCCAAATTTAAGGTCTCATGTTCTTGCGTTTATTTACAAATAAATTATCGGAGTAAACAAATCCCACATGAACTCTCCGATAAGTCTGCTAATGCGCTAACACCATACATTCTCCAAAACGTTTATATCTTGATTATAAAACAATAAACATCCAAGAAATAAATAAAGGTCACAGTTGCTCTCAGATAGATATTTTTAGTATCGATTATAAGGCAGACGTGATTTTCTATAGAACTACGGTCTTCGGTTACCGATTGCGTCATGAAGAGTTTCCTTTATTAAGAGACAGCATGAGTGGAATACTTAGGCCAAGGCCTTCTCTTCCGGACAGAAAGACCGGCAGATGACATCATGATCAATTCAAATGGCAACCGGCCGCCACAAGGTTTGAAACAATACGTAATATATTCAACTGGCTTCGCTGCCACAATTTTGTGAATCGCTTAAGCAAAAAAATATTAGGGAAATCGAAATTTCCAAACATTTCTTCAATTCCTTGCAAACCATAGCTGATATCAAAGTTCACAAAACTCATTGAAGTTCTTTGGAAATTTCATATAAACGATTGCCCCGAAGGCAGGAAGGTCTGTAAAACATTTGAAATTTTTTATAGTGCATATGTTAGCGTAGACAACATATCTACACGGCTCAAATAGGTCAATGTTCGAAAATTTTTTTATACCTAATATATAGATAAAATTGAATTATGCTCATTACGTCTGGTAGTACGTTTGCAAAAACCGCTATACTACAAAATTGTTTCATAATTGCAGTTACATAAATCTGCAAAAAGCTTATTTTGTAAATTCTCATTTTTGATGGCTTTTTTTGATTTCAAATTTAAAAACTAAAAACTAAATCGATTCAAACAAATGTAACAAAACTAGCCTTTGTGCGAAGGACAGCAAACGTAGAAAAAAATCTTCAAAAAAAAAAGGGTCGGAAATCTTTCAAAAAGCGATGAAAAAAATTAGTATGAGAAAGTCTCATGCCAAAGTTTTACGAAGAATGCCTTCCAATCAAAATAAGCGGATGAAAATATTTTAAGAAATTGTACTTTCTCAACGTGCATGGTTTTGTGATGAGCTGGTCCGAAATCGTTTTCATCACTTGAAGATATTAGAGTTGATTTATTTTTTGTTACCAAGTTGCCGGAGATAAGCTTTTGCGAAGACGGCGGTTTGACAGAATGCTTCTGAACGTCACGTTAGCTAGATAGACACAATCGTAGGTCATTTTGGGTTTTCAACGTTCTGTCGGAAGTGCTACTAGTTTTAGAAAAACGTATTTCAAATTCGTTGCAAAATTATACATTTTTTCTGCTGTGGTACAATCCGTTTCTTCTTGTCCGTCATTATAATTTGTTTATTAATTCATGGTGTCACTATCATGTAAGATTACGTCCTTAATCATTTCGATAGGATCATTGAAAGATCAAGCGGTATATATGTAAACGCTTCGAAGATCGGTAATTAACTAACGTTATTAGATTGTTTAATATTTATTGAAATTGGCTGATGCAGCAGGTATGAAAATGGCTGATTCAATATGCACATACACGCTGACAGCGAAAAAAAAAATGATAGCAGCGGTATTAAGATTAACTTGACCTCGCGGCAAAGTTGCGTCTAGCAAACAAAATGTCCATACATTTTCATATACCGCATAACAAACAAAAATCGCACAAAACAAGTCGCATAAATAAAAATTGCACAATCATAAGTTTGACTGCACGTTACATTCTATACTTGTTCCATATCTCAAGGGCTAACGTAACTGTTATGTGATAATTACGAAATCGGATGTTTACCTTTACATATTTAATGTACATTTATTTATTTGTTTATATGCCTATGAATTTCAATCCCCACAAATATTTTGTATACCTGAGATAATAATAATCGTCGTTATTAACTACCTTTAATTAAACAAGTAAGTAATAATCGTCTAATTACAATTTTTAAATAATAAGTACATCAAGCAAATTACGCATATAAATATATATTAATAGTGGGCCTATAGCACAAAATTTTTATACCCATGACCGAAGGAAGGATATATAGTCATTTTGTCAAAGCGTTTGCAATATCCTGAAGCCTTTATCAGCATAAAAACTTTTGAATCCAATTAAGCATGGTCGTCTATCTGTCCATGCAACATCAGTGGCAAACGCTCACTTGGTTGCAAAAATTTAACTATCGGCTGGATATTTGAGAGAAACATTGAAACATCTTCCGTATTATGATCGAAAGAATGGTTATCACGGGTATTGCCCAGACGGCCTTGTTTCAATCGATTCAGAATTTAATGCCGATCAAAATATTTTATAGGGTATCTGGATATAGCAGATAATTTCAAGAAAATGAATCAGCAAGCAATAAGTATTAAATGATGCTGTCTTTTTCTGCTTAAAATGCACAATGTTATTGCAGGTTAGCAAAAGTCCTAACCCCAACAACAAAAGAAGTAAGATCAGTTTTCAATTGATGACAGCGCCGCTGCACATTGCTTGTAAATAACAAAACTTATTTTATTGAGAATAAAAATTTAAAACTAGAAAAGTGTCCATTTTCAAGCAAATGCATAAAGGCGGAAACTGCTCAAACTGCAGCACATACTGCTTAAGATCAATAATTCCTTAGCAGAGAAGTTATAACATCCATGCTTATAAAACAGGCAGATAAATGAAATGCTTAAGAGATCAGC
This sequence comes from Glossina fuscipes, assembly GCF_014805625.2. Lineage (NCBI taxonomy): Eukaryota > Metazoa > Arthropoda > Insecta > Diptera > Glossinidae > Glossina > Glossina fuscipes. Next base: position 2,636,487 of record NW_023998416.1, read on the forward strand.
ATAAGTTTCCAAATCAACTTAAACATAACATCTTATCTAAGAAAACTAGTTCAAAAGCATAAGAAATAAAGGGACCTCTTCAATAGATAGAAATGCGATTACAATCTGAATAAGAAAAACGTGATAATATTGCTATAGTCCGTGAGCGAAGATCTCCAGGAAATTTTGCAAAAAATCATTCAAAGTTATAATAATCTTGGTCTAGCAACCGATAGGCTTAGAATTAACAAAACTCCTTATCTTAGATATCCTCTGTATGTTTTCTATAGGGAGCATCTAAAATTCTCCTCAAAGCGTATACGAATTTCTTTCTTGTTTCCCTATTTAAGTTATAAACTTTTTAAAAGCGTAGCTACATTATTTATTTTCAACTGGTTTTCTTTCATTTATTCAAATGATTACAGATAAGAAATAAAAAAAAAAAAATAATAATAATAATAATTTCCCCATTAAGCACTAATAACTGTGAGTAATAACTTTAGCAGAGCGCACCTACTTGACTCCACTGACATTATTCGCATTATATGCTTGCGCAAAAAAAAAATAAATAAAAAAAATGAATAAATAAATAAAAAAAAAGATTTTTGGCGCCACACACATACCGTTTCTGCAAATAACCAAACGTGCTTTGTACACTCTGAATGCAAATGGAGACAATTGTCGATTGTGTTCGTTAGAAAGAAAGGAAAAAAACGTGAGTCAAAGCAAGCAACCATTGTAATCAAGAGCCAACAATTTACTTCTATGAAAAATAAGAACATTAAAAAATTGGAAAATAAAATGATTTATGGCAAAGCGGAAAATTAATAATGAATCTAAATAAGTAAAGCAAACCCTTGGCAGTTAGTAGTCATATTAGACTTGATCGTAAATCTAAACCAGCATTTGGATTATGCTTTCCATATCGAAGAGATAGTAAAGAAATTAACGGCCAGGAACAGACGACGATTTCTGTGTGACGAAAGTGATTAAAACACCGAATTGATCAAACGCCAGTTGTGCCGAACAAAAACTAAAACAGTCTATTAAGTTTATTCTATTCTATCCAGTTTTTAAAAAGTCAACCATGAAAAAACTCTGGATTGCGAGCGCTGCTGCTTACATTAAGCATATATAATGTTGAAAATCAAAGTGGAATTTTATTAAATGATGTGAAATACCCCAGCATAGCCGCTCGATAAAAGGGACTTACGTCAGTAAGAATCTGTTGACGCTCAAATGTGTTAAAGCTTGGGATAGTAAAAGTTTTAAACAGATTTGTTTCCGAACTCAGATCCGCGATTTTTATAATAACGCTAGCCTTACATTGTCTTTGTTGTCATTGATCTACGATAGCTTTACAAAAAACGTATTGGACGTATCTATGTCTGATATACCTATAGCTCATATATCTATGTCTCATATATAGTTAAGATATTTTCGAAAAATCTACGAAATTTTCATTTTCTCTTTACATCGTTAACGAACTGATGTTCTACAGCGTCCATAATTTATTTATGCTCGGAAAGTTAATATGCTGCTTATCTCATATCGAAAGTTATACAATATTTTGAAAATTGCAAAAAAAAAATTTGGTTTTATTTTTTGGTTCTGTAAAAATGATTTTCAGCCAATGAGAGTAAAACTGTGAGAAAGATTATCAGCTGGAATCCTCGCAAGTATATCACTTGTTTAATAAAATTTTAGGGATAAGGGCAATGGCCGTTTCTTCTCGGAAAGGAGTTCGCTAATCTCATTCAATTTTGAACAATTCTTCTTTGTGATGTACTGTACAAACATACAAAAATTCAAATTTCGATTTCTTTTCGTCTATTAAGAGAAAATATTTTTCCATTTGAGGTAAAGCCATCACGAATTATGCTGATCACAGCGACGATAATTTTTTTTTAAACCGGATGTTGAAGTCGGTATTTTCAAATTTTTAAATGAAAATTTTATAAAAGTTTTATTAAAGGTTGCCCCTTCCGGTGCTTGAAAGCTTCAATAAAATAGTACTATTTTTATATTATAAGCAAGTATAAGGATTTTATGGATGGGACTAGGGCCCATCATTGAATATCACTGCGCTAATGTAACGACTATTCAACTTGTGGGAATTGGAAGGCTAAAGCGGTCTCAAAAATTGGGACCTGCGATTGAACACATAGAACGTGCGATTGTATACATAGAACGACATCACACGGGCAGACGGACAAATAGACAGACAAGCTTTGATATAATAAAACTGCGTGTATCTCAAATACTTCTGGATGCTGCATACATTCATACAAACTTAATATACCCTTGTAGTGTAAGATATAAAAACCGCAGAAAACATGCCTCTTTTTACTTTTCGAAGCCCATCTAAACCCTTAAATCAATTAATAAAAACTGCAAAGCATTTTGTTTGTATTTACTATCCACTATTACGAACGCAGCTAAATCTGCAATCGTCGTACCTTTTGGTGGTGGGTTCATTGATAAAATTCGGAAAAAATCGGTTCAATTCTTTCGTTAACAAATTTGCCTCAATTATTATTATTATTATTATTATTATTATAAACTTAGCCAGAGAATAAATTCTAAGACTAAAGTCTTAAAGCACTAGCATCTAAGGCTTTCGGCTTTTATTAAAAACTCTACCGCACTTGAGACTTGAACTCACGACCAATGAGTTGCTAGTTGCTAGTTGCTCTTGCATACTCGGCCACTCAGGCGGATTTTTGCCTCAATTAAAATGTACTTGCTCATGCTTGTGCTTTCTCAGAAAATTTTATAAAGGCTTTCCGCAATTAAAGTGAATTTTCCAATCATCAATTTTCCTAAAATAGTTTCAATTAAAATTTTCAAGGTAATAATTGAAAAGCACTTTAGTAGGCCTACCATTAAGCGGCCTACGTTATTGCCGAAAAGTTATTCGTATAATGACTTTTCAAAATAATGGGGACTTAATCGAAAAAGTGATCTGATATGAAATATTTTCAATAGTGTTCGGCGAAAATTTGCATACAAGAAAAAAATATATACAGTCAGACAAGCTTCACTCATTTCAGAAAGTGCTTCTGAAACGATCGTTATAATAAAAGATGGAGTCTTTATCAAGCACTTTCGCGTTTTGCATACATCCACATAAACTAAAATATACGCAATGTGCTATATAAAGACCAGTAATATGCCTAGTGTCCCTTTATCCCTTCAAAATTAAGAAATAGCGTTCTATATATTAAATTGAAGTGAAGTTTTTACAATTGTTTAAACATTAGATTGCTATAGACTCATTCGTAATAGTTGACTTCTTGTAATATCTTATGAAACCCTTTAAAAGCTTATGGATAATCTGTACATCTATAAAAAAAGAATATATCGCGGGTGGGATAATCAATGCAACCAATGTATTGTACATACATGTATATATATGTACACGTACATATATGTATATATATGTACACGTAACACATTTTATGTTTGTATATGTACATATGTACTAATGTACATAATGAACTTACTTCTTACAACGTTGTTTGCGTGCACTATTCATCATAACATCAGTGTAATTTCATTGAAATATGAAACCATTAAGTGTACGTATGGACGTGAGCTGGTGTTGAGACGAGCAACGAAACTAAACATTATAGAGAACAAAAGCCCCGTTAACATTTATAACTTAACGAATGTCAGTCTTAAGCCTCCGTACAGCGTCAGCAGCATCGTCGTCATCTGCATCGTTAACGAATAATGTGAAAGCAATGGCAACGGTAGTCCTGGGATACATACTGGGAAAAAAGGATCAAACTCACAATGAACACAAAATGCTTACATACAGAGAAACAACAGCAGCAGTAACAAGCAGAAAAAGAACCCAAAAAAAGAAAAAAAAAAACAAAAAAATAAACGAAAAAAATGGCAAACAGTAGCTGAGCTCGTTGCAGGAATTTGTTATTGTTTTATTGAAAAGGATCTCTCGGTTTTATTAAAGAATACATACACACGCACGCACAGCATACAGCTATATACGAACACAATGTTAACAAAAAGCGCAATTATTTCGTTGGTTTTACGCCTATTTCAACAAACAACAACAAGTAATAAATTTTCCTTATTTTTTTTTTTTTTGCGAAGGCAAAAGCAATTGAGTGCAAGCGAAAGAGTTTTGAATTCAGCCCAAAAACACATACAATAAAAACACCTCTCTTGTGATTGAAAAATGGCGTCTGCCTGATTCTTTATACGCTTGTCTGTCACATTGTATGAATAAGCGTATGGTTATGGAGTATGTGTGTGTTTGTGTGTTTGTGTGTGTATATATATATATATATATATATGAATTCATTATACACATGTCCTTAATAAACTGCGGGTATCATGGTTGCTCATTTTAAGTCAGTTAATTGTGTCGTTTGGTATTTTTATGAATTTCTTTTCTTTCCTTTTTTTGGTTTGATTTGTGTTGCGCTGTCCTGTAAACTTCGTTCTCTTGCTGTGCTTGCATATAATCACTGTATGGATGCTGTAAATGTGTGGGTTTTTGTTTACATAATTATGGCATTATTATGTGGGCTTTTGTTTAGTTTGGTTTCTTTTTATCTTTTTTCTTTTTTTTTTTTTATTGTCATTGTTGTCTTAACACCCTATGTGGTCTTTGTTTGTTAATTTTTCGTTTCATTTCAATTTCGATTTAACAGGAGGAAAAAGCACTTAATATTTTTATTTTTATTTTTTATTTTTTTTTTTTTTGTAAAACTCTTGGACATTTAAAAAATGAAAAACCTCTAATTAAAACTTTGTCAAATAATTAGTAAATTAAAATTGTACCCAGCAGTTAAGCATGTTATTCACATATTAAATTTGACTATAGAAAAATGCACGAGAAAACAGAAGTAAAAGGTAAACAAACAACAATAAAAATGAAAAAAAAATTTATAGGAATAAAAAAAAAAAAAAAAAAAAATACATTAACTACATGAAGTCCTAGAAATGTCTATTTACGTGAGACCAACCAACAACAAGGGTAGTCAGAACTTCACAACATTATTTTATTTGTTTTTCTTTGTTTTTTTTTTTTTTTTTTCTTTTTTTCGTATCATATATGCTATGCTTTAAACATCCCACGTACTCCTTTACTATAAGCCATGATACCGACTGAACGTTTGGTATTAGTATAAACTTGCTTAGTTACCTTGTTTTTTATATTGTGATGGTTTTTTTTATATTATTTTATTTTTATTTTTTTTTCAAACATGTTTTACTTGCTAAAATCTCTCAAAGGGCAATTGATTAAAGAGTCTCTTCTATAAGATATAAAAAAAAAAAAAATAAATAAATAAAACAAAACAGAACTACACCCATACTTAAATACGTACTCATAGCCTATGTACATATATTGTGCATCAGAACTTTATAATATGGTTTTTACTTTGAAATTCATTAAAGCGTACATAATGTGACAGGAAATCATGCGGTAGAGAAGTGAGAAAAAACATTGTATGTGAAAAAAAAAAAAAAAATAAGGAAAAAAATTAAAATAATTTCAACTTAAAGTTAAAAAGAAACCTCATAAATGCATAGAAAAGATTCGAAGGAAAAGAAAGAACAGCTTTCATGATTTATTGGTTAATATTAAATAAAAAAACAAACCGAAAAGTTTTAAACAAACTGCAAAGAAAAAGCAAAATAAATAAATTTATTATATTTTTTATTTTTACATCGTCGCTCGGCCTTCAAATATGATTAGATCGTGCAATAGTAGACGACAGAGAAAAAATATTAATGTACCCTTAACATCATTCAATTGACAACATCCACGTGCCTAAAACACGCTTTCAAGGTCTGACAGGCAATAAATGCTTTCAGGTGGTTCAGGGCTTAGCAGGGAACTGTCCGTCTTGTCAAGGCAGAATTTTAGGCAAAAATTGTGAAAATACTCTTTCATGTTTTCAGAGAGGACAACAATTTTCAGGAAGTTTGTACTAAGCAATGATTTAACTGTCCTACTAGCATGTATCGAGGCAAAATTTAATAAAAAGCTTGATGTAACTGAAACAACATAGAACAAGTTCAAGAAAGTGTACCGCACTCAAAAAGTTACAAACACAAATTTGTTTGTGTTTCACCACAAATTTGCCGTTTGTCGATTAGGAATGATATTTTACTATTCGGTACACGAAGTGAAGATAGCCCAACAAAATAGTCCACAAATTGTAAGGGTTGCATCTTTACTAAAAAAGTATTGGCTACTTTACGGTTTATCGCGAGGTAACAAAAGCGAATGTAACAAGTATTAAAATTGAAAAATAATATCAAGCAAGCACATGTAAACCAAACTAAGCCTTTAATTACGTATTAAAAGTTATTGCTACTACTAAGTCTCATGCATAATACAGTACAAACACTGAAAGCATGCAATGATAGATCTTCGAAAGTCCTTTAACCCATCAGAAAAACCGAATTTCTTTACCGAATAACTTATTTATCATGGCCAAAATCGCTATAAACATAATGAGTCACGCGTAATTCACCAACACCAAAGTAAATCGTTCATATAGTATGATAAATAAAATATTTGTGTCAAATAAGTAATTCTATCTTAATATGTCATAGCATTTAAATCATCCGCAATTTGCAACTCTGTGCATATATTTGTATTTCATTGTTATAATTCTAATTTTACATTGGAATTAAACAGGTCTGGAAAGCGTCCAATTATTAAGCTTAATATGAATTTTCATAGAAGCTATGGGACTTTTGAAACAAACGATTGATATGTAAGCGCTTTTCAGTACTTTGGTACTTATTTGCGGGAATACTTGCGAATTGCTTCGCAGTTCCCTAATCCTGTCTTCCGCTGGGACAACTACATATCGAAAAACTGTACTAAATTTGGTTATTTTCTTGCTACTTAAAGAAACTTAAAAACAAGTGAAAATGTTATAGTCGCACAAAACCAATCATTCAACGCCCTATATAACTAAGGCTAATATTATTGTTCTTTTATTTTCCTAATAAAATACAAAAAATTCAATTTTGTTTGCATGTGAACTTCTCACGAGTACTCTTGCGGCGGACGAAATACCACAAGTACCCCATATGGGCCAAGATACTACTATGAAACAATTCTCATCCCAAAGCAATGAAAATTAAGACTTTTTGTCGTATGAAAATTTGCCTTCCATGAAAACCTTTGCACGGGAACAGGAACTGCAAAGAACTTTCATACAGTTAATTATGTTGAATTACTACTAAGGACTAGTTTTCATTGTAAAATCATAATATTTTAACCTTTTTGCCAAGCAATGGTTTACTCGTTGTGTAAAAGGGTTCGAAAAATCGGCGAATCCGATTTTAGTTTGATGAAAAAGTATTATTCAGCGCAATTGCAAATTTTCGTCATATGACAAGTTTTTCAAAACAAGGCATTACATGTGCTGTGATCGTGGAACCTGTTCCATCGAATTCATTTTCAACAGGATGCGTCTTTGAGTTTAAACTGTGCCGCTGTATTAAATATCGTCAAAATATCTCCCAAAGTTGTAAACTATGGGTTGAGTGCAAGGACGGAGATCATGTGGATAGACGAGCAGACAAGCTTAAGAGTTTTGCCAAAATTAATGGATTCTTATTAAGCCATTCTGACAGTGACATGCATCTGCACAAAATTTAATATACCTTAAAGGGTACAGGGCGATAGCATATGAAAAAAGAAAATAATTATCAGTAACTGTGAGCCGAGCCAAGAACTGCTTGATTTTCTAATGGATAGAAAAACATGTCTGCAACTTCCCTTGTTAAACAAAGTTGCGAGATTGAAATCGTGATTGTGGTAGACGCATATATATATATATATGTATATATATATCTATGCAATATCTTTTATTATGTCTTGCTATTTGCATTGATCAAGAATCATATTTTATAGAGTCTCCCATGAGTGCTTCTATACCTTACACATACTTGTAAAAGCTAACTAAACTTATTTATTCCAGAAATTTTTCATTATTTTCCACATACTTTTTAAATAAATTCAATAAATAATTTCAATAAGAATGTTCATGAGGAATTTAAAATCACTTATGAATCCTTGCACTTGTTATGTCTTTCAAAAATATTCTTGATCGCCTTAAATGATACGAAATGAATAATCATAAATATTGGATAAGAAATTTACTTAAACTACAAAATATTTTAGAGATACTTTGTAAGTAATGGATAAAAAAGAAAAAAATTATTTCATAAAGTTTTACAAAAAAGAAAAAAAAACAATATTTAATCATTTGTTATCTAACATGAGCTGTCATAACTTGAACGTCCCTTTGCGTGAGCATAACACTGTCTTAGATTATCTTTAAGTCGATATCGGATTTAAAATGTTTGAGCTGATTAGGATTAAAATTTTATCTTTTACTTTTAAAATACAAAAAAAAAAAAAAACAATATTTCTTGTAATTAAAAATTATGGAATTGAAGCGAAATCATTCAGAAAAGCATGGCAATGGCAAAGAAAAAAAAAACTAATAGCTTTGCTATAGAAAATTAACGATGCGGCTACTGTTGAGGTATGAATTCTAAAAATTGACCTTTGATCGGTTTTTTTTTTTATTATTTTTCTTTGCCTTCAACATTCTAAAGGATAAAGAAAAAGAGCAATACTCGAAAAGTCGTTCCTGGCATTACATTCTTTTCTTCTTCTCTCTCTGTTTTACTTTTTTTTTTTTTGTTTTATTCAGCAAAGCTGATAATAACGATGCTGATGGTCATTTAATCCTCAAAAATCAGAAGCCAGCACAAGGCAAGATATTGAAAAAGGAAAGAGATTGAAAGCAATCACATTTAAAAAAAAAAACAATCGGCATTTAAATCCCGAATTTTTGCTTATTTATCTGTTTGAAATGAAATGTGATGGAATGGAAAGGAAAATAAAAAAAAAGATCTGATATTATTTCTATTGAATCCTTTTGTTTTTCTTTTCTTTTTTTTTTTTTGCGTTTTTATTTTTTAAATCTGTCTGTTAGTGGGTCAAAAAATTCTGGTTTTCTGTGGAAAAAAAAATGAAAAAGAAAAAGAAAAAATGCAAAAACACACACAAACGAGAGATGTATTTATAATGATTTCCTAAACAATAACAATACATTTATCAAATATGTTTATGATAAAAAAGAGGCGAGCGGGAGGGGTACACACACTCTTCATTAAAAGAAAACAAAAATATAATAATAAAATGCTATGCGTTGACAGTTTTATGTCAAAAAAAAAAAAAAAAAAAAGGAAAAGGAAAATATAAAAATAAAGAAAAAAAAAATATTTCTTGAAGATCTTCGACATAAATTAAGGGTATTTTCTCTAATCAAAGATCTGAATAAAGCAAATATTTAAAGCTACGCATAAGGAAATGAATTCTTTACAAACGAATTCAATGCATTTTGATACAGGTGTTGTCTTATTTTAATATACAAAGCAAAAAATTCCATATAATTGCTTTTCATTTTCTTCTCTAAAGCTAGTAAAGTAAGAATACCCGCCTCCTCTTTCTTGTCTTAACTCATCATTTATTTAATTGTTTTCCTTTTAACACTTTTCATTCAAAAGCAAAATGAAATTTTATTTAGTTTTTCTTATTCCATATAACTATTCCGCACTACATCGAATGCCATCTCTCTGGGCAAACTCTCAGATAGCGTTGATGATGATGATAGGTATACGCATCGCATCCGTATATCTACCTATCCATCAAGTCAACCAATCATTCTTTCTTGACATTTTCTAAGGTTCTCTGTATTTTCCTTCAAATGCCGACGTGTTATGCTCTGTTTATTATTATTTCTGCTTATTGTCGCGCTATTCTTGCTATCATTGTTGTTGCCGTTATTGTATTGGTAATCTGAGCTCCTTTCAAGAACGCAAAAATTATTTTGTTCTTTTGCCATTTTACATCAATGTGTAGAAAACAATTTTCCTTTCGCTTCGAGTAAAGGAGAAACGAAAGATGAAAACAAAAATAAAAACGCGAAAGAATTCTAATAAAAAGCTGATGCTGATAAAGATGAACAAGCGGCGTTATTTCTTATTATCATTGTATTATTTTTAATAGTTAAGCAATAAAATTCCAAAGAATATAAAATATTTTCTTAAAGGCACTTCTCCTAACGTATATTAAGTTAAATTGCGAGACAAGAATATTTTCAAATTTCTTAATATAAAGCTTAATAACATAAATGAAGAAAAAAACAAAAAAATATTATAAAACAAAGAGTTTTCAAAGGAAATTTGCACTACAAGTGTAGCACAACACAATTGCCATGACTTTCAAATGAAACTTTTGTCCTTCGAGATATGACATATCTTTATATCTTGTTATTTGAGATATGACATATAATTAATAAATCATGTAAAAAAAAAAAAAAAACTCTCTCTTTCCTCTCTAAAAGCAAATCTGTCAGTGGCAAATAAAACAAAAGGATATTTTTCGCAAAATTCGATTATATTCATCAACATCGTCTTCTTCAAGAACAATATATAATCATTCTAATGCGTCCCTAAAATTTCGATGTTGTCCTTATAGAACGATTTTGTAAAAACTAGCAAAACACCGTTAAAACCGTTAAAATTTAACGTTTGCATACTGCCTTGATGATCTAGTCAAACGAAACCCATTGGTTTATGAGTTGTATTCAGTCGACAACTTGCGTCATAAAAGTTGTAAGACAATCCTGCTCTTACGGGGCCTATACCAGTAAGATATATTTCAGTTTCCGCAATGAGATCAAATCAAATCAAAACTTTTTCCCCGAGACATCCTTTTTTAGATGTGCAAGCTGACAATAATTGCTTGTAGTCAGATCTAAAGAATCAGTTGAAAGCGACAGCACTTAGAAATCCCGTTCATCTGATTTTGTCATTGAAACCATCCACGTGTCGTACAGTGCGTTGCGTTGGTGAAAGTACACTTTTCTCTTTTTTGTGATGTTTCCTAGGCGGCATACGTTTCTGCAGAATCTCTTTTAAAAGTCCGCAAACCATAGACAAATAGCTGCTTTCGACGAACCCAATACTGACTTTAAACGGTATTTCTTACTATCGAAAAGCAATATTTATTCCATATACAAAATTCGGATTTTTCTACAGCTTTAAATGTAACAAAAGTTTGATTCCTAAGCAATTATCTGATTATGCTGCAGCTTGAAATGCTCCATCCAAGATTTTCAACGAATATTGCGCCTAACGTAACGATTTATTGAACTGTCTTCTAAAGGCTTAAGTATGGTAAGAATACCCACAAGGCCCAAAATTCATTTTACGACAGTTGGCTTCCTGATCAATCGCCGGTTAGAGACATGGCTTAGTGAAGATTTTTATTGAACCAAAAAAATTTGATGAAATAGTATTGTTGGACGTCTCCCCCGTAAATTATAATCCCTAAGCATATAATAAGCAACCGCAACGTGAAAAGGCTTCGCATTATTTCTGATGTCCAATATCTCGGTTAGCCAAAAAAAAAAAAAAAATTCCCAAAAAAAGATCTGCCAAACTTCACTGGCTCATAAATGAGTACATCAGTTCCATAGTAAGTTTAGGTTCACTTAAAAAGTCCTTTTTAGAGTCTATAGTCCTTTCTTTAAGCCGCATATCCTTACGGTGATCTGCACCACTTTACCTTACCTTGTAAAGTTCTTTTGAATCAAAAACAAACAAGAAGTCAAACGAACGGCGAAAGTTAAGAGAAATTCAGAAAATAAGGCTTGGAAAAAAAATTATTCGTCTTTTTGCCCTAGCCCCTAGAGATAATCTTAAAAAAAATAAGCAAAGTTAAAAAAAAGAATTCCGATCATTTCACATATTCAGTTCGTCATTCCGCACAGGACCAAACCACTTGTTTACTTGCTTACAAATTCACGGAGAGCTCTTCACCAACGACTAATAAACAAACTGTAGACAAGACAGTGTCATTAAATCTGCAATTGAAGCTTGATGTGGATGATACTTTCCATGATCATTGCAATTTTTTGTATGCAACTACCATCGTTGTTTATCAAACTGGAACTTCCATTGTATGATAACATTTAAAGCGATCTTTACAGTTGATTCGCCCGTTTACTTAGCAAGCTTACCGGGTAGGATTAGGCAGTGCTTTGTTTATTATTTAATTTGTAGCAGTAGCAACACAAGGTCTTGACTTACTTCGATGGTTTATTTGTCGAATATTTTCCCATAAGATTATGCGGCAAAGTCAGATAAAAGATGAAAACTTAGAAAGTAACCACAAGCTTGTGGTTGAGTGAGTCAAATATTCAATTTTAACACTTCTAAGAGAACTAAGTTAAATTTTAAAAAAATAATTGCAAAAATAATGATGCAATCATTTACTGCCCATGCTCATGCAATTAATAAAAGACTTGAACGCGGTCAAGTGAAAGCGACTTCTTTTGCGATTACCTTAAAAGGGAAGATAGTTGTTGTTTTTTGTTTAATTTAATTAAATTAACTTACCTTGTAGTAATCCAGTGTTGAATAATTTTGAAAGCACGGTACATTATACAACATAGTATAATTTGTTGTATAATATGTAACCGTGTTCGACGTGCAACGATGACGATGTTATAATAATAAAAGTTTATATTAAAAATTAAAATCACACGATTTTGAAAACACATTAAAACGATGCATATTTAAGAATGAAAGAATATAAATAAATAAATGAATAAATTATACAATTGACCACATTTTGTTAACATCATTTTTATTTAATTTTTATTATAGATAAATAATTTTTATCTGACACTTTAACGACACTTGCCAAAAAATTTTTTAATACATTTTAATTTGAGAATATTTTTGCGTTATTTGCGCATATGTATCGATAGGTTTTAGAAAATAATATTTATATATATGCACATACATATATATCTATATATATATATAGATGAATAAATTAACACTTTGTATAGTATTTGCAACATGTGAGAAATTTAAATTTGACACTTGTGCTGACAGCTGCTTTGATAGTTTGTAACTGCAATAAAGAACATATTATGCGCGACATGTAACGTAGTGCTGCCGCTATTGCTGTTGCAGTCGCTGTTACTATTACTGTTGCTATTGATATTGCTGCTCCTCATATTATTAATTTATACATTAATTTATAGCAATAAATATAAAAATAATTTTGCATATAATTTTCTTTGCATAATTTTCATCCATATCTTCATAGATAAATAGGATAAACGATTTGGGGTCTATTCAATTAAAATCATTTAATTGCCATCATTTTAATTAAATGATATCCACATGCATTTCAATTACTAAGTGAACGAGTTTAGTTCCGTTTTATGGGTCAGACCACAACAAATGTCAGATGACATATTGCTGATTATAAAAGAAAAATAAAAAAAAAAATTAAAAATTTTTTTCAAAAAACAAAATATGATCGCATATGTTTGTAGAACAGAGTTAACATTAAGCCGTCGGCGCTTTGTTTATATTGCTATTTATTTGTCACCGATTAATAAATAAATTGTTGTCTTTATCGTCACGTAGACTTTAAATTAATTGATTAGCATAACTTTTTGTTTTTGTTTTCTCAATTCAACAAATTAATTAATAATAAAAAAGAAAAAACAATTATGTTTCATAATTTATCCTTTTATTATAATAACAACAATAAATGATAATATCCGTTAAGCTACGGCGCATTAAGGGTATGCTAACGTATTAAAGTATGCTTTCAACTGATTCGCATAATTTTCGCGTATACGTTATAGTTGAAAAGCTTTAACATATAAGATGTTTTTTTTGTTTTTTTTTTTTTTTGTGCACACACGCAACGCTCTATATACATATTTATGTATTTCTTTTGGTGTATTCTCTACATGGTGGGCCGACATCTGCCACAATTGCTAATACGGCACTAGTTGTTGCTGTTGTTGTTGCTGTTGTTGTTCACCTCAATCCAATCCTCCCTACTAACTGCGTGCCATGCGATTTGTTGTTGCATTTAATAAACAATCTCATCCATCCATATATACATACAAATGCATCATACCCTTCTTAACATTTGGCTTCCACTCTATTGAGTGAGTACTTCAGTGTCTTACGTATATTTGTTCGAGAGCAAGAAGTACAGAAAAAGAGATAAAGAGTGACAGAGAGAGCGAGTGAGAGAGGGAGAGAGAGAGAAAGAAAGAGAAAGGAAGAGAAAGAGAGAAAGATTAAATGAACTACATGAGAGTTTCTTTCGTTTATTTTTTTGGTAGTTTGTTTTTTACGCGACTTTCTACACTGATCGTGTACAACGTATTACCCAAGCATTTCACCGACTACCTATCGTAAGGTAAACAACTGTTTGTAGGTTGTTGTTAATGTAAATATATTTTTAGGGCGGGATTACTATAATCATTTTTTTCTTTTTGTTTTTTTTTTTTTTTTTTTTTTTTTTGAATGTTTACATTAACCGGGAAAATATGTACGAAAAACTTTTCTTCCTCATGCATGTAATTAATTTAAACAAAAAAAAAAAAAAATTACTAATTAATATAGCGAATTTTTTTCAGGCCAGATTCAACCACAACATCTTTACCCTTAAATTAAATATTTTACAAAATTATATTATTATTATAATTTTCGACTAATGAAATCAATTCTTAGACAAAAAAATAGACATTGAGCACTAGCAACACAGGCTATCTTGTTCTTTGCTTATTGTATTAAATTTGAATGTATACATATATATTAATATAAATATATAAATAATTAAATGTTATATATATATATATATATATATACATATATGTCAAATTATATGCATTTTGCACCGTACACTACTTGTGATACAAGTTTGTGGATAAAACACCCAGAAGTATTTGGTCAGTCCTTCGGTCCATCTTGTTTTCTTGTATTCAGTCTACAGTTTGTAGTTTTTAACATATTCTGATGGAATTTGCTACACTGGCAAGTTCTGACCAAAGGACAAACGCTATTGACAACATTTCGGATCGGACCACTTTCTCGACCCCTGCGTTGTTATATGATTTATTTTGAAAAGTCGCTATATGAATAACTATAGGGTGGTGTATTTAATGGCGGGCCCTGTTATTGTTTCGTAGTTAAAAACTGAAGAACAGGAAGAAAATATTAGAATACAATTAACAAAATGTGAAATAAAAAAAATAAAAAAAATGAAAAGAAAAGGAGAAATTAATTCGTATGGATTCTGACGTATTTTATATTTACAACAGGTTTATATGTATGAATATCTTAACTAAAAAATTACTTTAAGGTCAATAGAAGTTTAATACATATTCCATGTAAATGAACTTAAGAAATATTATTACGTGGATTATAAGCTAAAATATATATACGAGTACGGGGTGGAACGCAAATATGATTCTTAGGTGAAAGATAAGTACGGTTCCTGTGAAATATATACATTTGTATATGTCTAATGGAAAAGGAAACCTTTTGTGGATCACAAGCAGCGCGTGAATGCATATGTTTTGGCAGACAAATGTAACCTTTAGGTTTGAAATATCAAAAATTAGGTCTTCTTGTGCTTTTGTATCTAGTTCCAAAATCATTTAAATTTGATAAAAAACTTATCTATTATTTATCTGGAAATTGCATATAAATATGCTCTTATTTCTTGTTATTACTTTTGAGCGCTACCCAAAACATGATATACAACAACAAGTTAAACCCTTTCAATTGGCAAAACTGGCTATTCAACATCCTACGCTGCAGGGCCTTATAAAATTCGACATTTTTTTTGGATGGAGGGGGAGTGGGAGGGAGGGGGGGGGGGGGTCCCTCGTTGTGCGTGTCCCTTAATTTAATCTTTGCTAAAAGTTGGCCTATATGCACACTTCGTTCGGGCCCTTGCTAAGGTAATTGATTATTGGACGATGTTGAGAAAAAATAACAAAATGATAAGAAAAATCAAACCAAAACAGAAAATAGAAAAGTAAATAAAAAAAGGAGTTACACTTGAGATTATAACAAATTCAAAAATAATTTTACTTCTGCTAATTACCACAGAGTATATGTAAGCAATCGGTGAAAATTTACAAGATACAAAGATTTCCATTTTTGCGATATATCCTAAAAGGCGCTGGAAACTATCAGGAAAACGTAATGTAGTTACTATGTTTAAGTGTTGGATTTGTCAGATAGTTTTCAGCGTCCTTTAAGATATATCAAGAAACTGTAGTGGCATAGTGTTGGCATTGGGATTGCGCCTGACAGTTAGCAGCAATAATATAGTTTTTTTTGATTTTGTGATCATAATTAAAGATTTAATTTTATATGTGCAGGCTTGCGACTATTTATACACTCGACACTATTTGTTCTACAAGGCCATATTAGGTTTGTGCGAATGTATGCAGCGCCCGGAGGGACTTTATATAGGTCCATCTTTTATTATGTCTATCGATTCAGAATCGCTTTCTGAATCGCTAAGCGTATCTGTCCGTCTTCCCATCTGTCTTACAGGACCACTCCTTGGATAAGTTCCCATATAAGGCTTTACTATGAAATATAATATGAATAACTTTAGAATGAGGTAGGTCCGATTTTCAGCCGGATCGATAATTGGGAAAATGTATTTCTTCAGTAGACTACGCGTAGTTACGCTCCGACTTGTCGCAAAGTAGGTAATTGAAGACATGAACCTATAAACAGACGGCTTGATTTGAATGGCGTGAAAAAGCGAGAATAATCTTCAAAATTAAAATTTGGATAATGAAATTTTGCATTCTATTTTCATTAAACACCTAATGAGTGATATGGACACAACGAATTACACGAACACTATCAAGCCAGCGATTAATATAATAAAAATTGGACCCCTTTAGCATATACACAGAGACAATGTTGTTTGGACTCAAGAAACAACATGACATGACAACATGAACTGTATCTATAGAAAAATATGAATATTCATCTTTGAAAGAGTAAGTTTTGCTCTGCTTAATATTTGCATACTTAGCGTATACATATATACATATTTTTTTTGGAAAATATTTAAATAACTGTTACTTTTTATAGAAATTTCTTGAAATTTTATTTTCTAAGAAAACTAGCGTTTATAAACAATGAAACGGTATTTATTTTTTGTTTTCCTTTTTTCTCCAAACTTTTGTCTTTTACTTTCTATGATGCCTCATAATATGGCTCATTAATTTTAATCACTTGATTAGGCGCCAGTACAACCAAATGTCGATATTAATTAATTTCACTCAGTTAATCATAAATTGCAGACAGTTTCAAAACTGCTGGTCTTTAAATTTACCATCCAGAAAGGCAAAGAAAATACAAAAAAAAATAATGACAAAAACAGAACCGATGAACGGTACAATTCACCAAATTTTGAAAATTATCTTTAAAACAAAAGCTTTAAACATGACTTTAACCCTTGAGGTGGGTGCAATCGATTGTATTAATTTTTCTTTAATATGACACACACTCGAACACACACAAACCATCTTTAACGTGATTTGCCTTACTGTACACGATTGCATCCATATCTATCTATATAAGAGAATTATATCAGCTGCTTTAATTTGAGGATTAAATCAAGTATGCACGACACAAAGAGAAACCCTTTTTAAGCAGAATGAATATCTTAAAAAAGGAAACAAAAAAAAAAAAAAAAGATGTACTAGAAAAAACCTTTTTGCAGACAGGCGCGACTGTTTAAAAAAGGAAAAAAACTAAAAGCTGGCGTCATTAAAAGACAAACAAAAAAAAAAAAAAAACAAGAACAACACGTAGCAACAACAATGTATGATTGAATTATAACTTAGTCAGGCATGTCAATGATTTTTCGAATTAATAAGAATTTCCAATAATTTTTTTTTTTTTAATACAATTAAGAAAAAACTAAAATTTTTAAAAGCAAAAAAATCAATTATGAATTTCTCTCGGTTCTCGGTAAAGAAAATCCTTAACAATTATTATTTAAACTATATTCGATATGTTGTTTGAAACTCGTGCCAAACTGGTTGCTATTAACATAAACGTGACATTTATGCTTCAAGTTGCAGTTTTTTCTTTTGTTTTTTCTTTCTTTCTTTTTCCTTAAGTTTACATTTAAAGTATTATTATGAGTAGTCATGATGTGAACTGGACAACGTGCATTATTATATATATATGTATATATATGGATATATATATAACAACGCCGGTGGTCGTTTATAATAAATAAGTGTAATGATGTGGAAATCCGTCAGAAATAATAACAAATTCAGCATAAATAACAAATGGCAGCCACGAAATGAAACGCCAACAACAAAAACAATTTGTAGAAAAACCTTAATTGAATTTTAAATAATTCCTGCCACAATTTCAGAATTCTCATCTCAAGCAAATTGCAATTTAATTGTAATAATAGATTAAAGTCAATTGATTATTATTGCTTCGGATTCTCCGGATATTTCTTCTTTACAAGAAAACAAGCATAATTTATGTTTTCCCCTGTAAACAATGGAAAATTTTCTCACTAATATGCTCTCTAGAGATTTTTAACAATTTTTTCTTTTCTCTAATTATAAATATTTAAGAGATAGAATGCGCAGACTCTTCACTTTTGTTTATAGACTCTGCTGGTATTCTGTTTACACCCAATAATTTCTTATATCCAATCAACCCGGTAGAGGGTGGATTTTAAAGTACATACCAAATGTGAATCACATAAGCTATCACTGTTCATATCCTCGCTTCGCTGACGTAGTTAGTTAAAAGAGTAATGGGGCGATTACTGTTGTTTCTGCGGCATTTCCAAAATGGCTGTTTAAATATTTATTGTATTTGATGGGAAAACCTCAACCTAATGGAAAATTGTAATGTAAAGCACATAGTTAATAAACCTCTAATACATATATATATATTGGAGACAATTACGTCCGAAGAGGGTGCTTGCTTATGGTTCTGTATAAAAATTAATTTATTTTAAATTGAAAAGAAAATCACATTCAATCAATTTTTGAATGCCTTTCGGGCAAACAGTTCTGCTGTTGCTAATTGGGACGAATTTTATCATAAATGTCTACTCATAAATCCAATAGGTATACATATATAAACCGGCTATAGATAATTATTTATTCACCAAATAAATAGCAATTAACGAGTTCTTAGAGTCCGTCCTCTTCACTTCAGAAACAATATTTAAGAGTGACTGACAATGACAATACAACCACAGCTGTCGATTATCAATGTTAGGGACAATCAGATAACGCAAATATATTGTACATGTATGCATATATATAATATATAAATATTCCATACTCAAATCATACTAAAAAGACATTATTCCTAACATGGCCGTTAGGTGGAATGAAAATTATATGCTCACATAGGGCACGGATAAATGGAACCCCTGTACTATGTTCCTGCACGCCTTGTGGTAGAAGAGTATACTAAGTTTATGCGCACATACGCAACGCCCAGAAAAACTTAACGTAGACCCACTTTCTCTTATTCCGATCGATTCGAAATCATTTTTTGAATCGGTTTAAGTTATCTGTCCGTCTGATAATATAAATGCTACTAAAAGCGGCTCGAATCGGTATACTTTTTCGCCCGCTTCCCAAATAACGCCTTGCTTTGTAAAGACATAGGGTGGTGTACACTATAGTGTTTTTACTTGTTTTATTTGTTACATTTCCTTAAACTTTCCCTTAAACTCCAAAATGAAAAAAAGCCGCTTAGATGGACGTTCATAAGAGACAAGTAATTTGCAACAAACTGGATCTAAGATGCAGTAAAAATATTTGTACGAGCCAGTTCGTTGTAATGGATAGCAAAGAACTGGCTTTAAAGGGTAGATAACTGTTTTATTCATTTACATATATTTTGATTTTCTTTTAATATGAAAAACATTGATTGCTCTCTGTACAGAGTTCTAAACGAACAAAGCTTTTGAATTTTTATACTTTTCGAGAAATTCTAAAATAAGGACAGACCATGGGGTTTCTTCCTCAAACTTTCCTCATAAAATCGAATAAAGTTTATGAAAACAGTCATGAGCTATTGTAAGCTTTCATCATTTTTTTAGTAAAGTTGCGTGGTCACTATGAAATCCTGGATGAGAAAGTGAAGAAAGTTATCTTCGCAAGTTTCCTTTGAAACCAACTTTATACGAAGCGAATAGCAATCGAACGAGGCAATGTTCGAGAGTTCCTAGCCAAGTACTCCCAATTTTTGACGATTTATTACAAATTTTTGCCGACTGGCATTGTCATGACGAGAGACGACACATTTCCTATCGATCAATTCTGGACATCTTACTTGAATTGCGGGTATTAATTTCACTGGTTGTTAACAGCGAAATATGGCCAGCTTTGAGTGGCTGATAAAGTACCCCTTCAGTTTCATCTATTTTGGGACAATCCTTTCGCAATGATTGGACTTTCTTTCTTTGTTTCTCCAACGATTCGCCGAAAGATATTCGAGCCATTAACCTTTTAATTATCGCCGTATTTACCAGACAAATATCGAGAATCCGTTTATGCAGAGCAATATCATAAGATGCAATGGATTTATCTTGTTAAGTTTCCTAGAGAATTTTATCGAGTTGATCAACAATTGACCGACCACAAGGCACCACAAGGTTTCTTTAGCACCAAATCGTTTGTGCACTGTTGCTTTGAACTTTGAAAGCGACATTAGCTTAACGTATAAAGCGTAATTAGCTTCATTTGAATTCAGAAATGTAATATTGTCTTTTTCAGAAATCTTCTTTTTCTTCTTCTTCTTCTCAAAATCAACAAGAGAAAATTTGCTGTGAGGACTAAGTTGTAAGTAATTCACTGTCACGAAATTTTAAGTTTGACGATTACGGTTTAAAATTTGATATCGAAATAATTCGAAATTTTCAAAATTATAGAAATTTTTCAATCAAAATTTTCCGATTTTTTTCACAATTTTATTTATTCTCAGTCTTCAATCAATTATATTGTGAGCAGACTGGGCGACTTTACTTAAAACTTTACTTTTGTGTAAATTTCTTTACCGGAAGTAAGTATTTTAGGTTAGTTCATAAGCTTGGAGCGAAAGTCGAATCGAATTTTAAAGATAAATTCGCTTCTGATGTTATTCGGGCCGGGTTTTAAATCAACGTTTTTTACAAACTGGAAGTTACAGATTTGTTTGTGTTGTTATAATTGTGTTTATAGGTCTCCGCTGAACTTACCGATAATCCTCATAAATGTTGGTAACAAGTAGCAGAGCACCGATCATTATCCGTCGAAGGTCATCAATTTCTTTGCTTTTTCGGGCCTAATTATGAGCCAGACGTGCACATGCATGCTGCATTTCATGTGCATCAGTCAACTAACCCGTGAGCGTTTCAAGAAAAAATGACCAACGATTAGATTAATGTGTAAATATTTAAGTGTAAATCTTGCGTTAATCAAAAATATGTCTATGGGCCATCTAAGGCGTATTTCAAACGACATCGCAAAATTTCCAGGAACTCAATCGAAGAATGGGTGGAAAACGCCCAAATCGTCCTATTGCCCTATTTTAACATGCTGATGTTTCGAGAGTTTTTTATATGTCAAATTTCATACAAAAACAATTAGTTACTAAAAAACTTTATTCTCTATACATCGGCTATTGCTTCTTCCGATTATCTCTAGTTTCAATCGACGACCTATTTTTCGTTCAAGAATTGCTTCCATTATTATGACAATTTCCAAAAAACGAGTCCACTCATGGAAAGTCTCAAAAAGACCAGGTCTCTTAGATGGGAAATGTAATGTGACCAGTGATAGACAGTACGTTAGACAAAGAATTTGATGCTAGTTTTTTGTAGTGAACGATGAATTTTACTAAAAAATCCACTGAGACTTAGTCATATTTGCAGTAAAAAAAAAAAACAAAAATTCATTCGCTTCATTTCTTGTTAACAGTGTATTAGTGTTGAGCACCTAAGCAATATGAGTTAATTCAGTTTATCAGACAAATTCAAATAACCACACTTGCCACACGAATCGAATTGAAGTATAGCATTACTTCAAATGAGCGCAATTGTTGTCATTATGTTGATCGATTTTTGGTTAACTAAAACAAAAAAATTATTTCAAATTTTTTTTTTTTTTTTTCATGTCGCTATGAAGAACAGCAACCTTAGCCTATAGGAGCGACATTACATGTACATTGCAGTAATCGCTATGTAGATGAAAACGATGTTAGTTGAAATCTAAATTGTATAATTCATTTACGACATCTTCACACGCATCGCTAAAGAGTAAAGATGCCATACTTTTGCCGTATACTTTGGTGCCTTTTAAAATAGGGATGAAAGATACCGTGAAATGCATGCCTTGGCCATGTCTCTTGTCCCCTATACTAAAGTAACCCTGATTGGGTTTCAATATTTGTAGTTCTCATATATTTTTTGCATGTGGTGTGTATGTAAGACTCACCCAAATATTTAATAGTTCTACGTTAAGTAGCTTTTAGTGCGAGACATATTAAGTTAAGTCAAACTTTATTACACTAATCAATTCAGAAATCTGAATTCTCTGAAACGAATATATGTGCATCTGTCTGTTTGCCCTTCGATTTGGCTGAAGTCCAGAGGTTTTTATGTTCAGCCTTTCATTTACATTAACAAAATTGATGCAGAGGCCTGTCCCTATTGGTGGCGATTCTTTCGAAATTTCGCCTGACATTTAAGAAGTGATTATATGAAAAAAATTTGCAATTTTCAAAATTTCTTTAAAAAAAAATGCTGCTACCAAAAAGTAAGACTTTACATAACAAAGATAACGATTTTTCAGAAAATACTTTGCTATGAAAATTGTTTCGTAACAGAAATAATAACTGTATGAAATTTCAACCTCATAGATATTTGGATCCCAGCGGGTATAAGGATTTTCATAAAAAATAAGTTTATATAGGCAAGAGTTTCTGGCAAACAATCCATGAACAATCCATCCACCACGCAACTAAATACGAAAGTGTATAAGGCGAAATAATGTATGGCATGCAGGATCTTAAGGATAATTATGGACATCGCTTTAGCATTTATACGCAAATATATATACAAATCTCGTTGCAGAAGTTTATTAGTATTTTATAGAGCCGTAAAAAGTTAGTATTTCAAGAATTTCGTACAACATGCGTAAAAATACCTGCAAGATATATGTGTGTAACAGAAGATGCAGGTCTCTGCGGTTTGTTCATTCTCGTTCTTTTAGAGAAGATGCTGGTCTCTGTGGTTTGTTCATTCTCGTTCTTTTACGTGCCAATAGACGATATATTGGCTTCGTCACGAAATGTGTAATATCTAGAAATACGTTAAGCCTTTCCAAACATAATATAAAGCGAAAGAAAGCTGTTCAACGCTTGCAGATTTTTTTACAGTTCTTCCCAAAGTACAGCATTGTCACAATACCGTAGGTGCTTTTCAAACTAAGCTTTTCTTATACGTTTGCCTAAATATCTCAGTTGGACCACATTTTCCACTAACAGATACGCTAAAGATGAAACCGAAGACTTATTTGGGGGTCTCGAGTTTGGCGTAAATTTTTCACTTCGAAAATCTGCAGCAATAAATTTACACTATGAAAGTGGAACGTTGAAGACTAAACAAATTCGTTGGGCAGGACATCAAAATTCTTGTTATTGTCTTCCTGAAAAAAAATTGGTAGAGAAAAAGAGAGAGTAAGAGTGAGAAGCGAGATGGCAGAAATAGAGAGAGAGAGAGAGAGAGAGAGAGAGAGAGAGAGCGGAAATCAGAGAGGGAAAGAGAGCTTTTTGAAATCCGAAATAATTAACCCTTAAGCGAATCGAATACAAATCGTACACAAATTCTAGATTGACGTCACATCAGTGTCGCTAAGGTTCGCTCAGGATCGTCGAAAATGTGTACAAATGATTTGAATTCTGTTGAAGGAATGTCCTTTCAACAACACATAATAAGTAGGTTTCGGGTTCCCTTTCTTAATAACAATGCAGACCATGTGGAGAGAGAGAGGAGTCCGAAACGGCGACACTTTCTTTGCTTTCGGCGACCTCAAGCGTTTCAACTAATGTAAAATTTTCTGCTAATCGGAAGCACATACATTTTATATATTTTTTGATTCCTATTATTACATTTCCGGTAGCACGGAGGTTTGCTTTGTAGGAGCTTTGCGGACCTCCTTCCGGAGAATCGCCGACATATCAAACCCCCACCTTTTCGCGGTACTCCCTATAAACGAACGTACTACGAAGTGTTGAAGGGCTGGGGCACAATCGGATGGCGTCCACGGAATCA
Source organism: Glossina fuscipes (assembly GCF_014805625.2). NCBI lineage: Eukaryota > Metazoa > Arthropoda > Insecta > Diptera > Glossinidae > Glossina > Glossina fuscipes. The sequence goes on from NW_023998416.1 coordinate 2,660,710, forward strand.
ATTTTTCCTGTGATTACCCCGAAAATTAATGAGGTGATAGATAGACCTCGACGTTTACCAAATAACGAGAAAATGACTCAAATCCTATTTGTATTTCGGTCCCTCAGAAGTAGTAACGCCTTCTTCAATGGGGTTATCCTACTCCTTGGGCTAACTCGGTTATCATCTTTTAAGATAGCTCGTGCGCTATCGGGCGTTGTGAGGTTAGGCCATTCAGGGTAGATACGCACATTAAACACTGCAGGAGTCTGCAGCTTCTTCTGAGCGTCTATCAGAGGCATCCAATGCATAAAAAAAAAGTCGCATCAATTTATCTAAAATACTTCGACAGCACTTTTTTTTCTTTTCCTTTATTTTGTTACATAATGTATATATAAAATTATATAATATAATGTGTAATATAATGTTTGCATATTCTATATACGAATACTTTCTCTCCTGGCAATAAATTTCTTCTTCCGATCGCGGAAAGAATATCCTTCACACCAGTATTCTGTTTATTCGTGTCTTTTGATAATCTCTTTGAAACATTTGTAACTATTTAAACTAAATCACTGACGCACGCACTCTGACTAAATAACAGATGACAACAACATATGACAACAACATATGACAACAAAAACAGCATCAACAACAGCAATAACAAAATAACAATGACAACAATTATAATAACAACATACAGTATAAATGAACATGAATGCTGAAAATATGTTGGCAATGCATGTTTAACTGGATGCCATCGCATGTGTGTATGGAAATGATAGTCCAGTCCCATACATATAACATGACACAAAAGGCACACAAAAGGTCTACAAAAGTGTCGAAACAACAACACTGCAACAGCATAACCATGAAATAAGCGCAACAATCATGTAGGTCTATAGACACACACACACACACACAAAACATACAGGCGCACACAGATACACACACACACACACACACACACACAGAGTCGACAGTTACTGTACCGAAATAGAAACAATCACACAGCTTACGAACACACACAAGCCAGAACAAGCCACAACAGCAACAGCAGCAGTAACTTAAAAGAAGATTTGTCACCTGGTTGACAATCAGCACATGAAATAAGCACTCAGCCAGCAACATTAACAATAAAAACAATAAAGCAACAAAAAAGCAACAGTAAAAGTGAACGTTCTTATGTTAGTTGATTGTATATATATATATATATATATATATATATATATATATATATATAGATATATGTATGTATGCTATTCTGCTCCGTTCATTCACTCCGTTCGTTCATTGGTTTGCTGATCCGTATGCAGGCAGCAAGCAGTACAATGCAAGTGTGCCATCGCAGTTTTAAGATAAAAATGAAATTAATTCTTTTCACTTAAGAACACGATTGGAGATCATTAAATTGTGTCGTCCTTTATACACATTTGTATACTAACTACACTGATCATCGTCATCATCATTATTATTATTATTATTA
>NW_023998416.1:2662274-2706878 GCF_014805625.2 Glossina fuscipes
AGATAAAACAACAATAATAACACACCCTTTAAAGTGTTCACTGTACGTGTTGTTTCATTGTCTAACCATAAAAACCGCAAGATCAGCAAGCGTATCAAACGTTAGTCGCAAAGTAAAAGCATTAAAAAAAAAAAAAATTTTTTATAAAAATTTTTACAAAAAAAAAAAAAAAAAAAAAAAAGTGAAAAGAAATCTTAAGCAAAAACCTTAACTATTTTTATATAGAAAATTAATTTTTTTTTATTTTTATTTTTTTTTTTTTTCATATAAATCTCTAACAAAACCTGACGTAAGTGACACCTCTCCGTTTTATTTTGCTTAGTTGTACTCCACTGCGCTTTGGTCTACTGCCAATGCATGGATGCGGTTCACATGAAAACTTTGACGATTAAGTTGACATTTTTATAGCTTCGTTTTAAAACAATTTCTGCTTTAATGCTTTTACGATTTCACTATGAAAACATCAAACATTTTGAATTGTTTTTCTATAAAATTTTCCATAAATTCATCTTCACTTTGTTGTTTCTTTTCCTCTTTCCTCCTGCATTTTTTTCTTCTTCATTTTTTTTTTAAATTTTTTTCTCTACATAAATAAAGCAAGACATTTCGCTCTGTCAGAATGACATTTATAAGTCAAATTTGACAACGCGACCGAACCGGGCTAAGTCGCTTTTAACTATCTGGCAGCTTTTATCTTAAACTCTTTAAATGTTTACAGCTTCTTTCTTTCTTTCTTTCTTTTTTTTTTGTTTTTTTTTTTTTGGTTTTTTTGTAAATGTTTTATGTACTCTGTGCAATGTTTTCTACCAACAGCAACAGTAACAACAACAACGATAAGAATGTTATTCAGAAATCTTAATGTTCACTTTTTTATGGCCTTTACTTGTATTGCACGTTGTTGTCCCCTCAGAAAATTCCAACATACAATAAAAGGAACACCCATTTAACAAGTCAACAATTTAACGCAACGCCATAAATATGAAAATTACTTTTTTTTTTTATTTCTTCCTTTCTTTCGTATTTTTTTTTTTTTTTTTTTTTTTTTTTGTTTATTTGTTTATAATAAACTGACTGACTAACATTAGGCCTTTACACTGCAGGATCCACAATAAGGCTAAACTGAAAGCTGAAGAGTTAGAGTCCAAGCACACATCACAACACACACACACACACACACACATACACATGCACAGAACAGAACAGAAATTAACTTAAATATACTCTCAAAGCAGAAGAAAAATTCAAAAAAAAAATCTACATCAGCAGCAGTTAAATGAACATGCACACACAGCCCATAATACAACTTGTCGTACAAGATCCTTATCTTTTATTTTTACTTACACGCCGTACGCACACACATAGATGTATATATACTGTATTGCTTTTATATACATTCATATAAATATATAAAATGTTTGTTGTTATTGTTATTGTTGCTGTTTTGTTGTCTTCGCACTTTAGTTAAGTTTTCGTCGTGATAATCGTTGTTAAACCATTCATTCACTACAAATAATGTCTTATACATGCTGTTCTTAACAACTTCTCTCAGCTTATACGTAAAGAATTAAAAAGTTTATATTTGAACATCAATATGTGCAGTATGCAGTAATCTTTACAGCAGCTAAAAATCCTTAAGCTTATCTTGTTTTAAAAAAAGAAAAAGAACGCTTTAAAATTGGCTTCCAACCACTGTGCGCTTTACGCTTATACGCAGAACTAACCCCTCAGCTTGACTCTTAGCGGTTATGAAAATCAGACTGGCGTTAAAAATGTTAGTATTTGCTTTGTATTTGTTTTGTTTTTGTTTTTGTTTTTTTTTTTTCATAATTTTCTGGTGTTTTATGATTTGACTGGAGACAAACATTTTTAATGTTTATTACTTTTCTCTCGCTATACTGCATTTTTAAATAATTAATTAATTCGAGAAAAGCTGAGCAAAAAATAAAAACATAGTGACTCTAGTCTTTTAATGAACTTTGAATAATAAAAAAAAAACATATTTTCTGTGATTAAAGAATTTCAACATAAATGGTATTTCGATCTCAAAACTAACTCTTGATTGACTCCCAACTATATATATTGAAAAAAACAAATTTCTCCAACAACAATAATTATTATTAATATGCAAATGTAGAGTTGTCGTGGAGAATTCTAAAGATTCATTGCCAGTTTAGGTTAGGTTTGCTTGAACGAAGCGCTACTCATTGAATAGTTTGCGCTATTAAAGCATCTCAACATGACTTCCTAAAGAGAATATCAACTGTAACGAATTTTTTACAACGAACTTGGCATGTATTCTAAACAATGTCTAGTGGCTCACAAACTGATGTCTTACTGCTTACTTGCTAAACTGCAATCATCGGTTCTCCCTTCACACTCATTAAAACGGATTAAGTCCTTACTTCATAATAAATCATTTCGAGTTGTTTTCAAACCCATTGTCTTTGATGAAGTTCCTGTGATGTCAGAGGTGCCTCAAGGTAATCACTTGGAATTCCATTCTTCTACTGCTTTTGAATATCAATGATTTCTTATCGGTGATAGAGTCAACCCATATCTTAATCTACGAGGATGATGTCAGACTATTCTCTTCCGTTTCCTGAGTATCTTATCCATTAACAAAAATTGGAAAATGTAGATCCGTTAATCCGTCGATGGGTTAGGGGTTTTATTTGATCAGTTTTAAAAGCTCTCCATTAATAAAACTAGGCCAGTGGTTGTCTTTATTAACCGGCAGTCCAGAGACCATTGATGGCCATTCCGAACGAAAAGATAGTTGTTGAGGTCAGGTACTTTAATATGCCTTGTTGTGTCATCTCCTTCTTGAGGTTTATTCAACTCAAGAATCACTTCGATGGCAATTCTTGTTTTTCGCTCTTGAGAATTTGTGATGCGATCCGTTAGCCTCCTTGCCACTTTATGAAAACAGATTGCCAGTTACCTTCATCTACCTTAGCAAGGTAAGGTTCACTCGAGGAACGTAGCTGTGCACCTTAGAAGTTTCATTTTTCATAAAGTTAATAAATGGCACTGTTAGGGGAGACCGTGTTCAATGTACTTAAACGTTCTTCTAGAAATTTTATTTTTATAAAACTTAGCGTAAATTGTATTATGAGCTTTTCAATCCGTTCAGAGTCATCTGCAAAAATTTTCACGGTACTTATTATTTGATCTGAATATCGGATTTCTGAAATGCGATCAAATCAACTTCTTCTTCTCTTCTTCTAAATTTATGTCTAATCTTTAAAGCTCCGTATGATTCGTAAATTAAACTAAACACGTTCACTATTATCGGTTGCCAAGATCTATTGTTTGTTTATTTTTAGCTAATATCTTTTTGCTATGTTCAAAATATAAGGGGAATTTTAAATTCTTAAAATACCTCCACTTTATTTATTTTCAATGAATGTTCAAAAAGTATTTAAAGGTTTCAACAAAATTGAGAGCGCAGTGTTTGTGTCAAAAATGTATTCCTTTTGCAAATTCTTCAGGAATACGAGTTGCGTTCAAAATGAAGATCGTTTAAGACGGCACATGCCCACAACATATGTTGAATATTATCAGTCATTTTGCATTTTTACTGTGTTGGTACATTTGTATATAGTAGCAAATGCAAAAGACTATCCAGTATAAACCGAATGCCATGAAGTATCCGCCTCACATTAATATTAGCTTTAGCAATATAAACAATTTTAATATATACATGTACGAATATATATAATATACTGTAAAGTATATTTGGCATTGATATTGGAAAACCATGCAGTTTGAATATAAAACATCCCCTCAGTTTTTGAACATCATATTATACCGATATTCGAGTTAAATGTGGTAACAGAGTGAAATTTCTGAAGCCATTCGTCGTTTAATTTCGCATTTCCTTATCGTTGGCTATCTTCAAGTTTCGATGCCATATGCTTAAGAAAGCTATGTGAATGCATTCTTACACGGCTACCGCTCTTTCGCTATCAAGCAGCGATGATTAAAAAAGATTAGGATTTCCTTTCACCTATGAAATATTTCTACACCAAGACAAATTTATTAATTGACTGAAAGCACTTTTAAAAGATACATTGGAAACTTTTAGATAAAAAAGCATAAGAAATGTTTGTGCGACTTTCGAACACCCATTCATCTAGGTAAACACAAAGAAAAATTGAAAAATTCTTAATTGTTGATGAATCAATTAATTAATCAATTTTCCACTACATCAGCAAAGGAAGGCGCTAATTGTGTCATCGTCCAAAAATATATGATTAGAGATCTTCTATATATGTGTATAATTGTGGTCATCACAAAATTCTTACTACACTTATCTTTCTATCTCTGTCCTGTTCCTTCTTCTTGCCAAGGCATCCTATCTTCAAGTTGGAGCTTTACGCTGATTGCACGTATACTTCACAAAATGTTACGAATAGAATGAAAAGTTTATTACACTCACATTCTCTGGTGGCTGGAGTGAGTGAATATAAAAATCATAAAAAATATAGTTAGCTTATTGAAATGTAATGTAATTGGATATCGAAAGGAAGTTGCCTTGAATGCATTTCTTTTAAAGTTATTTCTTCTTCTTCTGTTGTTATTGCTACGGCTGTTATATGGAGAAGCATAACTACTGCTTATTTCATGTATTACCATCAGCTTATTGACAATGTGGAGGGTACAATACAACATTTACATAGACATGTTTGACGTATTCATCTAGAGAGACACCATCAAGGTACGATAATAAAGATCAATTCATTTTTAAAACAGTTGTAAGATTTCATGTATAAAATAGTTTTTTTTTTCTTCTTTCGTTTTATTTTTTAATTTTTATTCATTCATAAAACAAAATCGAAAGGCATGAAAAAAAGAGAGAAAATGAAAGGAAAGAAAAAAACATTTACTTATGTAAATATTGCTAAAATTATTTACTTTGAAAACAACAAAAAAAAATACGCTTATATATATATATATATATATATAAGCGTATTTATTTAGAAAGGCATCAGACAACGTTGCCTTAACTTAACTAGACGTTAATGAGTATGAGTACAGCTGTTTCCTTTCCAGTTGTCCGCCTTATTATGACGATGATAATATTTACTTAGGAGTTTCTATATAATGCAGAGTTTTATTTATTAACAAATATTTATACAGGCAAAGCAAGTCAAGAGCATCATCTAAACCCTATAATAATTCGTTCTATTCTTTTGTCCATCATGTGGCGCTTTCTTTATTTCAATCATAAATCATTTATTAACTGCACAGAGTCACACCAAATGTGACTTCTCTCTCATCAAACAACAAAAAACTGTTAAATAAACATAAAAAAAAAAAAAATAAGAAAAGAAAAGAAAAGAAAAACTTCAAGCAATCTGTTAGTGAAGCCTTGTTACACGTACCCCTACTTGAGAAAGAAAAAAAGAAAAACTTGATTTCGTTTTCTTTATTCTTTCACGTTTTAATTGTGCGTTTTTCTTAGTTGATCTTTTTATGCTCAGCAGGTGTTCATCGTGACACTTAAAATTCATTTATATGGTGGTCGAATTTATAACGTTGCCGATCGATCTTGCATTAAAAGAAAGATGATTGTTTTACTTATCTCATAAATTATATGATTTTAGAAAAAAATAAACTAAACTCTCCCGGTATGCGCAGTTATGTGCTTTGTTGCTTTCAAATGACATTAAACACATTTACATGTTACATGTGTTAATCGTTTATTAAGGAACATCATCATAATGATGTCATTGCTTCATAATCGTAACAGGTTTGATTCCAATTAAGTGATTAAAGGGCGTTATAAGGAATTTTAAATAGCGACAAACAAAAGATCAAGATGACAAGTAGACAGAATCATTGATTTAAACAATTTTTATTAAATTTTTTCTTTTTTTTTCTCAAACATCAAACTGAATAGAATGTAAGGCATGAGTGGAACTCAGTATGCTTCAACCAATAAAGGGAAAATTGATTTTTATAAAAGACATAATTCACGGCATTGTTGGTCTAAGAGTAGGTTGGAAGTACAAATGAGTTCGGTCCGGTTTTTTGAGGTCGAATGCATTTTTTATTTTTTTGCAGAATAAAACAAATGAATAGATTTGCTTTGTTCATCGCCAGCTACTATTTTTCCCACCTCTCAGAGCATTTTCGGATTCCATCACGAAAACAATCTTGTTCTTTGAAGCTATCGCCAGAACCGTAAGCATTTGGATATCGTCCACCATCTGACCAAACAGAAACTTAACCCTTAAACCCGCAATTAATCGCAAGAACTAATGTCTACTGATAACATCGGGTAGTGTAGGACATGCCAGGTTGGAATGGAAAATATTTCTTAAATGAGTTTTCGCATCGAAAACTTGACCGATATCACCGATTCTTGATTTAGATATAAAATGAATTAATTCGAAGAAAAGATATAAAAATTTCTTGATTAATGCAGAGAAGTTTAAAGTTAAAAGCTTCTAGTAAAAGAATTACTTTTACAGGTCAGCCATTGAAAGTGTCGGAGGTTGTCTGTTTGTAGCTACTATGGAGGCGCAATGGTCTGCGAAGTCATTGACCGGGCCAAAAAAGTAGTAGGATGATTGGGGACCTGTCATTGCTGGATCGATATCTCCTTCTTGTACGCTCAAAATTCGGTGAAGGAAAGTTCAAGACCAATTCAGGTTGTATTTAACAATCAGAATGCAAGAGAGTAGGTATGACATGCAACAAAATACCGACAATGCAGAAACATTACATTCAAAACTATGACGACCATGGGGCTAAGGATGCCCAACTCGTGCAGCCACATTCGCTAAAATTCGTCGTGCGTATTTTTCACTTCGCACGCAAAGCCGGCGTTAGTGCGAGAGACTTCCTACCTATTTGATATGATGCTTCGCGCACATTTCATGGTGACTGGTGAAGATTTTTCCGAACAGCAAAAGTATTTTTTACAGGGGGCAACCTCGCCTTACCTAGAAGGATATGCTAAGATTATTTTGTCAAAATGCTAAGTCCTTTAGGATGAGGAAAATGGCACTCAATATCTGACCTTAGGAATACGTCATTATCTGGGAAAATATGTGTAACACATTGATTACTGTTTACAGCAAATCTGTTCCAAGTGTAGCCCTTGCTCAAACTGAGGTATTACAGCAGAAACAGTAGAAACAGTTTCAGTCCTTGTCTAACTCGATGTGTTGCAAACGTCTGAATAAAATCTGCATGGAAGAAGGAAAGGCACGTGTTGTCAGACACTTAACCCCGTGTACGAAAAGAAGAGGCTTGTGTCAGAATCACGTTTTATGAAAATATAAAACAGTTGAGCACTAGATAAAAAAATAAGTAGAAAGTCTATAATGGGTCAGTGCTCACTATTAAATACTCTACACCATCCTGCAATTATACATATAACGACGATGTGATCGTAAAAGTGATCCGATCCGAACAATTTCCAGTAGTGTTGGGCCGAGATAGGTCAGCATATGAAATTCCATAAAAATATCTCGAAAAAAGTGCCCTCTCAGTAAAACGCAAGACAACATGTTGAGCGGACAGACAGCGAGACCGACATGTTTAAATCAACTCAAAAAATGGTTGTGAAGATGTGTTTATTTCAAGTCTCTCTAAGTATTGCATATAATCCTACAAACTTAATAAGCCCTTGTATCCCAAGTGTTGTAGAGTATAATGAAAAGATGTTAAGTGTCTATCTGAACAGAAGGGCAAGCATGCAAGCAGTAATCTAGTAAATGTATATTTCAGACCGAAGATCGGTCGACCTCTGGCATCCATAGAATCTAACTGTAAAATATTCAAAAGAGAAAGATTTGAAAATTAGATAAACAATTATTTGAATCCGAAGGAGAAAGTTTCCTATCACCTGTGTGCTTGATTAGAATTCCGGGAATACCTCGATCATTTAAGACATATACATAAACGTAAATGTATACGTCTATGCGCAAACAAACTCCAAACGCTTGTGAAGAAAAGGAGGAGAATACTATAAAATAAACATGCACATAATTTTCAGTGACGACACAACACCAACAGTAACAGCAACAGCAACAACAACGACAATAATAATATTCAGAACCAGAATAAAAATGCAATTTAAAGAAAAAGTTAATTTGAATGAATGGACGGACGAACGAACATTGAGACGGAGGTAAATGTGTAAAGCCAGCTTGAATCCAAAAAAACGAACAACATATGAAGTGTGCTGTGTGGTTCTTGTTATTATAACAAAAAATAAAAAATAAAAACTGTCACCCTCAGAGTCAACAAAAAAGGTGACAAAAACAAACTGTCAAACATAGTCTGCATCTTATTGTTATTGTTGTTGTTTTGTCTTATTCTGTCTGAATGTCTTCTTACCAAGAAATCATTTAGACCGCCTGAAAGGAAAGGAGTTAAATTGCTGTTTAATAATATAAACGGCTGACAAAAAACAATGCAACCATCATCAACAACAATAATAACAACAACAAAATCATGTAACAATCAATTAACAAGCTTAAGATTTATTCATTTTGTACAACAAAAAAAAAAAAACAAAAAAAGATTTTCAAAAAAAGATTAAAATCCCACTCACATACACTGGGCGCACAATAAATCCACGCATACACACACAAACACCTATAATGGGGATATTTATGGATAGCTATGTAAAATGAAATGACATGCCTCAGCCTGTCAATCGTTATACAACGATCGAATCTCTCTATTGCATATAATAATCAACCATCATCACCAACATTCACATCATAACAACAACGCGTCAACGTCACTAACAACACTATCTGCATTCTTTTCAAATTGTTAATATTCGTGGAGCCTTAGAGAATTAATGCTAACTCTATTGTAACTCTTGCCTGTAACTGACTGACCGACTGATTTGCTTATCTTGCTGCGTGCATTTCGATTCCGATTTTGATTTTCATTTTTATTACTCAACTTAAATAATGTTGTCCTCATGTGGGGATAACGATGATGACGATCTTGACTACAGGAACTAGTACTGTTTGACATTTAGCGTTTTTTAAATTGTTAACAACATAAACATGATAATAAAAACGCGGCCATAACGACCGGTCATTAAACAAAAATTAATGCTGTTAGTAAATAAAATGAAAAGAGTAGAAAAGAAATTATTTTTATATCTTAAGTGCAATTAAATAATCGGGTAAAACAAACACTTCCAGTGTACACTTCGAAAGCTCTTTTAAAAAATCATCACTATTGGTAATTGTCATAAATATTTTTAAAAAATTTTCAAAACTTATTATTTTCGCAATTCGTGTATTTGAAAATTATTGAAGGGAAATAACTTTCCTTTATAAGATATCTTAAGATATCTTCTTCTCATTCTTCGTCTCTTCAAAGTGATGGCAATCGATCGCATTTGTTATCGACATTAAACGCAATCAGTTTCGACAGGGACAGAGCCCAATGTCAGACTATATGGAATTCAGAGGAATTCAGAGGAATGGTCTTATTTTCGCCGAAATGGCAAGTAGTTCAGCTTTATTTTTTTCTGTGGTGTAGGCCTTCAAATCTACTGTGGTCCGTTCTTTTCCAAATTCCCATTTGTCAATCGACAGGTACATCCTTGGCTTTCGAGTACCTCATCAGATGGTAATGAACAATCATTTCTATGGCTTTGGCTATGGCGACACTTTTCAAGATTTCTTGTTTCCAACCCAAAGAGCCTCACGCTAATCGAATGGGAATCGAAGTGTTTCCTTCAGTGTGCACGCAAAAATTCAGTTAATGCAATCAAGCAGGCAAGTTGTATGGCTTTGGGTGGTTTTCCTCTCTTTCGCAAGCTGTCACGGCTATCGTTTTGTGTTATTATAAATAAATAATCGTTCGATAAGAATTGTAATTGTGGGACTTAGTCCTCGTAGATGCCGTAACACGTTGGTCTTCCTCTCGCTCTCTTCCTAATGGCCGTTTATTTATGGCCTCATGCGCCGTGCGTCAGTAACATTGTAGGTTGAAACCTCATTAAAATACCTGGATGAAATCGGGCGAATAAGATAAGTAGTGCTGTCACTTATCAAACAGAAGATGTGCGGAAGAAGGTACATCAATGCAGAAGAAGACGTTCTTCTTCGACTGGCTCTTGATGGACTTGAGGATAGAAAACGGCGTTTGTTGAATAAAATATGTATCCTGGCAAAGGCCTGGATTTTAAAAGCAGCCTTCATGCCAATCTACGAACAAATCCTACACTTACATCCTGCCAGGGTTGAAGTACAACAACGCATGCGTGGGAAAGAGCTTGCAGATCTTTCTCGGAAAATTTTGATCTCAACAACATCGAGATGCCTTAGCGTTAGCATTAACGCAACGTGGGCTGCTTTGTGGCTATTTGCAAATGACAACCTTCCGAACAAATGTTCTATACGGCATAGGACAGATGCTTCCAGCAATAAAACTCTTTACTTCTCAATCGCTCGTTCTAGAATGTCGTGCATTGCGCACAATACGCTACAATGACTCTACTCTTCCTTATAGGCCGATTTTCAAGTCGACCGTAAGCAAACGCTAATCTAATTTCCTATCTCCTCTATCTAGTGGCCTGATCTAATATATAATCAAATGAATGGTTCCTTTTTTGAAACAATTCACTGAAACTCGTTTTGTGCCACCTTTTGTAAGGCAATTGCTGCTGTAAGATTGTGCGGCCTCCACTTATGTGCAAAATTAATTGTCAATGCGAGGACAACATTATGCCGAAGAGAGTCATAGCGGTATAACTCGGCTTCTGAACGTCCGTGAAAGTGAAGGTTGTATTTTCCCAATCCCGCGGTAGACACCAATAAACGGCGCCTCTATAAGGTGTTAGTGTGAAAAAGTCTTATCTACTTTACATCACACCTTACAGGATAATGTGTTAGTCAGTTGGTAAACCTTTCTTAGTACACGACAGATCTTTACTAAGTAATACTTCCCCTATACGCTACTTTGAGAGCTTGAGAGCGCATATTTTAAAATACTAAAATGAATTAATTTGTAAAGAATATCGATTGCCTACACTTTGCTCACTCCTTGTCCACAACACTCGACTACGACAACAACGCTTATGATAAGGTTTTTGATTTGATATATTTTATCAATGAACAATGAAAAAGTGAAATGTGTGATACCACACGATATAATAATAGTTTTGCTTTTCAACAATATCGAGTAGTGAATAAAAAAAAAAAAAAAAAAAAAACGATTCGATCTTAATATAATTTCTCTTTCGTTGTTTTTGTTGTTTTCCTTTTTTTTCTATTTTGCAGCTGATTATCACAATTCTTCGAAGTCAATAGTGATGAAATCACTAAATTATTGTCAACAAATGTCGGTTTGTTTTATTTAATGTTTTTTAAACAAATCTCTTAACCTAAGCTTTCAAAAATCCTTAAGCAAATACGACAAAAAAGAATGGAAAAAAAACCAAACCAACAAACAAATCAATAATTTTTTTTCGTATTTAATTACTCTCGTGAGATTAGAATTTTTACGGGAAAAATCGTCGTTTTGACATTTACTAACAAAGCGATTCACACGATCAACAAACGTTTTAAGCACGCATCCCCTTAATCATTAGTCTTTAAGATATTACTTATGCTCCCCCCTTTAAATAATTTGTGTTCTTCAATTTGTCAACGCTCGGAATAATTTAATACTATTGAGTAGCAGTAGCAACATTAACAGAAAGAACTAAAAAATCACTTATATATCATTACAATGGTTTTTTGCTCCTTTCATCATTGAATGGTGCTTGAAGTGATATCTGCCATGTGCCGTAAATTAATTTTATGGATATGAAAATAATTCTCTGCCATATACTATGCTCTTCTTATTTATGATCTTAAACGTCCAGCGCTCCTCATTAAAATACGACTTCGCTCGAGATGTATCTAATCTAACTTTCGTTTTTCTTTTTTGCGATTTTCTTATTCAAATCTGATAAAAGCTTCAGAAATTATTGCACACAGGGAGATTGATAATGAGGTTAGACCATACCGCGAATGTAATATAAACGGAGCACACTTTCAATAGCAGATAAGTTAGTTTTCTTGGTCAGTACCCATAAGCTACAACAAATACAAAGACAAAGAGTTCCCAGTTTATTTTACAGGCGCTCTTAAGTTTCCTGTACAGCAAGTAAAGCATGGGTCACGACCCGTTATGTAATACGTCAAACCACTTCGCTTCAAATACTTGTTTATAAGATGGCTTTTCAAAATAAAGTTGTGTATGAGAAATGATCGAAAAACTGGTCCGATCCGGATCATTTTCAATGGCATTCTTCTTTAGGCCAAAAGAGCCAATGGAGCATATTTCATCATGTAAGTTGAACACAAGAACACTTGAAGAAGACGACAGACGGACAGACAGATACACACACTTTTGACGATTCAAAAAGTGATTCTTATAAAAGACGGATTTGTCTCAAGTCCTTCAGTCTCCGCAAGTGTTATCGCGTATAATAATATACCGGATATAACTCTATATGTTTAGGAATCCATTTATTTGATATTCCATACAAATTAGAACGTGATAATCGGGCAAGACAGCCATTAGATACCCTACAATACTTCGGTTAATAGACCGATTCATTCATTGCCGTGACAATACAACAAAAATTATACGTCATTTTTATGTGAAAGCATACTACTCACGAAGCCCTCATATTGGAGGACGCTTAAAACATTAATCGACATGATCAAAATTCTTAAGAATCTTAGTAATTTACGGCTTTTTCCGCCATAAAAAACTACAAAGTTAACTTTGACATCATATAAGCTCTTGCTTACCCTTACCTTGCTTACCTTGCTTGCTCAAGGGCTTATCATTCATGAGGATCTTCGAATGGGGTGACATCCCAAAAAATAGATCCAAACAATTTTGATATTAAATTACTCTTATCAATGAATTTTCATTCATAGAATATTCAAAGTTAAACATTTTTGCCATATAAAAGCTTGCTCTTGCTTCTCAGGAATGCCTGCATGAGATGCGATCTAAAAAATAGATCTTTGTGATCCAAATATGTTAAGATTAATATTTATAATAAATTATTATTATAAACGAATTTTCACTTTAATGCGTTAAAAATTTTATTTATATTCATTATGCCCTACGCCACTTATGGTAAAGGGGCATGCTAAGTTTGTGCGGACGTATGTAACACGCACAAGGGCTTAGAGTGGATCCACCTTTATTTATACCGATCGATTCAGAATCATTTTTTGGATTGATCTAAGCCTATTTGTCCATCCGTGCGCCTGATGTTCATCCATGTAAAAGTTTTGTACACTCATGTGTTTTGACCCATAGGCGAACGCCACTGAAAGTGATTTGGATCGGCCCACTTCTTCGACCGCTCCCCAAATAGTAACCTCTTTAAAAGTTATCTGGAAAAAATTTCAATTTCCAAAATTTCTCGACAAAAATGGCTAACTAATAAAATTTCGGCACTCTAAATTGGTGTGGAAAGTTTGAACCGGCTAGGAATTTTTTTTTCAATTCCCTCTCATATAAGGAAAACTGAAATTCATATGATAAAAAATTTACTGTGCTAAATTTAGACCACGCACGCCTTTTTTCGTAACGATTTTTTTTTTTTTGTGGCAGAAAAACTTAAGTTTTATAAGTTATATTTTATGAGGAAAATCGATTTGATTTGAAAATTAATTGTGCTGAAATTTGCACACGTATCTCAATTTTTGAAACTCTTTGGCTTAACCAGGGAAAGATTTGCCAAGAGAGCTAATTTTTAATATACGGTTCCATAATAGTAAGTTGATATAAAAACAGGGTAAAATTTTTCTGTTCTATGGCAACAAAAAAGTACTGTGTTAGACAATGAGGTGTAGGGTATTTAAAAGTCGGCTTAACCCGATTATAATGTTTTCACATGTTTTTCCTAGGTATGGCCGCATCGCAAGGTGCCCAAAAAAATGAGCACATTTGATACAAATTTTTCACATGAACTTAGAATACCGAAATCCTATCACTAGTCGATTTCTGTATCGCAATTCTGAAAATTATAATATTCTTCCATACAAAGGATTTTCAAAATAAGGCGTTATCGTGGGGAATGATCGAATGAGCGTTCCGATCTTGGTTTTGTGACCAAAACACGTCAGCGTACCAAATTTCATCAAAATTACGAAATACACCAACAGCCAGCAGACGGACAGATGGACAAACAAACAGATATATTATTGTGATTGGATCAGTATAATAACAGGCCTTTTGATCGCACATACTTAAAATACCCGTTCGTCAAAAGCGGTATAAGGTATGAAGATATGACAAGATAAGAACTTAAATATTTAGTTCATTTAAAAAAATGTTTTCTGGGATTTTACTAACGACTATCATGTGAAAATTCATGTATAACTCATGTCGAACACAACTCCTGATTAACTTACACAAAAATAAATATATAAATTAAGAAATCAGCAAAATATTTTTATACTTTATTTGAAAGGGAAAGAAAAAAATAAAATAAAAATGTTGGCGAAAATGACTGACTCTTCATAAATTTACGTATTCAAGCTATGTATGTTAAATGAAACATTCTCTCTCAACCGTAACGGTACCTGCGCTTATAAGCGAAGATAAGAGGCGACTTGATGGAATGTGCCGAACAAAGCACTATTTACTATTATGTAGAACGAAAAAAAACAAGAAGAAGATCATTGAAAACTATAAGTTTCTCCTTTCGCCTTATTCGGCACTTTAGTCATAGGGGCGATAGTTGACAATTTGTTGTGCAACGATATTTAGAATCTCCCGCGCTGGCATATCATGTTGCTCATTAATAATAGCCGTTATGCGAGCACATTCCTTAATATAGTTCTCCAATTCTTTATAATTCGGCTTCTTACGAGAATCTTTCCTCAGTATCGTCTGCAGGCACTGACCCGTCATATTGGCTAATTGTGTGCGTGCTGCACTAAAAACCTCATCAAGATCGTACAATTCCAAGGGAGGTGCTGCCGGTTCGCTAAAAACCGGTGGGAATGTCTAGAATGCATGAAAATTTGTGCTCGCTTTGTTATTGAAAACGACAATGATAAAATCATTAACAAACAATAACTACCGCAAGTTGGAGGGGTGGTAAGGGTATCTCAAATTGTGGTTTTATAATTTTCAACGGTTCATATTTAACATGCAAGCGATGATAGGCTGACGTTACATCTTTTAGCAAACGATTACTCAGTGCGCATAAAGTCATGTCAAACATTTGCTTAAAGTCGGCCGGTATCTCGGAACCGATAGAATCAATTAGGCAAGCTTTCGGCAGATCGGCCACAAAACCTATATCCGTAAAAGTCTTGTGATCATTTAACTGTGAGATTAAAAGGAAATTCAATAATAAATTATTTTAATTTCAATTTCGAATTTCCTCTCAACTCACTTCCAAATCATTGAAATCCAAATGCTTGTAGTTGATATCTTGCGAGCCCAACAATTTCACGAAATAATTTAAAAGTGCATCATTGGTCTTATCGTTCGCCAGGTACTTGTCGTGAAACATATAACCGGAACCTAGAGCCAGAATTTTGCCACCATTTGGTTGATAATAGTAACCGGCCAAAGGCCGATTAAAGGGATACACAACAGGGCCGGTGGTCATTAAAACATTAGCCGGATCGGAAACATTTAAAGTCGCTCCATAAGGATAATGAAAATGTATTTTATATTTCTCATCCGTAAAATCGTAATCCAGTTTCTCAATATTTTGCTCCAACAAATGGCGCCACAAAGACTCACATACTATACCGCCACCAATGAAACACTCTTTTGGATGGAAATCTTTATAATAATGCGGACGTACAACAGAATCTGTAAGGAAAGTAAAGTAAATACATTATTGTATGCGTAGGGGGAAGAAGTAACGCTAGTAAATGGTGTTCTATTTGCCCTGTCCACATCGCACCTAATTTCATGAAAAGGTGATAGTGTAAGCTTCGTATGCATTAGAAAAGCTGGATGAAGATTGTAACAATTTATCCTGGAAAGGTTTAGAGTGTTCTTCGCTTTGGTATATCGCTGTTGGACTTTGACGGATTTTGTCCCATTTTCAATACAAGAACTTTCAATGTGTTTGGTAAATTTTAAGACGATATCTTCTTTTTTGCAATCCACGCAATCGTACCTCAATCGAATTAAAATTTGATGCCACGATGCCGCATCTAGGAATCCTCCTTATGAGTGTTACAAACGTTTTAATAAATTGCAAATAGCACTAACGATTTGTGGACGGATAGCAAAGATGAAGCTTCAATTTTTTTTTCCTTCCACTTACCGCTGTTTATATAAATGCCATATTGCTCCAAAAAGAAGTTGACATTAGTATTAAATTCTTGTTCACCGCCGTCGCCTAATAAAACCCACAAACTACCGCCATTGTTGACGAAATCCTTCAATACTTCGAATTCATCTTGAGTGAAACGATCTTGGGGACCAGCCAAAACAAAGATTTTAGCCCGTTGCAATTTTTCGGCTTTTAATTCAGTGTCATTTCTTAAAGTCAAGAAAAATGTGAGGAGATATTTCTTATATAAAAAATTCAACTTACTGTTCTATTGTCCAAAGGGATTTCAATTTGCGTTGCAATAATTTATAATTGTCGGTCAATTGGAAGCGTTCGCTTTTCGAAACATCAAAACATATCAAATGTTTTGTAGACATTGTTGTTTACTTAAGTTTTATAGTAAAAAAATTGAAAATAATTAAATAGAATGTTTTGCCGCATTTCCGGTTTCTTAGCAACAATCTTTAGCATGCCGTGCAGGCAACTCTGATCAAAATTTTTAATTTTCTTTAGCGCCACCTATAAGCGATGTTTAAAAATTTCCTTAAAAAATCTCTATGGTTGTTTTCATCAAAGTGTTACTTTGTAGTGTTGCTTTGTTCAACGTTTTTCTCTTGCTCTCAGAAAACCTACTCTCAAAATAAGTTCCATTAGAAACACACACAGTAAAGCAAAACTTTACTTTCAATATGAATTTTCATTCTCAGAAAAGCTACTCTCAAAAAGTGTTTCCATAAGCAGCACACAGTAAAGGAAAATTTTATTCTCAAAAAACTACATCTTACATTTAGATATAGAACATTAAACGAAATCAATTTACATTATTATCATCAACACTACTCCTCCATTAACCCCCAAATAACTCCACCTTTATATCCAACCAATTTGAGAAAACGAAGATCCAAACATTTTCGAGAATTCGCCTTAGTCATACAATTGCAACTCGCCAATGGATCTTGAAGAAGTCTTCCTCCCCAATTTGCTGTTGTGGACAAACTCTCACTATAAAGCACATTCTCTGCGACTGCCTTAACTTTTCCTTGGCTAGACGTATTGCATTTAAAACGACTAACATATACATTGAGCGCAAGTTGAAGTAAATGAAATATTCCCATTTAATGCACTGCAGCTTTAGGGAATCTTTTATATCCCATCATGTTTATATTCGAATATTTTTGTATTTAATTTTTGAAATGTTTTGTAATTCTGAATCCAATTTACATGAATTGGTCGATTCATCTTTTGTTTCCAGATGAAAACACAAGGAAACTTTATTATTCCAACAGCCTAATTTTGGAATTTCGCAACTCTGCAAAAACATATTTTAATTGTTTAATCTGTAAAAAAATATTTGAATTGTTTAATCATTCGGAGGCATAAAGATTCGTGATTATACGAATATGAAATTCATTTTCAGTAAGCGCTTCTTTCTCTCAAAAGTCGTTAAAGCGGTTCAAAGTAACTGCAAGAACGTGTTTAAATCACTTACACAAACTAAACTTTTAAACATATATCTCCAATTTGACAGTATAACACATATCGAAGTTGTTTCTACATATAACGGAAACAACCCATATTTTAGCCAAAAAAAAATTTTGCGCTGGCATCATTGATTGCGCTTGTGTTCGATATTCCGATCAAGGCCGGTAATGTTTGTTTTACATTGCAGAAAGAGGGCTGCTGCTGCAGGTAGTGCGACATGCTAAGAGCACTGTCTAGAGGAAGCTGTAGCATTCTCTTGCATGCAATCAACAACTGCTGGTCCATTAACTTTATACCCTCAGATTTGCGTTGTATAAAATAGTTCCCATTCCTAAGGCAGGTAAAGACTTAAATGATTTAAGGTACTTCAGACCAATTTCACGGATATTTGCATTCATAAAGACTATCAGCCTCCTGATTAAGGAGAGACTAAGTGATTTCTTGAAAACTGAGAACCTTATTCCGGCTCGTTCTTACGCCTAACAAAAACACAAATCTACGAATATGTGCGTTAACGAACTACCTTTTCTCATAGCTAGCTTAAGAAAAGCAGGTAAAATGGTTGTCATGCTTTCCCTGGACATCAGCAAAGCCTATGACTGTGTCAACTTGATTAAGCCCAGTAGAATTCTATTAAACTTTTCGATTCCTCCTCAAGTGCAGCTGTGGATACTTAATTTTTTATCCAAGCGTGTGTTGTTGACGGGTACTGAAAAAGTTGAAATAACCGGTGATATCCCACAAGGCAGTTGTTTAAGCCCCATACTCTTCAATTTATACACATCATCTTTGGATGATCTTGTATCTGCTGATTCATCTTTTTCAGCTGCTGTCAATAACCTCTCGATGAAAGCTAATTTTTTTTCGATGAATGCGCCGACCTTAATTTATATTTTAACCCCAGCAAAACAAATATTTATTTTTCCAAAGGTTCTAAACGTGAAATCAGGCTCTTTATCAATGATACTAAAGTTAATCAGGTGGAATCTCTTCGAATTGGTAGAATTTTATATGACATCTTAGCCCTTTGTGGGCATTGTGAAAAAGCCATCAAAGACTGTCACTCTGGATGTAACATCATAAAACTCATGACTAATAGTCAGTCAGGCTTGCCTCTCAAAAATGCTTCGACTGTATACAAATCTTTAGTCAGGTCCAAAATTGAATTTGCACATTCCACATGTTGCAATTTCGCAAAATATATTGAGAATCGTATACAAACATTTGAAAATCGAATATTAAAACGTTGTACTGAACTGATCCCCTCAACTCCTCAACATATTCTCAATGTCGTATCTGGTGAGTGGCCCGTTTTTGAAAATGCTCTTTTTTTACAGCCAAGTAGTTAGTTAAGATCAAGATGATGAAACCTTTCTTCCTTCAGGAAGCTACGAAAATTTCAAAATATTATGAACGGACTTCAACGAGAAGCTAATATTTTGGACACTCTTGAATCGAAAAGCGACTGTAAATAGGGTAAAATCGAATTATCATTTTTTTTTGAAAATAGGGTAAAATCGAATTATAATTTTTTTGGAAATAAGGTAAAATCGAATTATCATTTTTTTTTTGAAAATAGGGTGAAATCTCAGTCACACTGCCTCTTCCAGCTACACTTTTTGCTATCAAATACTTCGTCATATTTTTGACAAGATAGATTTAGATTTTAGACTTAGCGTTTTAGATTTTGTTTCTTGTTTCTAGTTTTTTTTTTTTTTTGCATTCAATAATTTTCTCTAACTATGGCATTACTTTTCGTTTTCAGCCAAAGTTTGCAACACTGTTTGACTTTCAACAACTCAACTAGCACAATTATCCATACACACACATTTACACTTAACATATATTTGTGGCCAAAAATTACGACAGTTTGTTATCTCTCTATCCACAAATCTATTGGCTTAGTCCATCTCCACTCAACAAACCAAAAAAAAGAAATAATAATAAAATTTCAAGAAATCCATAAAAACAAAATCATACATCAAATGGCTTCAATGTGTGGACGCATGGCATTGCGTGCCGCGGCACGCCGATATGTTACATACACTCCAGTACGTTTCTGTAAAAGTAAGTTTCTTCCAATCCTTCTAAAAGGAAAAAGGGGGAAAAGGTTAAATTTGCTCTTTTTTAATGAAAAGAAGTGTGACTGTCTCGCCCACTCCCACCGCTTGGGCAGTTATTTTAATGTTAAACACATACAACAATACATCAGAAGCACGGCGAATTTTCCTCGAACATGTTACGTAATATATGAAAAGTCGGTTTTTCTGCATCAAAATATCCTTAACTTGGAATGACACCTTAGCGGACTTCATAATAATCTATAGATCCTGATAACTATACTGCGCAGATTTTTATGTAACCATTTTTGGTTTTTTTTATAAAAATTACAATCATCTGTGGGAAATGGTTATAAAACATATTCAGTGCATCAAAAAAAAGTAATGATTTTGTTTGTTCATATTTGAACAAGTGTATCTATTTTGATATATGCATTTATTTAATGATTTATGTAACTCCGTTGATTGACAGCCAGCGTTTCGGCGGCGTCATAACACTTGCTCATAGCTCATATAATTTTGTTTTTTTTTTTTCTGTTTACTAAAAATTTCGTGACTTGAAAATACTATGTGTTCTAGTCTGTAAATATATCGTCTCAATTTAAATTAGCTCCTCTAATGTAAAGTGTTGCCGGTTTCTTCTAGAACAGCTTTAACCTTTCCTCAAATGCCAAATATTTGTTCAATTCATTGTGAAACCTTATTCGTAAAGTTATGTTTTATTTCTAATCTTTTTAGTGATGAATGATCCCCTCGAGCATGCGACTGGCATTGAGAAGCGTGAATTACTGGCTAAAGCTGCCGGTAATGACAACCCTTTCGATATGAAAGTGTTTAAACGTGGTGCTGGTACCAAGGAAAATCCCAACCTAATACCATCCGCTTTTGAGGCTCGTATTGTAGGATGCATCTGTAAGTTTTTTTTTTTTTTTTTTTTGTAAATGAATAGTTGTAACACTGCATTAACAATTCCATGTTTATTAGGCGAAGAAGATCAGACTTACGTTCAATGGATGTGGCTGCAAAAAGATTCACCTAAACGCTGTGAATGTGGCCATTGGTTTAAATTGGTGGAGAAGGCGCCTGTTTAAATTAGTCATCAACTTCTACTTACAAAAAAATAAATCGCTTTCGGTTTTATGTTTAATTGAAACATTTAAGTAAAAAGTAACTCTTTAATAATAATAAAAAAAAAGTCAATACATCAAGTAAAATCAGCAACACACGTTAATTAAATGTCTCCAGAAAGTTTTCAAAGGGGGACGTTCGTTGTGAAGTAATCGATAATGCACGAAAATTGCTAACGATAATTAAACTTAAAAGGTCGATAGAAGACGGTACACACGCTTGTTAAGTTTAAGCCCAATAAAACAACAACAATAATAAGAAAAACGAAACAAAAACCATATATCTTTTACTACTTTGCAATTTTAAATAATTTTGTAGCCTTTGAATATGCTGCCATAATACGTCAGTTTCTTTATTAGAAGACTTGTGAATAAATGTCTTTAGAAAAAATGTCTTCGGTGATTAAACGTCTCTTGGAAAAAGCTCCAGCAACTAAACGATATTTATCAAAAAATCAACCCATCCTAAAAGCCGATGGTCTTTTAAAGCGGTTGCTAGATAAAGTGGGATTTCCGAAGCGCGACCTTTCGAAAAAACCAACAGCGAAAAAACCGCAAGGAGCACAAGGTTTTTTCATCATTTTGAGTCTAATTAAAATTGTGAAAAAATTTCTTTTATTTAATATTAAGAAATGGCACATCCACTCGAACACGCTACAGGTTTGGAAAAAAAGGAAATGCTAGCTTTCCTAAGTGGCAAATGTGATCCTTATCACACAGATGTTATTAAAAGGGGCAGTGGTACGGCCGAGAATCCAACTTTAATACCATCGGCCTTTAATGGGCGTATAGTTGGTTGTATTTGTAAGTACTTGTAATGTGAATTGCGTTAAATAAGATAAAATCTTTCTTTGAAATGGGTAAAATACATCTCTTTTTTAGGTAACGATAACCGTTTCGTTAACTATATGTGGTTGGAAAAAGGCTGTCCGAAGCGTTGTGAATGCGGCTATTGGTTCAAACTTACGGAGGTCGAGGCATTTTCATAAACAAAAGTCGGAAATCTATCCAATTTTCTTAAATTCTGTAATATACAATTGCCTTTATTTTATAAACTGATTCCATCAACTATTTGAATCTTTCAAAACATCAACGCTGAAATATTTTCATTTATGACATCACAGAAAGACGGGGACGTTATATAACACGTGTTAGCTTCTTCAGTCTGTTTATTTGTGTTCATAGAGAAATATTTTAATTTCAATTAAGTTTAACTTGTACGAATATGACTACCAATGACACCAATGATGGACAACCAAAAATACAATTGGGAGACTATATCATCTTGCAGCGTCAAAAATACACAAAACTGGTTAAATTCAGTAGTATAACTGCTATAGCCGCTTTAGGTAAAGAACAATTGGAATTAGGAAATATTTTAGATAAGCCGTATTTTTCAACGTTCAAAATGTGCCCGAAAGAGGATCTAGGAAAAAGTCACAGAGGACGTCAACGTCTCCATACTTTGGAAATTTGCACAGATGTTGAATTGCCTAACATACGGGAAGCCGTATCCCGGGAAGCATTAGGGATATCCTCTAGCGGTATAGATAATCGAAATATAATCGACGACGGCGATTCGCAGTCGCTCAAATCTGACGATATAGAACAGCTGCGGGACGAGTACAATAAAAGTACAAAGATTATTGAAAAAATTGTTGAGAATTCAAAAACTTTTCACACCAAAACCGAATATTCGCAGGAAAAGTATTTGAAGAAAAAAGAGAAAAAATATTTCGAATTTGTGCAAATTAAACAACCTAATATACGTCTGATAGCTGAGATCTATTATCGCCAGGATGCAGAAAAAATTATGAGCATACGTATGGATACTTTGTCACAAATCATATCATATTCGGGCGTAAGTGCTTATGGAAACTATTTAATGTATGAAAGTGGTACAAATGGCTTATTGCCTGCAGCATTTCTGAATGCTATAGGTTCTAACACGGAAGCATGCCTCGTACATATGCATCCTGGCAATGTTCCGCAACAACAGGCTTTGTTGGCATTAAATTTTCCAGAAGAACAAGGACGAAGATGCATCTCAGTAAACATATACTCAGTTTTACGGGATTACTATCAAGGTGAAGATAGTAAAGAGGATGAAAATGCAGACTGCAATGAACATTTAGAACCTTGCATAAAAAGACCGAAATTACAAAGTGAAATAGAAAAGGAGGAAAATCAAAAAGAAGGTAAAAATTGTTATAAAATATTGTAAAACAACAGTCAAAGCTTATTATTTCATTGCAGAAAATGCTGGACAACAAACAAACTCTATAAATAATGTTGTTGAGGAAATTTCAGCAACTCAAAATCAAAAAGAAGGTAAAGATTGTTGTGGAATGTTGCAAAATAACAGTCAAAGCTTATTTAATTGCAGAAAATGCTGGACAAAAAACAAACTCTCTAAATAATGTTGAGGAAATTCCTGCGACTCGAACTAAAAATGATTCTGATGAATGTAAACAAATACAGGAAACCGCTATCGTAAATAATGATTGCCTTATGAAGCCTCTTAATAAGGGGCATGTTCATCAAAAATGGCAACTGGAAAATCGTAGAGCTTGTTTGTTAATGCGTGAAAAATTTGATTCACTGTTTATAGCAGCTAAAGAACATCCCACCAATTTAGTTAGAGAATTGTTACAGTTTATTAAACCTTCTAGACCAATTGTAATATTCAGTCTTTGCCGAGAAGTTCTAACGGAACTGTATGTGGATTTAAAGACTAACAATTCCAAAGTGATAAACTTGCATTTGACTTCAAATTGGATGCGTATGTACCAAATATTACCCAACCGTACACATCCGGAAGTCAATATGCAAACCAATAGCGGATTTTTATTGACAGGCTTTACAGTAGAGTAAATTTAAAGTAAGAGTTAATAAGATATTCTATTTTATATACAAAAAAAATTAAAATCGTTAATTATACGCCTCCGGTTAATTTCTAGCCATTATTTATAAATAAGAAGAAGCATGTTTTTTTTTGACCAGCTGTTTTTTGAAGGTAAACAAAATACACTGTCAAACTAAATCGAAGTTTTTGTAGTTTTTCGCGCAATTATAATTAAAATCGTAAGCAAATGGCTAAACATCATCCAGATTTAATATTCTGTCGAAAGCAGCCGGGTGTGGGTAAGGAAATTTAATAATTTCGTAAGACGTTTGAAATAAATTAAATGTACCGCAGCTATCGGCCGTCTCTGCGAAAAATGTGATGGAAAATGTGTAATTTGTGATTCTTATGTGAGACCCTGCACTCTGGTCCGCATATGCGATGAATGTAATTACGGCTCTTATCAGGGAAGATGTGTGATATGCGGTGGTCCTGGAGTCTCAGATGCGTATTATTGCAAAGAGTGCACGACTCAAGAAAAAGACGTAATGAATCCTCAAATGTACTATAAAAAAGAAATTAAAAAGCTTATTTTCTTTCTCATCTCTAGAGAGATGGTTGCCCGAAAATTGTCAATCTTGGCAGCTCCAAAACGGACTTATTTTACGAACGTAAAAAATATGGGTTCAAACAAAAGTAGGTTTATTATTATTTCCAAAAAAAAAAAAAAAAAAAATGGGTGATAACCTATTGCTCTTTTTATTTTTCCAGCTATTAACGTTGTTTAGAAATTTACTCATAAGACTTTAATAAACGTTTTTCAATTAACACGTAAGCATTTATTATAATAATGGTACACATTTTATAAAAGTTAATAAACAAAAGAATACGGTACTATGTTGCGGACTTAAGCTTGGGTTAAAGTCTCTTCTACAGAATATTGCGAACATAATTTATCAAATTCAGCGGATTTATTTTCCATATCTAAAACAAATTCGCTTTTGGGAAAAAATTGTTGCAACTGGTCCCAATAACGCGTTATAGTTTCAGATGATTTGCCAGTAAGATGTGCCAGAACCATCAAGTTAATTAAGGTGTCGTAATCGTTATGCTTTTTCGTTAAGGCTTCTCTTAAAACCGCGTCTGCTTCTTCATATCTCTCTAAACCTATATGAACTACTGCCTGGCCATTCAGTAACAGAGGTGTCGGTTTGTATTTCTCACAGAATTCTTGAAAAATATGGAATGCATCTTGCATCTGTTCAGTGCCGGTGCTCAAAGCCACCCATGCTTGGGCCAGTTGTGTTAGCGTATGATCATCTGAAATTTCTTGCATTTTCCCCATCAATTGTTTAGCCAAATCGATACGATTCATGCGCAACAAACACTGAACTGATAAAGCCATAGATTCCAAATTGTTCGATCCATGCAAAATTTTTAATGCATTCTCAAACTGGTTATTATAACAGTAGATAATAGCGGTGGCTATATGCCAGATATTCGTTTCATCTTCATCAATAGCTACTTTATCCATAAGTTTACTTAGTATATCTTCAATTTTTTCGGGTTGCTCGAAGGCTTCATGCATATAGCGAAAAGCTAACAAAGGTGTTTCATTGTCTTCCTTGACATAACTGGCCACTAAAAATGATTTTTAAAATTGTGATAAATATGATATTTAAGGTGTTTATATATATTTCTAATGAATTTACCCAAACGTCCCGAGTCTATAGCCAAGTACGACAAATACATATACGATAGCAATTCAGTGCTGGCAGTACCTTGCTCCGGAAGCACAAAATTTACTGAACCCAAAAAATTCCCGATATAATATTCATTGCGAGCGTAAAACAAAGTCGAATTTGTATCTTCTTCTTGTAGAGTCTTACTCATTTTGTTTAATTTAATAAAATTTTCTTTTATAAATTTCGCTCGTTCTCCTCTTTGTTTATGACGTGTTCAAATGTCAACAAAATGAGAATACACATATGTGTCTATTGCAAACTCGTTAGCAGCTGATTAAGTACATAGGAAAAATTTATTTTGTTTGTCAACGTTGTAAAGTGCAGCAAAAACTTATCAATCATATAAGTATATAACAGAAACTAGAAAGGAGTGAATAAACTTCGAGTTGACTTTTGTCGTACTAATCATTTGGTAGTGCGTTTTTTTTTGTACTTTAAAATCATATTTTTTTTTAAAAAACGGCAGCTTACTATGCTGATAGAATTGCAGTCGAAAACTTTAAGCGTTTAATGCGAACTGGTATAGCATAACCAAAACAATGCAACTGCCTTCATATGTCAAGCAATCGTGACAATCTATACTCCATTTTTACGTATATTAAGTACATTAATGAGTTAATATCTTATTATCATATATGATATTTGTCATTTTTTATATCTAGCACTGTACAATAGGCGTACACTAACTTTGTTTTTTTCCATAGAGAGAGCAGAGACCGCATAAAGAATAGAAATTCTTGATCAGCGTAAAATCCTGAATTAATATACCAATGTCTGTCCGTTTGTGCGGTGTGTCCTGGTCGCAAAAATGAAGATACCGGCTTCAAATTTGGTAGGAACATTAAAAATTTCTGCACGCAGGTTGGTAGTAAAAATGAGCTAAATTGGTCGGAGCAGAAGCGCGTGGTGGTCAAACAAATATTTTTGGATTTTTGCTCGTTATTCAGAAATTATTAAAATTAGAAGGCTGAAACTTTTCATATATGCTTTACGAGACACGTTATTCTCTAGATCCAATATGGAATCAATCGGCCGTGTCCACAAAAAGTTACAAATAATTAAATTTAATTTTTTTCACTTTTTTGAGGTGCAATGCTTTTTTATCATAAGGTAAAGAAGACAAAACTTTTGAAACTATTTTTTACACTCCTCAAATGAAGATATTTTATCCAACCTAAAAATGGATAAATTTTAAAATGAATATAGTAGACACCGCGATTAATTTTTTCTTAATAATACCAACGATATGGGTGTCAAATAAAAGAACTTGGAGAGGAGAACGGGAAAAGCATAGTGGTGGGTACGCGAGATTCGGCATCCGCCCGATATAGTTTTCTTACTTGTTTTCTTTATTTTAAATTCAATTTTTCTTTTATATACAAACTTACAATCGAGTTGGGTATGGCGGTGTCTTCAATTATATTAAAATGATCGTAATCTTTGAATAATTGATAATCCACTTTCAGTGCTATTGATTTCAGCTTCTCCGCATATGAGTGCGATTGTTTTATGAAAGTTGTACTGTCGTTTTCAGCGACCATTACGTGCACTTGTAAGTCTTGCCTATTATGAAATAGCAATAACTTCTTATTGTAAGACCAACATAAGGGCGACAAGTGTTCCGCTCTAACTGCATCCAAGCCTAATTTATTATTCTCATTACAACAAGTCAATTCCCATAGTTCTCGTAAATCATAAACGCCACTAATTAAGAATAGATGATTGATTGCATAAAGTTCCGGTTGTTGTTGTCCCAAGAAATCTTCATTAAAAATTTGACAAAGTAAATGAGCTCCAGCTGAATGGCCGCAAATGTTAATGCTATTTGGTTGAGTTTCTTTGGCGTAATGTTGAAGCCACTTAAAAAAGTTTCTAATTTGTTGGCATAATTCTTCCAAAGTAACCGTAGGACAAAGATTGTAATCTACCAATAAGACACGGTAGCCTTGTTCTAGTAAAGGACCAACAAAAGTGCCTGAACTCGATTTGTCCAAAGATGTCCAGTAACCACCGTGAATATAAGCAAAAATGGGAGAACCTGCAATAAGAATGTTTTGTGTGCTTTATGGATGGATGAAATAAATCTTAACATAATTTACCGAATTCGGAATCGTTATAGATGATGTCCACTAATTGATTATCATTTAAACCTCCATAGCGCACATTCTCGCGGACTTTATGGTTACGAAAAGCCAATGTGGTAGCTGGATAAATTTACTGTTAAGTTTAGTTCAATTCACAACAGATATGGGTCGATATATACCTGCTTTCCCTTGGCTTATGAAATGTTGCACAACTTTTTCATAAGGTTTTTCATAATTTTGGAAACGTTTTATATTTAAACTAGGCGAATATTCCTTCTCAAAATCGACTGCTGCCGTGCTAGAGCTCATGTTTTAATTTTTTCTTATTGTGCGAAAGTCTTATCAGCAACTGTCAATGTGTGTACGAAGCAAAATCAAAGAGCCATAAAGATTCACAGTCAAATGCTTTGCATTTGCAAGCAGATCTCACGTTTACTCACTGAGGTGAGAAGCTCACTTTCATGATATTTATGCTCGCAATCAAAATACAAAGTAATGCTAACTGACTTGATTGTATCAAAGATGCCCTTACACTATATGTTTTTTCTTACTTCTGTTGTCGGGGTAGCCGTTATATCTATCAATTTCATGAAATATATTCATTTCGCGATCATATTTTTTTGTTGCTTTCCGTTGAATATGCTACTCGACAGTCATTCCAAGAGCGAAATATATTTAATATAATACAATAGTAAGAAAAATACATCGATCTGACAATCGACAGCGAAAAATTCAAACGTAAAAATTAGAATCGAATTTATTCGACTAAAAATGTGATTAAACTCTCTTTTAGAGCTTTTTGTCTAGTACGACTTGGATATCCATTAGATTCAATATTCTTTTCATAACATCCAGAAATCCTTGTATTCGGAGACGGACAGAAGTGTTTCAGGGGGGTTTAACGCAGATGCCTGCTTATAAGACTTAACCCTGCGGTGCCCGCTGGCACACGGAGTGAGAATACGTCACTCACGCCCCACAGGGAGCATTCGGAGACGGACAATTGAAGATCAAAAGAATAGTTGAATAGTGTAGGCACCTACGAGAGCCTATGAAGTCTAAGAAGTTTATCGCAAATATTGAGGGCGCCGTCGACTATTAGGAAGCGAAAAAATGATTCATTCCAGTAATACTTTGTATATAAGTATTATGTTTCGGCATTGATGCCTTGCCAGAAAATAGCCGAAATGATGCAAGTCGAAGACAGATAAGAAAAGGGAATATTCCGCATACATATAGAAACTATATATTTATTTTAGTACAATTATGATACTATTCCCGCTATTATGTGAGAATTGTTGGTATTTAACGGCTCATTCGTATACCGCGCGCAAATATTTCTTCAATAACGAGGAAAATGGCTATTTTAAGACTCGGAGAAGGATGCCAGTGTTACAAAATTCCACGACAATTATAACGCACGTAGTTAAATGCAATTTCATCAATGTTTTACCTATGGTTGTAATACGCGGTTGGATAAATTGGATGTTTAGTGGTTTAGTAACCACTAATGTGAATTTCCATTGACTTTACCCTTTTAACCTATGTTGCAACGGAGCGTTGAATTATTTGCTTTAGATGCTTCTCCTGCATCTTGGTATTTTCTTAATATCTTTGGCTTGTAATCCATTTACATCATAGTTTGGGGTGAGAGTATTTAGGCTGACCAAACTCAGGCTCCAACGAATGCAATAACAATTTAGGAAGAAATGAATAAATGAATGCGTGAAATGACTAGTGAATGACTTTGTCTTGGCGAATCAGTTTCATAGTAATTTACTTTCAGTTCTTTCTTGGCCTTTCATGTCATTCTTCTTCTCTTCAATAACATTACAACTTAGGCGCGCAAGTCTTTGTGATGATACATAGTTGTCAAGCAAAATTCTTATGGATAATAATGCCAATAGATATCGGTTGAAACTTTGATTTGATTGAAATCAGTAGTGAATTTCCAACGTGAGTAATAATGGTCTTAAATTTAAATAAACAAAAACATAAATCGGATTAAAACAGCTCGAAAACAATGCATTGCAAGAATTCTTGGTCGAAAACCTACCTCAAACTCTCAAAGAACGTTTGGACAGCTTACGAATCAATTGTCTTTAGACATTTACATGCGATAGAAAAGGTCAACAGGAGGAATAATGGCCACCTCGCAAATTGACTGGAAATGCCATTTTGGACACTTGTTGCAAAAGTTGCACAGGAATACACTGTTGCAGCTCGAATGGAAGCTCTGCGCTTCTTGAATATCACTTGTTCAAATCGATGCAGCATGGCTTGGCCGGCACGCGGGTCTGTAAATTTGAAGAACTGCTGAAGTTGGTCGATGGGTGGATAAGTTCTTTCGACATGACATTGTCATGTTGCCAAAAATATTGTAAAATGTTGTAGAAAACGATGGAAACTACTTTGATTAACAGATATTGTACCGATTTTCCACAATAAACGACTTTTTCAAGTGAAAAAGTGATCAACATTTTTGCAAACACTTAATATATGCATATACATCGGGAAGTTATATTAAAGATTGAGAACCATGACCCTGAGAGTACATGGACGGTCCTTGTTACTACCGAAATATCGGTGCGTTAAGCTTAAATGACATTCTTTACGCGGACGAATCCTCGCAATTAGCATTACGTCTGCTTTTGACCGCCAATATATGCGTGCGGGTGCGTCATTGCGATGAGTGCCTTACTGTAGGACGTTATATCAAACATATCTGAAGAGATTATAAAAAAACTTTTACCCGAGACATCGTCAATGTGAAGTCAGCTTTTTCAATTACAAAAAGGGAAAACTCACAGCATGAGACTATTGAACGACTTGATCAGGACTATTTTAAAATATGCCATCCAGGTCATACGAAACACCCGCTTACCTGCTTTCGCTGATTCGGATTATTCCAATACGCAATCCTTACATATCCGAATCTATTACTTTGTTAATCGTTCAAGTGACTAATTCAAACTTTTAAAGCGCTTAAGGATTCCGGACAAAATTGATTCAAATTCATATTGTAATCAGACTTCGAAGTCTTACTTTACTCATTTGTTAAACATTAAATAAAGATTCTTTTATTTTACAATAATTAATGAATGTTTACAAAATATAAATTTTATTTTTATGTGTTTGTATTTGTGAGTTTAAAATTAAATTTTCTCCAGTATTTTTTTAATATGCATGAATGCTTTTATATACAAAATTCTTACAATTATTATTGTTAATAATTAAGATTCACGACAGTTTTTTATGCTTTAAATATATATATATATACATATATATATATATAAAAGTCTTTAATTTTAGATTTAGATTTACCAAAAAATGGGGAAAAAATTAAATTAACGATGATTTTAAGATAAGAGAAATGTTTTTTTATTATTATTTTTTTTTTTAAGAAATAAATAAATATATAACAAAAAAGAAAAAATAAATAGAACAAAATTTTTTATATTAATTCGATTAAATATATTATATTTTTTACGTGTGTGGATTTTGTTAAATAATTGAAAGCCTTATAATTATGGATGAAATGAACATAAATTATTATTTATAGAAGAAAATGTAATAAGGGGGGGATCAGGATTTTGTTATCGTTCTAAAAATTGCAAGAAAGAAAAATATTTATTTTGGATTTGAAATGATTTTGAGAGCTTCCAGCTTCTCAAGTTTCTTATCATATCTAAACTATGATTCTTCATCGGATATAACAATTTGATCCAATGATTTATTAATGGCAGGTGCGCAAGTAGTTGACGAACTATCCGTCAATATTGCTTGATTTTGTTGTGGATTTAGACTAGAAACAGTCACAATCTTTAAGTCAGCTGTTGCGGTGCTCTTGCTGGTGATGACGGTGGTGGTAGCAGTTTCAATTTCCAATTGCATTGCATTGTTACTATCTTTAAGCTTACCATTGGGCGTTATTGAAGCAGAAGAATATGAGGAACACGTCCCCGTTGACAATTGCTCATTAGTTGCCTTAGGGATTTCCACTTCTATAACGTTTGCAGTCTTAAGATTTTCTTTATTATTATTTACACTATTGCTCTCATCAGCAATTGGAGCACTTTCCACAATTGTACGTGCTTCTTCCTGCTGCTGCGGCTGCTGCTGCTGCTTTTCTAAAGTCGTTATAATATCACATTTTTTAGGACACTCCGCCGATGATATTAGCTTTTCATCAGTTTCTTTTTTGTTATCCGAAGACTGAGTTGGTTTGCCTATGATTTCTATGTCGGAGTCATTATCAGATAAATCACCATTTGCTAAGGTTTCTACATGCTCTTCCAAATTGACTTCTTCGTCTTCATCTTCATCATCGTCTTCCTCCTCCTCTTCAAAGTCATCTTCAGCTTCTACTTTAAGATCGAGGGCTTCGTTTTCAATAATCTCTGAGACTGCCTCCGCATCCTTAGCGCCTTGAACGTAAACATTTTTGGAAGTGGTAGGCTTCTCTTCCATTGCATCTTCAGCTTCTTCCCCTCGTTCTCCATTGTCCGCTGGCATTTCTTGCTGCCTAACGTACTTTTCTAAAATGTCATTGATTTTCTTCTGATTTTGTTGATTCTCATTAAGCTTGGCGGCCAAGAGGGGATCATAAGTGGCGGGATCTTTATTGGTGCCTGCAAAGTAATTCAAGGTTTCATACAGTTCTGTTTTACGCCGTTTTTGCAGTAATTTTCCCACTTTTATGAAAGCGTCCTCCGCTAGAAACAAAGTAAAAAAACAAAGAATGCCAGTTAGAATCTTTTAGCTTTAATACTATCATATAGCCCGATTCTTAAAATTTACCTATATTTTTAATTTCAAAATTTACTAAGCCCAAGTCGTAAGTACGATTGCAATGCTCCAGCATACGCATGACATCAAAATAATCGGGGAATTCTTTTGTGCGATTAATGAATGCCTGCAATGTTTTATTGAATTGAGGGATTCGCGTGCCATTGAATTTGATGGGCTTTTTGACCAAGCGATGTGCGTTTTTACTTTCCCCCGTTAAATCACAGATTTTTTCATAGATCTACGAAAGAAAAATGTTAACTTAATCTAAATGCTTTCTGTTGTCAACGTACTTGATAAGCCCTTTTTTTGGACCGTTCCATTTGTAGGAATGTTGAGTCTTCATCATCATTATCCCATTCGACTTCCGCCTGTTCTAAGGCCTTTATACGTTTAGTTAGTATATACAAGGCTTTGTTAAGTTTTCGTATTTGCTCATCGGTCTTTTTATTCCCAGTAGACATGACATCCGTCGCTTGTGTATTTGCGGGCGGCGCCTCCTCTTCTTCGCTCTGCAAATCGTTTTTAACCTTTATTTCAGTCTCTTCATTTTCCACTTCTATGGGGTGACTTTTGCGTCTTATTTTTAATTCTTCCACTATAGTTTTCAAGTTGTAATACATCAAATCCGGTTCCGTACGAATTGCTTCGATAACGCGTCGAACACTTTTCCGAAAACTTTTCGATTTAACAAAATCCGGATGCACTTCATAATAATATTTGATCAATTTGGTTTTTATGAGTTTTTCCATGTCATCGGACGGTTCAATTTGTCGGCAAAGTTTAATTAATTCTTCATATTCTGACTCCAAGGGAATTTTGGGTTTCGTCAGCTTTTCTTTTTGTTCACTCTTCGGCTTTTCCGTTCCGGCGTTACCATTTCTATCACTAGAAGGCTTCTCAGGTATGACTGCTCCATCTGCGATAGTGGCATCTCCATTTAATTTTTGCGTACTCGGTGAAGTATCAGCTAAATCGATAACTACAGTTGGGGTGCTATTTCGCTCGAGTGAATTGGAGAGATCCATGGCCGCAGTTTTTGCCGGTGTTTTAGTGGATGGAGATAATACAATAATGTCTGGAGATTTGCCACTTTTCGGTATACTCGGAGACGTAGTGCATGTTCGGTTAGGCTTAGGAGATTCTGCAATTGGCGGCAACATTTCAATAACGACATCGTCGCTCAGGGAAACAAGAGATTTAGAGGGTGCACCGATTTTTTTTTGTTTCTTTTGCTGCCAAATTTCGTCCGACGATTTCACTATAGTCTCTGGTTTTATACGTCTGCCTGGCTTTTCCGTTCTTGATGGTGTCGGTGAAGTGACCAGTTGAGGTGACGGCGTTTGAGATGCTAACGAAGACGGTGAAGCGATTGGTGATGGCGTACTGTTCGATTTTGGTGGTAAATGTATCTTGAAGTTAGTATTTACGTTATTTTGGCTGTGTGACGATGGTTGGGCTGTAATCGTTGTATTAGGTGGAAGATTTGTGTGCATCATAAGGGGATTTATCATGAGTTGATCATTGAGGGAATTAAATCCACCAGCAGTTCGCGGCGGCGTTGCTAACAATTGTAAAGGTGGTGTATTTCCAGCCGTACCCAGTGAATGAACGCTCGATATAGCGGGCATTAGGGGCGGCAAAGGTGCCATTGTGGTAGCTGAAGCGGCCGGTGAGAGTAATGATGAACTAGACATATGTGAATATGGTTTCACTTGCGTTGAACGAAGTTGAGGAGGCGTTGGAGTTTTCCTCTTACGATGTTGTTGAGTTTGTTGTCTGGGCGGTGTAGGCGCTTGTCTTTCAAAATTATTCACATTGTTCCTAATTGCAGGCAGTCCTAAAGCTGACGAAAACGCTGATTGCAAAGAATTTGTAGAAAACTCGTCAGCAACATCGTTCGGATGTTTTGTCGGCGCACCTGCGGAACTCTGATGAGTCGTGACAGTAATGCCACTTGGTATTGATCGAGGCTTTTGTGTGATACTTAGTGCTATACTTTCACCGACCGAGTTCTTGACAGGGGTTATACTAATCGAAGAATTTTTAGTTTTTTTAGGCGGATTCTGGAATTACGAAAATTCATTAAAAATATTCTTGAATGTTTTTTCTGAAATATCAAACTAATAATAGTAATTGAAAACAAGGAGAGGAGCAGAAGATCTATTGTCCAGGATATTTCTACAATTTCCTTGTTTTTTCCGGTCTATAGTGAGAGTAGCATTACCAGATCAACAGAATAATGCACGATCACTTTTCTAATTGTTTTCGCTCTCAACACTAATCTCACTTACGTATATTACAAAGTATGCCTCCTTTATTATCCTCTTTAGATGGCAAAGTATATAAACAACACTTTTCTCTACTCTCTTTTTCTATCACTACTAAAATCCTGTTATCATTCATACATACGTTCGCTGTCACTGCGGCTGCCTCTGTTAACATGATTTATCTATTCAACATAGACGAATAATAAAACGCGGGAAGCACTCGTTTAACAGAATATGTTAAATCGCTTTTATTCAGTTTGGAGACTTTTTCTTTTCCATCGTTGGTCTAGATTCAACAACACAGACTAATTGCGTGTTATTCAATCACATTTTTTGGTATAAACTGTACAAAACTCGAAAGAGTAATTAATAAACCATACAAATATGTACTGCAAAAATACGGCACACACTTTGACACGAGTGCCGTGGTATTAGTTAGACTATGTATAAAAATGTGCATGCTTCTCTACTCACGAACACCAACACAAAATAAATCTTTACAAGGTTTGTTTTTACACTTTTTTCGGGTTTCTTGTCTTTTGGAGACTTCTACGAATGACTAGTGATGTACAAATTCTTTAATCATCTACAAGTAGTCGACTTAAGATTTCATCATTTTTTAATTGATTTCCTTTATTTATTATTTAAAATAAGTAAATTAAAGACGTTCTCTTCGTTTTGTTTACTTTGTGTTGATCTATACATTAAAACTTTCAACAGTTGTTTACACATGTCCATAACAGGAACAACAACAACGACAACAATAATAACAACCTCTCGCACACAACTCTTGTTTACAGTTCTCATTCCAACACTTCACATCACTAGTGGAATGGATGTATTGTGCTGCCTTTTTTCATTTTATTAATGACTGAATATACAATAAAAAAGTAATCGTGTAGATTTTATGCACACACACGCACACAAATAAACGTATATAATCACTAGAAAAAATACTCTTTTTTTTTCTTTTGGGTCTTTTTTCAATTTTTACCTCATCCTCATCGGACGAATCCAATACAATAATTGAGCTCATTATCTATCGAAATCGTTACTATTTCTACGATATTAACTCTGCTTATTAATAAATTCAATGGTTTCCAAAACTCTGCACTTTTTTAATTTTCTTAAGATTTCCTTTTAAAAATTTTCTTCGTCGGGCGGCACTTTTTATTACACACATTCAATCTTCTTTCCACAAAACTACTACTACTACGACGACATCGACAACGAGTATGCATACGAAGGCGAATAATTATACGAATTGCGATATTTATGATTTTTTCTTTTAATTTTTCCAACAAAATTCTATTTGTGTTTGAGAGGTTGTGAGAGAAAAAGAGAGAAGCACATATGGTGAAGTCAGTTTTTGTCATTTTAAGTGGGATTTTGTTTACAACAGAGATGCAATTTTTGATACGACTAATTGGACTATTCGATTACACGATTACACGATTATTCTCTTAAAGAGCGATGCCAGATGAATTACAAGAAGTAATAGAGAGAGTGAGAGAGACAGATAATAACATTACGGTAAATTAACCTCCCGACTCAATGTGCCCATAATAAGGGTTCAATTACTCAACAAGATTTTACTGATTTCAACTAATCACGTTCAGTTGTTAACAAATGCGGTGAAGACGGTAACACCAGCAATGAATTATTTTACACAAACCTGTAACTCTCCAAAGCGAATTGTAACTACGGACGCCGCATGATTGCGTAAATAAGAGACGGACTTTTAGCTATGCATTCATAACAATATATCTGTTCTATACCAACGTAATATTATAAATTTAACAAATATTTTTGGTAAAAAGAATCTTTATACTACCTACTGATGCGTGGCATTGCTGGCCAAATTGATAGACTTTTCAACCTCTAATAAAGAAAACTAATAAAGAAAATAACAGGCGAAAATGCTTTCTTTAAAAGCAAATTTTAAAAATTCGTTAACATTTCTGAATTAATCATTTCAGGCAAATTGTATAGAAATACATATTGTTTTTGAAATGACACAAGATATCCCGTACAGAAAAGGCGCATCAAAAAATGATTTCTTTGACAATGGATATGAAAAGTGAAATAATCTTTATGCTTTAGTTTGTTAAGCAAATATCGTATGTTGGGTATTTATGCATGGCAGTCCTGGTGTGTTACATTTTTAATGCAAATTTTTTTAGTTTGAAAAAATCTACTCTCAGAGTAGAAAAGAAAATTTTACAATAACAAAGCCAGCAAAAGTGCTGCCAAATAAGTAGTAACGTAAAAAAGAGGGGAGAAAAACGCACTAACCGTCCAATCATTTCAGTCATCAGTTGTACGGCTCCGATATATGTTCAGACGTAAAGTCAATGAAAAATCCGGTAAATATTGAGTTAAGCGAAAGGTTTCGTACTCTGCGCACTTTTCCCTTTCTCTTCATTTATAAACAACCATTTGGGTGCGCCCCGGTTTATTTTCAATAAAGATTTGAAACTTTGCACTTTTATTGGCAAGATTTCTTGCTTTTTTGTCTTATTGACAACATTGATAAAATAATGAGGAGAGGAGTTTTCATCACTTTTAATATTATTACTCACTCAATTCCCTGTGAGGTTCTCTTGTCACCATTCTGAGATAGCTTGACATTGTTCTTGTAAAATTTTTTTACTCATTGAGAATTTCTTTAATTCATAAAGAAGAGAGGAAGAAAAAGAGAGGAATATGAATACAAATCTAACCATTTTCAGATTTTTTTCCCAGCAGATTCAAAATACAGGTACGATCTTTTTTCAACTGATTTTTTTCCATTATAATTGCACACTAAGCACTCTTCTGTACGCACAATTAGAATAGAATAACACTAAAAATATAAGAGTAACAAAAATTGTAAAAATTTCTGACAAGAAAAGAATAAGAAATAAATAATAATAATTACTTTTCACTTTGAAATGCTTTAATCGCGCTTACTGAAAACTAATAGAAATTTGCTTAAGCATATGTCTAAGAATCAGCTGTTTCTGTCGTATAATTACAGATGTGTTTTATGCAACTAACGAAACAAAGTTGCATTTGGATTCTGTATGAAATAACACTCTTCTGTTAAGAGGTCAGAATCAGGTGTTTCTGTTGTATAATTGCAGATGTGTTTTATGGATTTTATGACGCAAAGTTGCATTTGAGTTCTTTGTGGAATAATAGTCTTCTGTTAATTGAACAGATGTTTCAGTTGTTTTAGTTGAGTTGAGCAAAGCGCATTCTGCGTGTGAATTGTTTCAAGTATTTTTGTTTTTTTTTATGTGTAAAAGTGTGAAAGGTGGGAGATGTGCAGTGCGTGAGTGCTTGTAAATTTTGTATATTTCTATTAGTGCGATAATAATAAATTTTGGTTAGGCACGTACATTAAAATATTTATTTTAATTAAAGCGTTTCTTAATTAATTATGTCTCAACGCACAAACCTCTAATATATGAAAATCATTATAAATTGCGGTTTTTTCTTGCCAGTTGAGAGAATAAAAAGAAAACAAGAAAACAAAACAAAGTTTGCAAGCAAAAAAATTGGAAAACATGAAATGAAGAATTTTGCGGAGGAAGACTTGTTAGTTATTTTATTTAATTAAAAAAGAGCAAGGCGAAAATTAAGGATAATTTGTAAAAGTTGGAATTAATTGTGCAATAATCAATTTAATTTCAGTGAGAAGTAAAATGTAAAAAAGGTTGCATGCTGTATAATAAATTTTGTGTCGTTCGCATATCTTTTTGTTATTATTATTATTTTTTGTTTCACTTGTGATAAACACAAGAGAATTGCCTTACTCCCTGTTTTTAAATTAATAAAACCATTTTTATGAGTACTGCAAACGAATCGGAGTCAGCTACAGCTTCGCTATTAACCGGAGTGACCGCCGGTGGCAGTGTTAAAACAAAGACACCACATCAGCGAATTACGTTCACGACAAAACGGAGAAAAATGTCGCGCAGAGCCAATTTGATTGGTATTTGTGGTGTGAGTGGCTTGTGCATTCTGCTGCTTATAGCCACCACCCAACATAGACCTTTGCCCGCCTCGCTAGCCTCTTCATCAGCTGCGGTGGGCGCGGTTGGCAGTGGCAGTTTGGGAGGCAATGCCGTCGTTGGTAGCTATTCCTCTGCAGGCAATGGATTTGGTGCAGGCTCCGTTTATGCTGGAGACCGCTTTAACCGTGCAATGCCTCAGCAGACAGCAGTAGTGTACAATGTAACTGCCACTATAGCAGATGTGCTCGCTGCCCAGCGTGCAAAAATTGTCGTTGAAATGGAATATTTCGATTATCCCTCCGGTAGATTTGGGGTCGATGCTGAGAAACTAGCTGATCTTACACCGGAGACCGAGGGAACTCCAGTACGCAGCTTAATCGTTGCTTCTTGGCGATCCGGTTCTACGTTCCTGGGTGATATACTCAATGCCATGCCTGGCAATTATTACCATTATGAGCCATTATTAAATTTTGGTATTAAACAAATTCGCGACCCCGACGAACAAGAATTGGCTTTAAAAAATCTAAAAAATCTCTTATTCTGTGATTATAATAATCAAATGGAGGATTTCCTCGAATATGGTAAAATGCATACGTATTTATTTGAGCATAACGAACGATTATGGACGGTATGCAAAGAATATCCGCACTATTGTTGGCGAGCGAAATTTTTAACGCGTTTCTGTAAATTGTTTCCATTACAAAGCATGAAGACTGTGCGTCTGCGCCTAAGTACTGCCGAACGCTTATTGGAGGATAAAAGGTAAGTCAGCTTAGTAAAGCATAGCTATATAACGAAGCGTTTTACGAAGTATCGATTTTAATAAATTAATAAATAAATTATTGTAATTCTGTTCAATTTTACATAAAATACTTATATAAGAAAGCGTTTTGTTAACAAACTCTTGCTAGTTGGACACTAGATAACATGAAACATCAAATATTATTAATAAAAAATTGAAAAGATATATAAAAACTGTTCAGTAATAATTTTTCTAATAAGATTGCGCCGAAAAAGCAAAACGTTGCGAACGCAACTTATAAGTACATGAGTACATCATTTCCAGATAAACGTTGATTTTTATTTATATTTTTCCTTTCTTTGTTGCTTGATAAATTATTTAACTTTCTATTTATTACTGAAAGATTTTCTCTTTGCAATACTCATTTCCCGCAAATTTACTTGCTAATAGTTTAGCCCGTTTGAAGAGCTTGTAAAAGTACAACAAGAAATTATTTTGCGTTTTACGTTGTCTGCGATCCGATTAAAAGGGAAAAACACTTCAATTAATTTTATTTAGTGTAGAAGATTATTACCACTTATCATAAGAATGTTAAGAACCACTTTCTAAGCGTTGACAATTAAGGGTAAGAAACGGAAATTTAATTCGATTGGCACCTAATTGTGCAATGGCTGCCACCAATAGTATTTGTTCAAATAAGGAAAATTTTCAATATATTACAAATAAGATATATATCTACGCATCTACGTATCAACATAAAGAGGAAAGTATCTACTATGCATCACATCACTTAATAAGTTCCTAGTCTGATATAAAAATATGGCAACTCTATTGACAGTCAACCGTGGGGACAACAACTGGCGAAAGCCGTTCAAGGCGATCATAAAGATAGGGTCATGGGAATGTCGTTGTTATTAGATATTCACACGTATCCTTTGAGGCTTGGTAATATCCAGAGATCATATTGATCTGTTAAAAGCGGTGGCATATATGTTTTAGACAAGAGACTCATTGAGTAATGTATATGTAAACATAGATATAGAAACATGAGTAGATCGGTTAATGTTTTCTGAGATGAATTAGGGAAAAAGCTTGTTTCCCCAGTATTCGACATTATTCACCAATACAGAGTCTTTGAACAGTAATATAAGCCGGCACAACCTTCTCTTGTATTTCTATTCGTTTTTCATAGAAATATCTGCCAAATCGCTCAAAATATGTCTTAGTTTGATAGAAATTATGCCATAATCTCGCGCGGCCATATTTTTGTAATTTGTAGACCGATGTCAATGGGGGTCCAAATTTTAATTTTATTTGTTTATTTTAATGATTAACTTGAAATTAAAATTGTTTTCTAAAAACAAGTAGCTGGAGAAGTTACAACACTTTTGAGCCTTCTAAAAATTAAATTCATATCGAGCTCTCATTTATACAATTTTCCCATTGTAGCCATCAAATCATGATACCTTGTTTTGTGTTTCGTTGCGAGTAAAAAAAGATCGCCATTTGAGAAACAAGTTTCGCGTGGCCAAATTTATACATTGGCTTTAATATCTTCAGCATATCGCCTATTATCTGCAACTTCACTTTTCGATCATCGAAAATGAGTTTGAGGATTTTTTCGCGGCTTTCCGACAAATGCGACCAACACGGGTTTCTGTAACGTTTTCTAAATCAAAGCAAAGCAATGCAAAAAGCTAGCTTTAATCAATAAACGAAGTTTGGATTATGCTTCTGTTTGGAAAATAATAAGGATAGAATAACAGAATAACTTTCCGTATGGATCTGAGCTCGCCTGTCTGTCCATCTGCTCTTTGTCCATGTATTCTTGTTTTCAACATATAGTTCGTAATCTTGGAAGTGTTTTGATGAAATTTCGTATAACAACATGTCTTGGCCCAAGGACGAAAATTATTAAAAATGACTCGAAATGGACCACTTGCACGATCACTTCTCATATAACGACTAATTTTGAAAAGCCGTTATATGAATAACTACATTAAGCAAAGTGGTGTAGAGTGGGCAGCGGCACACTTTAGTGTTTTGGGCTGTCTTTGTTAATAGTTTATTCAAACAAGGTATATATATATACATATATATAATGTAAAATATACAAATTCAAATGTTTCTCAAAGGCTTAACGTAGTTCGATTAGATTTAAAGCATTTTTTTCAAAATTTTTGTGTACAGATATTAAGCGATGAAAATCGATGGTTTTCGTCCAGATGAATATAACATACAGCCAACTCTTTCTTTACATGGCCTTGAAGAAGTACAT
Organism: Glossina fuscipes; assembly: GCF_014805625.2. Lineage (NCBI taxonomy): Eukaryota > Metazoa > Arthropoda > Insecta > Diptera > Glossinidae > Glossina > Glossina fuscipes. The sequence goes on from NW_023998416.1 coordinate 2,704,006, forward strand.
TCTTTTATACGTATGTTTCGTTCTAGCACGAATCTAAAAAAAAAAAAATGTGCTAATTTTAATGTTAATACTGCCTTCCTAAACATTGCTAAACATATATGACATATTTGCTTATGATAGCATTTTGGCTGCAATCCATATTAATGCATGCATGGTTGTTAATCAAGTAGCGATGAATAGTTGCGAAATTGATTTTTTTATTCCTAATTTCAATTGAAATTTTTCTACACTGCACTTGGGGACTGAATTTTCATTGAATACCAATTTTAATTTTTATGGTAATAAAAATGAAAGGTTGTCAAGTTAGTTTTAAATATAACTAGCATAGGCCCGAGTCAAAAATTTTAGCAAAGCTCTTCTAAGCCATTAGCAGATTTCCATTAAACGAAATCTCGGAACGATTTAAATCCATATATAGTTAAAACAGAAATTTTCCAGCATATTTTCAAAAAATGTTGTAAACAAAACATGTCTTTATGTTAATTAGTTAATACTTGATATGAAAAAATTTCGAAAGTTTACTTAGCTACTACGGCTAAACCAAGTGCTGCGAAAAATTTACACGAATATACCGTGAATTCATGATCAATAACCTTTTCAACCGTGTACAATATATATTCGGTTTTCTTCGGGACCATTTTTTTTTTTTTTTAATATTTTGAAAATTTTTTCTCTATGACGTTCGGAGGGTCAATGCGACCAAATCAAGTGCAACTAATATCTCGAGAATGCTTGATCAATAACTTTTCCTTACAGTATATATACGGTTTTGAATTTATTTAGCTTCCTTAAAAGGCCCTTTCATATAAATTCGTGAGGAGTCCACAAAACTTTTTTTCTTTTTCTAATTTGGATGAAGTAGGTTTCCAAATCCAACCATACTTTTGTTCTAACCAGCTAATAGACCTATGTTACGGAGTTCACGTAGGTCTGTTAACGAAGTTGGTGAATGTCTGTACTAGTTAAAAAATTCGAAATTATTTCCATAACTTTTGACCTTATTAAGTCAATAGTCCAGATATTCTAGACAGTTACTACTACGGTCGTTATTGTCATCCAATAAAAATAAAGCACAGAAAAATTTTGTAGAATGTAAATGTATTACTCGGCCAATTTATGATTCACATCTTGATCGTAAGCAATACATAGAAATCCGATATTCAATTGTGCAAATGCATGTATAACTAGGTTCCGAAACGATGGAGGTAATAACATATGTATTGCATTTGTTTTTCAGCTTAATATAGCTTATGTCACCTGTAACTAAAAGGGGAGAGCAAAAAAAAAAACGAAAATATTTAACTACAGCATAAGCAATATTGAAAAACTATACAATTTTTAAAAATGATAAAAAGCAGAATAAAATAAAATAAAAACTATTGTAGAGAGAGAGCAAAATTGTTACATCAGAATTATTATTAAAAGACGGTACTTAAGTTCGTATTTTATTTTTTTTTCATAATTTACACAAGAACATGCTTTTATGTGTTAACAATAAAAAAAAAAAAACAAAAAAAAAAAGAAAGATCTTTTGTATTTGCACACACTTTCCTTTAAATGAAAAGCGAAATGTTGAACGTGTTGATGAAGTTGTACTTAGCGCATAAAATTTAAAAAAAAAAAAAAAGAAATAAAATCTGCTGCTTTACATAAAACTTTAAATGCGAAGCGATAAATGTGTGTCTCTTTAAAATTCATCTATAAATAAAGACGTCGGAGCACGACGAGACAAAACAAGATAGAAAGTTATATTTGCCTTAAGATATATCGTTGATTGACTGTCCATCACCTCAAAACCAATATATAAAGTTGCTGCACATTTTGTTGAATGCAGGCGCCGTAGTGGGCCATGGCCAACCATTAACTACCCTACCCTATCCTACTTTGACTTTTTAAAATAAGGCATTATGTAAGGAATGCTTCGATGTAAACCATTTTAAATAGCTTTCGTCCTTAGGTCAAAGCAAGTCCGTGTGCCATATTTCGTCAAAATATCTCAAAAACAGCGACCTATAGGCTGTAAGCAAAAATACAAGAGGGATGGACATGTTTCGTTTAAAATCACTTTGTTTAGATGCAATGGAATATTTGAAATTCTTTGGAACGCTGTATACACACGCACAAACTTAATAAAGTGTGTGAAGATAAATTCGAATTTAACTAATAAAGACACACAACCATTTCTGTTAACATACGTCTGTTAACGACTGAACAGAGCTCATGTTAAATAATTACAATTGAGTTATAGTTGGTTTGAAAGCCTAGTCCGTCCATATTAAAAAAAAGAAAATATTTTTGTGGACATTTCATGAATCCATATAAAACTACCTTTCAAACAAACTAAACAAATTCAAATTCTGCTTATGGGAACTATTTTTAACGGCATTTGAAATTTGCTATGTTAGCGAAAAATGCATATGGAAAAACACCCAAATATGACACTCTAGTGCGGCCAAACTAGAAAATATCGCCTATATTCACCTATATCATGTGAATCTATATAAAAACGCCTATCCAATGAGCAAAAAAATTCAAACTTTTCTTTCGGGAACTGTTTTGAACGATCTTTTGAAATTTGATATGTTAGCGAAAAATGGTTGTGAATATAGTATAGCATATACTATATATATAGTACTAGTATAGTATACTCTAGCATAATACACTATATTCTAGGACAAAAAAAACTATACTGTAGTGCAAGGTATTCTAGTACAAAATACACTATACTGTAGTACAATGATTTCTAGTACAAAATACACTATACTGTAGTACAAAAATTTTCAGTACAAAATACACTATGCTGTAGTGCAATGGTTTCTGGTACAGAATACACTACACTGTAGTACAATAATTTTCAGTACAAAATACACTAT
>NW_023998416.1:2706888-2723045 GCF_014805625.2 Glossina fuscipes
TTTTCAGTGGAAAGTACACTATACTGTAGTACAGTGATTTCTAGTACAAAATACACTATACTGTAGAACAAGAATTTTCAGTAGAAAATACGCAATACTGTAGTACAATGATTTCTAGTACAAAATACACTATATAGTAGTACAAAAATTTTCAGTAGAAAACACACTGTACTGTTGTACACTATACTGTAGTACAAAAATTTTCAGTAGAAAATACACTATACTGTGGTACAATGATTTCTAGTACGAAATGCACTATACTGCAGTACAAAAGTTTTCAGTAGAAAATACGTTATACTGTAGTACAATGATTTCTAGTACAATATGCACTACACTGTAGTACAAAAATTTTCAGTACAAAATAAACTATACTGTAGGACAATGATTTCTAGTACAAAATACACTATACCGTAGTACAAAAATTTTCAGTAGAAAATGCACTATACTGTAGTACAATGATTTCTAGTACAAAATACGCGATACCGTAGTACAAAAATTTTCTGTAGAAAATACAACATACCGTAGTACAATGATTTCTAGTACAAAATACGCTATACTGTAGTACAATGATTTCTAGTACAAAATACACTATACTGTAGTACAAAAATTTTCGGTAGAAAATACACTATACTGTAGTACAATAATTTTCAGTATAAAACACGCTATACTGTAGTTGACAAGGGGGGGGGGGGGGGATTTAACGCGGGTGCCTTGCCTGTTAGGCTTAACTCTGCGGTGCTCGCTGGCAGACGGAGTGAAACGTCACTCACGTCCCACAGGGAGCAGGGAGGTTCCCTGCAGTTCCAGATCAAGGGCATGTGTATGGCATGCCCTTCCCTCTGGCGGAGGCGAGGCCTATCTAAGACCACAAATATTTAATGTTCCCGCGATATTGGGGGCAACCACAGCCACCACGAGACTCTCGTAAGGGCCGTCCCAGCGGTCAGGTAGAGGACCCACACTACCAGGATTCTGCTGCAGCAATAACTGCAGTCAGCAATTCCTTGCAGAGAGGATCCCCTGGGATGGATTGATGTAAGAGTAGATGTTTTGTTTTGTACAATTCTAAAATCTCATTTTGTTTTCCGAGATTACCTCGGTCGGCAAGGCGGATGTTTGAAATGAGATAACTGCTCAATTTCGTAGCATCGAAAATTTAACAGCAGTCGGACAGGTCAGCTCGATGCCTTCGCACATCAATTAAATAATTTTATGGGTCCTTTGATATTTCTACATTTTAAATATGGAACGCAAATAAAAATGCGCGTCATAGCGCGGATATGGTATAAAAATAAACAAAGTTACTGTAAAATTTCAAAGTGTTTCTTAACTATCAACAACAACAACAAAAAAAAACAAAAACACTTATCTCTGCATAAGAAGTGTACGTACTTATAAAGAAACATATGTTTGCTTGGGGTTCAAGTGCGGTAATGTGTAAGATGTAGATGCGAAACGATTGTATATTTTGTTTTGTCAAAGCACTCGATGCGGTAGCTTTAACAGTTTTCTTAACCAATAAATGACATCTAAATGCTTTCTCTGCAATCATAGTTAGAGGCATATGTGTAGGAATTTAAAGAAAGAAAAACAAGTAAGAAAGTTATATTTGCCTTGTAGCCTACCAACTAAACGCTTTTTTTTTTTTGTTTTTCTTTCTTCTACCATCTCGTCCATCGAAGAGCATATCGGCACATTTGCGTAATTTTGAACGCAATGGAAATTTATGAAACCTTTGTATCACATCACTCAGTAAGTTTCCTGTCGGACTTACATATATCACATCACTGGATATTACTAAACTTCAAGTGATACGTATTAGTTTACAAGTTAAAGCAGTTCAAGTGACGCTACTTTCACATACAGTTTTCAAAACAATGGCAAAAAATGTGGATATCATGCGTTGATTGCTTTTTGATGAGAAAAAAATACGTTAACAATCAGCATTGGCTTGAGAGATGTTATGGCACACTAGCTCTTGGCTCCGAGTACCAATGCTATCGAAAATGAATTGTATTGGAATGTTTTTACGATCATTGCCGATATCGTGCAGTATGTTAGAAAAGTAGTTGCAAAGTGATTTGAGTTTGGCCTTGGACGGGCTGCGGCGTTTCAACATGTTTTACCCTACACCACTTGTTGTACAGGGCATATTAAGTTTGAGAGGACATAGGTAACACACAGAAGGGCGTCAGATAGACCCGCCTGTTATTACTTCGATAGATTCTGGATATGATTCCACGTGTGTCTGTCCACGTAGGTTCGTGTGTGCAACCTAAAGGCCGCCATTTTTGAGATTTTTTCATGACATTTTGTGCACTAACATGGTTTGACCCAAGGATGAACGCTATTAAAAATCTGTCCGTTTGGATCCGTCCACTTTTTCGACACTTCATGCAGTAGAAGGATTTCATGAAAGGCATGCCCTTGCATGAAAGTAATGTGTAAATTTTGGTGTATTATAACAAAAACGTGTGAATAACTGTATTAGGCGAAGTAGCGTCTCTATCGGTCTTGGTCGACTATAATGTTCCTACTTGTTCTTATTTACTCTACAGCAACCGATCGGGATATATACAAGGAAAAGAGAATGATGATGACTCTCTGAAGATATTTCTTAGGAGGAATTTTCGTTAACCAATTGAAAAAAATATCCAAAAACTTCTTCTTCGAATTGTGAGCATATTTTTTTTTATATTTAAGCATAAATTTTACAAATTCTTTATTTGCTTTACGATTAATGCCCTACATCACCTGCATTATAAGAGTAGATTAAATCGAGTGGTGTACAAGAAAGACTTGAGATATATCCGCCTCTTATTACACCGATCAAATTTATATGTCTGAGAAGTAGTTATATGACTAACTGCATTAAGCGAAGTGTTGTAGGGTATTCATTGGTGGCTCGTGTCCCACAATAAGGTTTTTAACTTTTGCAAGCGAAAAGTTTTTCGTTAATACTCAGTACAGTTTGTATCGATCTGAAATTTAAATTTCAAGCTTTTAACAACTACGCGCACGTTCTACGAGCAAACTTCTTTTTTTCCTTTCAAGCCTTCTCTATAAAAGTGTAAAGTGAAATGAGATTCTCTTCTTTTTTTTAAGTATCTTACCCCATTTGGACTAAAACAATTCTTTAAAAATTGTATCTTGTTCCCATGGACGGGAATTGTCTTCTTAACACTTTTTAGATGGGTGAAAAGTTCGTAAAGAGAATCGACGTGATCCAAATTTAACAAAATTTATCAAAGTTATATATTTCGTCACAACACTTCTTCTTAAAAGACGGACGGACAGACAAGCTTAAGTTCATTGAGAAAATGATTCCGATTCGATCGGTATAATAAAAGTTGAATGTGTTCCAAGTTCTTCTGAGTGTTACGTACATCCGCGCACAAATATAGTAAACCACGTATCTCATAGGTGATGTACAGTATAAAAGGCCTAGTATGGTAATTGTATTATTAATTTTATTTGACTCGTTGCAGTCGGATATTCGCGATGTTTTGTTATACATATACAAAGTACTATGTATATCAAGGGTTTTGCTTGAAAAATATTTACTGCACTAATATTAACAGTTTGCACATTTTATCGTTTTTGTTGGCCTTTGTTTGCCTTCATAGGATGCATCAAAGAATATCTGTTTTACAGTTTACACTTGATTAGATTTTTTCACCATAGGTAATAAATAACTGGCGTATTATGTAATGATGACGGTTTTAAATAACCCGGAAGTTTTCTATAGGTTTTCTTTTGCACTATTCTTTCTTTTTGTGTTGCAACGCATTATTACAATAATGACCTGTTAAAGAAAACATCAGCGAAGGTAACAGTAGCAAAAATACGTAAGAGATACGATTCTAAATCAGCTTGTGGTTAGTGCAGTGTAAATGAGCCACGTGTGGTTAAAGCTGTACACTGAATCGGGTCAATGAGCAATTTAAGTGTTAAAGACTTCATTACATTATTCGCTTCAGGTATACATACATATATATATATATATACATACAATTTGCGGTTATTTTCTTTATACACATTTAAACATACAAAATGTTTAGTGTCCTCCACACGCACCATCTAGAAATAAATATTTATTAAAAACTCCATTTGTACTTGATTAGTATGACATTTTTCATTTAATTATTAACGCGTAAACAATGTAGTTTTTATATTTAGAAGTAGAAGTAAAAGACTTAATTCCTTTTATCAGTCAGCAAAATGTTCTTAGTATAGTATACATAGAGTTTTGTACCCAGCTACCGAAGTTAAATGAAAGCAAAACAATTATATCTCCATTCGGAAGCTTCAGAGATGCCATAACGTGTATACATTACCCGATCAGCGTTAAATTCTGAATCGATTTAAGCATGTGCATCTGCCTGTCGTAAATAATCCTCTGAACACAAAAATAAAATCTACTTCATATTTAGCACGAACATCGCTTCGTGAAAACGAGTTAATCGTTTAAAGGATACACGTAACCTGAAAGCATTTCGGTTTCCAGAAGCAAACAAAAAAGAAAAAAAAATTGAGTATTTTTGCTCAAACTACAAATACAACGATAACAATTTGCGCGTATATTACACATGGGAAAAAGTCAGTCACACCAATTCGCTATCATAGAGTATCGAACTTTACTCGAACTCTAATAGAAATGTCCTGAAAAAAATATCAATCTCAAAATCAAAATTCATCTCGTCATGTTTGCTCGTCCATCTGTACATTTTCTTTTTCATCTCTTTATAGGCCATGGTCGCAAAATTAAAAGATTTTGTCTTTAAATAGCATAGAATTCTTGAAAGTTCTTGCATATTTTAGTATAAAAGTCAAAGAAAGAAAAAGTAAAGAAAGATCCTAAGATTAAAATGACTGTACCAAGGGATAAAACTCGACATTTAGTCATCATTTATCCAACCAATCATATATAAATAAGACGCAGTATCTTCGCTCTCTCTCTCTTAATATCAAATTAGTTACACACCAAAGTAATGCTAAAGGAAGAAGTTTTTCCCAATGGCACATTCTAGCGGTGCTGTCGGGTGATCTCTGCCTGGCCTGAGTAAGGAACAGTCATCACTGTCGTTCTGTCGTGGCAATCGACCGTGCAGGCAGGTAACAAGTGGCAGAGTGTTTTTTTGCATCTTCGTATTTAGATTGTGTTACACTGAATGCGTTATACTGTTAACAGGCTATGCTGAGTGCGTTGTAGGTACTATGAAGACAATTTATTACTTTTAGTAGTTGATCTCCGCGAGTCGTTGTTGCGGCTAATAAAATATTTCAAAATGTGCAAAAGAGTGCCGTGTCCTTTGCGTAAAGACTGAATAAATGGAAAGTTGGTCGCTGTTCTTCATGTTGGTTCCAAGGCCACCGGTCCGAGACGTATGGGTCTAACCGTGATGTAGCCATACGCTGCCAAAAGTCTGACCTTAGACTTTTAAAATAAGTAAGGTACCACGGGGGTCAGGCTGCCCAGGGGATACTCTCTGCGGGGAATTGCTGGCTGCAGTTTTTGCTGCAGCAGAATCCTCGTAGTGTGGGTCCTCTGCCTGACCGCTGGGACGGCCCCTAGGGGAGTCTCGTGGTGGCTGTGGTTGCCCCCAATATCGCGGGAACATTAAATATTTTAGGTGTTAGGTAGGCCTCGCCTCCGCCAGAAGGAAGGGCATGCCATGCACATGGCCTTGATCTGGAACTGCAGGGAGCCTCCCTGCTCCCTGTGGGACGTGAGTGACGTTTCACTCCGTGTGCCGGCGGGCACCGCAGGGTGGAGCCTTTCCGGCAGGCACCTGCGTTAAACCCCCTGAAACTACTTCTGTTGGTCCAATATGTATTAGCTTAAAAATATTTAATGAGCTGAACATCTGTCAAAAAATCAACGATAAGACAAAGCTTTCATTGACTTTCATTTTAGAGCACCATTAACGGGTCTGACCGGTCCAGATTATTGCTGTCATCCCCTCGTATCGATAACAGATGGGATTGGAGCGCGCAATTGAGACAAGAGATTCAGAATTTGTCAAGAGGAAAGTTGTTATCTTCCATCGCCACAATCCCAGATCATCAACATCTTTAACGAGTTGGCAAAAGCTAAACAAGAGCATCGAGATTTCATTCCATCCATTGTTGACTTGGCGACATCCAATTATAATATTCATCGTCTGCAAAACTCTCATAACGAAATAAAGCCAACTAAAGCCAAAAACAGACTGGTTACAGTCGCTTCGTTCAATTTTTTTTTGCTCAAAAATTCCGGAATTTCCATAGTGGGGGAAGAACGACAAAATTTTAATGATCAAAGTTCATTTAAAAGCAAAAAAACAAACTCCTTTGAGTTATGGTGAACGGATGGCGACGAAGTAACCCTTACAATGGGGGGAGGAATAAACAAAAATAGATTATGAATGCTTGGCGCATGTTTACAAAACCCGGGGCTTTTTGTTCGCAAGCTTACAGAAAGACCTAAGTGAAAATCTCCATGCATCCAGGGATACAGGCCCGAAGGCTTGAAGGTCTTCTTCGTTTACACGGGCAGCCAGTTGACAGAGAGACGATAAAGTGATGAGCAATAAAAAAATTCTGCCTGACCTGAATATAAACCAGTTCTTATTTTTTATATTTTCATACAAAAAAAAATTATTCGTAAAATTACTTAAGCTTAATAGTGAAATTACGGCAAAAATTCGCCTACGTTAATTAACAATTTATTTAATAAATTTTTTTTTTTTTTTTTTTATAAATGCTTGCATGGAATTTACATTTCTTATGCCGTCTTGCCTTTCTCTTACCAAACACTTTCACTGACTTTTATTTATATGTGTACTTTTTCTTATTTGACTTTTTTTTTTTTTTTGCATACATATATATATGCACGGGCTCACGTCTATAGATATTACTGCCACAGTTAACACGTTCATGTTGATGGTTGAGCAAAACGTGCGAATGGCAAATTGTGATATTTGCTTATAAATAGAAATCATTACTATTTTCAATTTGAAATCTAAAAGCCGGTTAGCAAATGATTGGACAAAGTACTCGCACACCACAACCACTAATAAATACACAATTTCATGAAAAGAAAGAAAGAAAAAAAAAAAAAGTGTAGTTTATACAAAACGGTTTGCCTTGCTTCGCTTACAGCTATTCTCTCTGGGCTCGAAATATTGTTGGTGTGTTGTTTTGTTATTCTTTTATTTTCTTTACTAAGTTCACTGACTTATGATTATTTTTTTTTTTTTTCTTTTCTTTCCTTTTTTTTTCTCTTTTTTTTCTATTACAGTCAGTAGAAAAAGGTCTAAAGGGGTATTTTGTCTACTGCTCAGTCAGTGTCTTTTGTTACAAAAAGAACGAAAAAAAGAAAAAAAGTATAAACATAAGCATAGACACGAGAAACCTTCAACATTCAGATGCATTGATTAAACATTGACGTTTTCGTACCTTTGATCTTCGTCATACTTTTCGAAACGTTACTGAAATTTTATTTATTACTACTACTACTACTACTACGTAATTATTTGGTTACGGTTATTTTCAATTAGCTACCTATTAAGTGCCATTAATGGTTGATTTTTTTTTTTTTTTTTATGTCCATCATCGAAGTGTTGAGCTTACTGGCTTTGTTATATCGCTTGCATTACGCATTGGAGGTCATATAAATTATATATATTACAGGGACTATGGAAATTTGGATAATTAATTAATATAGATAAACCAACATTGGCAATACATAGGTATTTTTTATGTCATGATGTTCTCTTTGAAATTTTTAATTTCGCAGGAGAATGTCACTTAATCATGGAACAGTATTTACCTCAGTGTTATTCGATCAAGGCAACATTACGTGCGTAATGTGAATTTATGGTCATTTCTGTAAATGAAAAAAGTAAGAACACTATAGTCGGGTAAGGTCGACCAGTAAATACCCTATACCAATTCGCTTACTATAGCTATTCGCTCGTTTTCATAATAATACAGCAAAGAGTACTACATACTACTTTCATGCAAGGACATACGGACGCATATTGAAGATCGTCCAAAAGATCATATGATGTGATGCAAATTTATTTATTTATTTATTTATTTATTCTACTTATACTAGAAACTCAACTAAACAAATAACAGTCGAGTTCAATTGGCTCTTAATGCAAAACTAATATTAATTAACAATAAAATTGAGTATAAGCATAATAAAACAAATAAGAAGAAAAAAAAAAAGAAAAAGAAAAAGAAAAAAAAGCATGTACACTATCAGCATAGGAGCACACTTACAACCGGTACAGGACCAAATTGCAAATGAACCCCTAATCCATCGCAAACATGCATAAGCCTGGCAACCGATAATAAATTGACAATAATTCATTTTCGAAACGTAACGACTTTTTAAGGATAAAAGCTAGTTTAAATACGACATGGGCAAATCGCGCGTATTAAGCAATGTTGCTTTAATGGACTTTAAAGAGTCCGATAACGAGAATAAGTGGTAGACGTCATTTAGGTGCTTGCAAACGACTCTGAGCGGATTGAACAGCTTTTAATTAAATTTAGCAAACGTAGTTGACTTTACTAAACTTTTACTATTTTTCAGTTTCGGTCATAGAAAGCTACAATTCTCACTTTCTCTCCATATAAGGACTTGATTTATTTCTATTGAAAATCCATTGTTCATGTATATGAAACTCAACAAAATAAATCAACAGTCGAATTCAATCGACTCTTAGAAGTAAATCTTATTCCAAACAATGTTAAAAACTAGTATAAAGTATATCAAGAGAAATAAGTAATGTATATATAATAATTATTAAATAATAAATTCAAATATAAACAACTAAGAAGAAAAACGAAAGCATTTTTTACAACTAGCACAACTACATACTTCGATGAAATTTGGTAAAGCGATATACTTTGACTCAAAAAAAACGAACGCTATTCCAAATGATTCGGATGGGAGCAATTTTACGGCCGTCCCCCAAATAGAGCCTTATGTTGAGAGGTAGTTATATGAACAATTATATTAAACCAAATGGTATACGGTATATAATGGTGGGCAATAGCCCACTATAGGGGGATTTCACCTGTTTTTATACTGATCTTTTTGGCAAACATTTTTGACCAAGATTAAAATCGATATGTGTTGCAAGGCGGAATTTAAAACATTTTGTTTTTTTTTTTTTTAGGAGCCGGTTTAATTTTCCAGTTTTGCAAGCGACTCTCAATTAATTTTAGTGGAACGAAATTTCTATTTTCAGTTACTAGACTTCCGACCTTGAAAATCGCAGTAGATAGTTAAAACGTCATAGCGATGTGGAGGACAAATTGTCTTGCAATCTGATAAGGAATACATACCTATTTTATAGGTCCTCTAACTGTTTCTGAATGTTGGAAGCGAAAGCTTGTTCAACTCATATCTTCGGTCTCGATTTTAGATGCTTTCTTTCTACCGTTTTACAATGGTAAGCCATGGAGACCCAGAGAGACATGAATAAATTAATATTGAAAATTTGCATTGATCAGGAATACATAGACATGATCTGTGATGCACGCTTCTGAATGTTGCAAATCTAATCCAGCATTATTCTATTCTGCTGGATTGTTAAAAAAGCTAATTTCATTGGTGTTTAGCTTATGTAATTAAGAATGTTCATAAAGAATGTCGATTTGTTTACTTGTTTTGATTCTTTCTAAAAATATTCCCAATGCTTGCTTTACTTGCACAGTGCTAATGAAATCATTAACTTTAATTATTATTAAAATATCTTTTCTTTAGTTAGTGTAATTTTAATAATGCATTTTTAAACTCAATAATTAGCGATTTTACTTTTTTACGTCTTTACATCTCCTTTGAATATTTCAAATTACTTTTTCAGCAATTTTGCATAATAATAAAGTATAAGAAAGTTATCATTATTCAAAATGTTTGCAAGCAGTCATTATTGATATATCGAAAAGGCAAAGGGAAAAGCAATTATTGGATGCAAAATCGCGAGACGACCTAAAGATAGCAAACTGTGTCACTTGTCATATGCAATATCGAAGATGGGAAACGTATTAAATATGCCATTGAGTATGCAATTACAAACATTACGCACCAATAATTCCATAAAGCATGCATAACATAACTTTAAAAACTTTGCAAGATAGAAAGAGAAAAGTTTGGCAGGCAAGAGAGCGAAAAAAATTAAAGAATCTTTTCCAAGTCAGAAAATTTGCGAATGTATTCGTTCAGTGGGGGCGATCCTTATTCCTCACCTTCTCAAAGTAATACATAAAAGTCCAGCTGGCCGATTGGTATGGTGGCGGTGTTTTTCCTTCATTGTGGGTGTGGATTGTCGTAGGCAGATTTCAGCTAGTTTAGCATTGAATTTGTATTCTATTATGAAAATCACGCATCTGATGAAATGAGTTTGCGCGATATTTTAAGAAATCAAACGCTAAAAGTGGTATAACAAGTATAGACTCATGTCGGCTTTACCTGCCGAAAAAGATAAAATAGTTTATGCAGTTGGCCAATGATGAAAAGATTATCAACTATTCCCATAAAAAGCGTTCGCAATGAATTTACGTATTTTGTAATTCAATTCAGTAAAGTTTGTACAAGAATATGCAAGCTTAGGGAAGACAAAGTCAGTTGAGTCAAAACAATTGAATCGTAATATTCGAATGAACAACACATGAAGAAAGATTTTAAGTATAAGTTCCCTGAAAGAATTTCTACGTAGATCTCCTAAGGATTGTAAATAAAACCTACGCTAATCCAAAACTCCCTAAACTCACAATTCAGTGATACGAACCTAATCTGAAAAGTAGGCGGAAAGAAACGTAAAATCATAAAAGGCATTTTACATAACAATACATAAGATGTCCCAAAATTTACGTAAGATTTGAATTTGTCGCCACATAAACTATTGGCAAAGTGTTGACGCTTCGATAGCTAACAGTTTGGGGTAAGTAAAAATGCAGCATTACATGAGAGGGCAGCGCGTTTTCATTGTTGAACAATAATGAAAGCTGGGTCATTCTTCTTCACAAATGAGGCTGGGCAAGCAATGATTGTCACTACTGTTCGATATCGCGCTTTGATAACCCAGTTCTTTCTGCCTACGTTGGATGATGTGGATGTGAATGACATATGGTTTCAACAAGCCGGTGCCAAGTGTCATACCTACCTACCATACCTACGTGAGACAATTTTAATTACTGCATGAGGCATTCTCTCTCTGATCGTGTACCCTCACGTTTCGGCGAACGTAATTTCTACAAAAGAGTCAGCAAAGTCCTGGAGACCATTTCCTATTACACACATAATCCTATCCTATTTACATTATAGTTCAATAAAAAAAAACGACAATTAAAAAAAAATTATTTAATTCCAATCTTGCCCAAATTTTGAGACGACGTCCTATGAAATCCAGGTGAATGAGCCGACTTTCAATCTTTCAGTCAAATGTTTGCGATAAGTATTTCACCGGGCGAATCGATAGATTGACACAGCGAAGTAGATTAAAAATCTAATGCTGTTCAAGCTTTGCGATTCGTCGCTGTGAGTGTGTTAAGATATTGCAAACGGGAACAAGTATTTTTCTATTATGGGTGGGATGATGTTGGGTAAAAAATTTCCAAAACTTGTATTTATCCATAACTTGCAAATATATCGTCAATATAACGGTATATTCTCGCGTTATTATCGGTCACCAGTTATCAAAGAAAACAATGATTTTTCTTATTACAGTGACTTTGATGTTAAATCAATTTTCGTAATCCCAAAAAAATGTAATCAGAAGAAAACGCTGCTAGTGTAGAACGGTATTGTCAAGTTTCGCAAAGTTTTATCCGCCTGACTGGCGAAGTAGGCAAGAGTCTCGACTAACAACTCGGTGGTTGAGTGTTCAAATCTCAAGTGCGGTAGAGTTTTTAATAAATCCCGCAGCCTTACATACATGCTAGTGGACTTTAGTTTTAAAATTTATTCTCTGACTAAATTTATAATAATAATAATAATAATTAGTTCCGCAAACCAGAGGGAAAACAATGTCCTTGTGATTTATGATATCTGTGTGATGTTGCACAGAATGCGACTAATAATATGCCATTAGGGCGATTATTCGATGTCAAAACTATTGCAATCCGTAAAGAAAACTTTTAATTGACAAAATATTTTCCTTAAGCAGTCAATCTCTTAAAAGATTATAGTATCGTTTTTTTTTTATATTTAATTAGGTATTTAGAAAGTTTACTTTTTTAATAAAAGAGGATTAAAAAACTAATTTACTCATAATTTATTTGAGGCAGAATTTCCCAACTTATTTTATCTGGATACAGAGGGAAGGAAGATAAGAAAACCTTTTGCGATAATTACGAATCGTGGCTTGGTTTTCCATTGTTGTAAGCGGTAAATTAAGCTTACAAACGTTTCAAAATGATAAAAATTCATTATAAAAATGCGAAACAAAAAAAGATTTTATGAAATATTAAAAAAGTTTTTGTTAGACTGAAAAGTTTACTTATTAGTATTAGGTCGTAAGTTACTAAAATAAAAATTTTAATGTTTTGCGTTTATTTTCACATTTTAAGTAATATTTTATTGGTTGGCAAACTCCATCCGTTTTCTTTTGTCGATTTGCGAAAAACTGCAGGGCACTTACCTACATCAGATATTTCATTGGCTCAAAGTGATGCGAATTCAATGGAAATAATTTTCAGAAATATTTGATTTCTTAGTGGATAAAATTTCTCGGGTATTTTCTCAAATCGGATAGAAAGCGCGATATTTCTTTAAAATTCATCTTCTCGGATATTACCACTCAATCAATTGAACAGACACTAATACGAATCGGGAAAGTTAAAATTTATTTTCCTATTGTTCTTTGTTGGGATTCTAAGAGGAGTTAACAAATTTAATGCAGAAGCAGTTTATATGGTGTGGGTTTTCTACTACTTTGCTAGTGGTGTTTGTAATTCTTTCCACATACAGTTCCCAAGTGCAAAACTTTACTTCAGTATGACTGCGTACATGATACCAATTTTTTGCTTTGCGATTGGGAGCAGTTATGCCAGTAGCAAACGAATTATTTGTTTTTTTTTTTTTTTTTTTTTTTTTTTAACACTTAAATAAATTGTAAATGAAATCCTGTAGGAAAAAGAAACCCTACGGAAGATATGAAAAGACTGATGGTAAGGCAAAGTGAAATAAGATAGAAAAAAATTTGATTCAATAAAAAAAAAAAAAAAAATCGCTACAAAAAAAAACTCTACAAGCATTTATATTAAAAAGTTCTATTTTTTTTTAATTTACTTGCATCTATAAATCCATAGGTCAGTATACATAGTTATATTAGTGTAGAGAAAGAACTTAAGATAATTAACTTGTTCTATCGCTAAACATTATAATCGCCAACAGCCAGTATCGGACGTATTCAAGGGCTCGAGAATGAAGCCAATATTCTCTTAAAAACATTTAAGCTATCGTTGGAACAACTTGACAATCAGGAGCAACGCATTCGAGTATCGAGCTGAGCGGGCAAAAAATTAACGGGAATGAAGAGAATTTCTTACTCGACCTAAAAAACTGTAGTCGTTCGATTAAGAGATTGGACGGTTGGAATTGAAAGACTTTGTAGAGAAATAGATAAACAATCCAAATTTTAAATAGTCACCGAACGAGAACTTGAAAAAATCATGTACCGAATAGTGAAGGCGGTTCCTGAACCTCATATAATATAGACAAAAAATCTATATATAAAAATTTATTGAGTGAGTTATAAGAACTTGGTGAATTTAATTTTTTCAGTTAAAAATCATAATTAATTTTTTCACAGTGCAAACGCAATTCTATACAGATTTAAATCAGTTCTATATAAAATTGCTTCAAGACAGTATAGCGGTGTCAATGACGTCAAAATTACTTTACTTTACCGATGAAAATGATCACGCGAGTAATGAAAAAGGAAGCATGTACTTGTTTGTATGTTTTACGAAACTGAAGCCAAGCTAACTGAGCCGATAGCCTGTGTTGCTAGTGCTCAATGTCTTTTTTTTAGTCTAAGAATTCCATTCATTAGTCTAAAATTAAAATAATAATAATAATAATAATAAAAATGCTAACTCAGTAAGAATTCTACGCCGCTTTTAACGAATTCTTTATTCGAATTCTGTATAAAGTTGACGACAAGCATCATTGTTATTATTTTAAAATTAAAGGAATCACCGTGAAATCGTGAAAGTAAAGACAAAGCTATTATTATGCGGTCAACGAACGAACGAACAAGTGGGCATCTTTCTTCTTCTTGTTCCGAGCAATCACGTCAAATTATTACATTTTTATAGTTTTGTAGTAGTTTACGTGAAAAATATAACAAATGGTTTATTAAATGGAAATTTATGAATGAATCATTCATTAATAAAAAACACAGTTGTTTTCATAAAACTATACCAAAAGTTCCAAAAGTACTCTGTAGAAAATGCCATTTCTTTTTGCTTTTTGGTTTGCTGTAGACCTTTGGAGAAAAACCTCTTATAATATAGGTCTATGTTGCCAGTATGCCAGTAACATGACAATCCTGTTTCCTTTAATGAAGAATACAAAATTCAGTAAATAAATTACAAAATAATTTCAGTTTTCTTCCTCTTCGCTCTCTTGTTCTCTCTTTTAAAATAGTATATATGTTTTGTATACTATTGATGGATACAATGATTGTTTGCCCTAAAGCAAGAACCAGGCGTTACTTACAAAATTCAATACAAGTTATATAGAGAGGAAGTTGAAGCGATAGAATAAAACTGAGAATTTTGTGTAGAGGAAAAAGTCCAACAAACTGAGCGAGCTAGGCTTGTTGCTTATGTTTAAGGAACACTGACGAAACGAAAAGGCCTTTCAATCATTGAAATCCTCAAATATAACTTTTGTTACGTTACGTTATATGAAAGCACCATTCATCGTTATTTAACAAAAGCTTAGAACTGATTTATTCACTTAGAATAGAAGGTAAACTTATATGATATTAAAACCCATTTACTTGGTTTGCACGTTTGTTATAGAAAATTAAAAGGCTTTGTAACGAGGAAAATGAAATACTCTACGCAAAAGATTTCCTAATTGATCATTTGATGGAAAGTTACACAAAAGTTTAATTAAAATTCATGTTTTAGAGAAAGTTTATGAAGACTAGAAAGGAGAGAAGAATCAAATTTTGTTTTAGATTTAAAATAGCTAAGGTTTAAACTAGTCGTTCAATATGCGTGTGCGTTTGTGTGTGTTTGTGTGTGTGTTTACATGATTTAACCATTCCCATCAAAGTTGAAATGTACACTGACCTATATACACACGCGGCCTGTGTACTTTTACATGTATGCATGTATGTTATAATATTATATAATATATATATACTGAGGTTAATTCCAAAAATAACTAGTAACTATAACAACTAAAATTAGTTATCTCAGGGATGTGTGTAAATATCTATATTTTAGTATATTAAATTAAATTAATTCTTTTGTTAATTCTTTATTTATTTTTAATGGACTGCCTGAATAAAGCATTACATTAATAGGGTTAATAGCAAAAACAAAAAGAGAGAAGGTTATATGTCCCTTTACATCAGTTGGGTTTCTTAACTAGCGCTTTATCATTGAAGTAATTGGCGCACGTTAGACTTGCACACGGCAAAAACGAATGAGAGTGCTGCAGGTAGACTCTCCTAAAAGTAGGCAGAACGAGTAAAGAACGACCACGACAGCCACGGTAGTATGAAGCGCTTTATGCAAACAATATCTCAAGACAAGAAACCGCCAAGTTTTATGCAGGCAACTATTATAGCTCGCAGTTCTGCATTTTAATTGCTTAACTACTGTAGTCGGTATTTAGCAAGTTTCGCGTTCTTATATAAGTTCAAAGTTTAGCTCACTTTTCTAACTTACTTCCTTCCGTATTTTAAAATCTAAATGATACAAGTAAATATTCTTCAGTCAGGTTACAGGTCTGTAATTAAATACCTATTGTCGCGATAAAATACCAAACTTTAGGTCTTCCTGCTAAACAACGGCTTGCTTTTCTTGAGAGTCTTTCTTTGTATGGGAAGAAGTTCGAAAAATGGTTTAGTGCCACCCGAAGTTTTTCTACGCATTTCTTTACTAAATACCAGATAAAATACCAAACTTTAGGT
>NW_023998416.1:2723055-2770376 GCF_014805625.2 Glossina fuscipes
TCTTGAGAGTCTTTCTTTGTATGGAAAGAAGTTCGAAAAATGGTTTAATGCCACCCGAAGTTTCCCTACGCATTTCTTCACTTTTCGTCAAAAAATATTAAAAATAGTAAATTTTTTCACATATGACGGACGACCTTTTCAAAAAAAAAAAAAAAAGCCTTAAGAGGCCTCTGCAAATAGTCCGATCAAAGTAATTCATTTAAGTGTGCTGCGTGCATGTGCACTTTAGTGTAAATTAAATTTCATCATGTGTCTCGAAAATTTGCGAAATGCTTATGAGCAGATATTAGACGGACGGACAGGCGGGCTTTTATCGATTCAGAAAATTAATTTGCATCAAACAATTCATTGGTGTATCCTTGTACGACAAGGGTAAATAACCTAAGTCAATATGCTGTAGTGCGGCAAGTAATGCACAAGTGTGCTTTCATTTCTATATGTAAAAATCTAAGAAATGATTTTTTTGTCATAATAATAATAAAGCAATAGCAATAAAATTTCTGGCATCGAATTGATTTTATATAAATTCCTATAAAAAAAACTAAGTTTTCTCTATAAAAACTTTTTTATGTGTTTCGCAGTTGCATTCATCAAAGCAGATGTTTTTAGAGAGAGAGACTAAGGTTCATTAGTGTGTAAAAAAACTTTAGAAACTTACGCGGAAGATACAGCTGTGAACTATAATTTACGAAAATTTTATTGTTGTTGGTGTAAGTAAAAGTTTTTTTCTTCTTCCGTAAGCTTAACAAACATATACCTTTACATAAATTTTACATTCTAAATTAACATTAAAGAAACAATACTACAACTAGGGAAGATTGTGAAGAGCAAATAAAACTAACTACCACCAAGAGGTATTGAAAAGTGAAAGTTCTGCTTAGCGATGTAAAAAAAAAAAATTTTTAAGATAAATAGATACAATTAATTATTAAAGTTATTCACTTGGCGAAAATTTGCATAAAGAAGCGAAATTATGCAGACTATGTTATTTTCAATTTTCCGCATTGCCTAACTTTCACATAAGAAAACTGACAGTTTCATATTCACCCTAAAGTTTAATGGAGATCGACTAGTTTTCTCATTCCTTTTGCCGCAGATCTTATATACTGTATATTTATTTTTAATCAAGTTGATAATCTGAATAGATTTGACGGCGGTCGTCTGATCATCAACGAATACATCAGCTATTTTTAAAACTTTGCATTGCTATTAGGGAAATAATAAGGTCTGAGAGGGACCATGATTAGCAAACCAAAGCCAAAAAAAAGCAAAGTTGAAAAAAAAGTTAGTGATTAAGGAAGCAAGTTATTCATATGTGCTTCAGCTTTTATATTTTTTTTTAGTTAGTACTTATTTTATTTATTTACATGGGCAGCAGAGAAATTTAAATACCATGATAAGTCATTGAAATGAAATAAAAAAAAAGAATTATTTATTCACCTATCGAAGAAAGGTTCAATTAATGGTTAATTAACAAAGAGAATTTTTTTTTTTTTTTTTTTTTTTAGTTTAATCAATTCAATTAAGAAAAATAATTTATACATTTAATTCATTAAATGTATTACTTTTTTATTTAAAGTTAATTTAGTAAACGAGCAAAAAGTCATTTCGCGTTAAAAAAAATTTAATTTTGCTTTAGGTGAGCTCTATAGAGGATGTATTTATCGTGTTGAAATGGGCAGGTGTATGTTCGATTTGATTACTCGAGTTCGCAATAGTAAGACGAAATTCTGTTAGGAATTATTAAAGACTAATGGACTGACATGAAAAGTATTGGGAAGAAAGGCTAAAAAAGGAAATGATTGGGAAGAAGAAACAAAGAAGTAGTATACCTCGGCCGGGTTAGACCAGACCATAAGAGCAAGTATAATCCCATGCATTTGTGCTATGGTTACACAATTAGCCGATCTTCAGACCCCCAGAAATGGGTCAAGAAATAAAGACCTTGGCGCAAACAACTCTTGTGCTTATGGAGTTCGTGTCTTTACTAAAGCTAATCACTTACAAGCCTCCTGAAAATCAATAAGGAACTTTTAAATTGACCTTATATAACAATAGTGATCGGTTATGTATATATATATATATATAATGCTATTTATGTGTTTGTTATCAAAAGTTGTACGCTGTTCCCGTTTATGTTGTATGGAAATAAAATTCGCTTTAGTTTTTAAATAATTAAAAACATTAGACTTGGCCACGGTAACGCTTGAGTACCCTACATCACTGTACTGTTACTCATATAACGACTTTTCAAAATATGGCGTCGGTCCGAACCAATTTCGTTCTAAGACTAAAACAAGACGGACAAATAGACAGCCAGAGCTTTAATCGATTCAGAAACTGATTTTCAATCGATCGCTATAAGAGAATATGTCTCTACTTTGACTCCTTCTGGGCGCAACATATATCCGCGCAAACTTAGTTTACCTTAGCACAACAAGTAGTGGAGCGTACAAAAACAACGTTTAATAAAAAATGACAAACTATTAAAATCCAATTCAGAATGAAAATAATCTATAGCTGTTCGGAAAGTAGTTTAAGTCGATGGGTATCCAGTATTCGTCTTAAAACCAATGTAATTTTTCTTATTATCTTATTCCTGCTTCTTCTTCCCGTATGCATTAATAAAGTACGTATGCAAATAACTTTTGGGAAAACGTATGAAAGACTTGTTAGGTTACATAAATTATTATTTGACAGTGCAACTGGCAAATGAAATTAATGCAAATAAATAAATAAATAAATAAATTGAAGAAAAACCTTCAATGAAATTGTTTACAGAATCGTATTCGAGCTATATAAGAATGCATTGTGTAAAATAGAAAATTTCTATTAATTTGTTGATAGAATGTTACAAGTAAGAATTTCAATTTTTGTTGTTTTCCTTTTTTTCCTAAGAGACATTACGTTTGAATGATGTTTCTGATGTCTGTGTTTGATGTAAAAGTGAGAGAAATGCAAAAAAGGTATCTTTTGACTCTGAAAAGACTGAGTAAGCCTCGAATGGTATACAAATATATGCACTTACCTCTTTTTTTACACAGTCTTTCTTTATACGACTTTGAAATAACAAAGGTTCACCTATAAGAACAAATACACTTTTTTACACGCATTGTTAGCGGCTTGGTCGGCTACGGGGATCACTTTTGCCTCTATCTTCTCTTATACTTCAACTTGAATGCAGCATTTTGTTATTCAGCATTTATTTTGCGTTAGAGCATTGAGTTCATAGAATGCAATAAATATTGTTCTAAAAGTTGATGTTCATTGATTGATCGTCCAGTTCGTAGTAAACGTACACAAGTGAATTCTTTGCGAAATTGATTTTCATTTAATTTGAATGAATTTTATTTTATTTTGTACTTATGGACTGTGTTCTTACTGCGCGCTAGCGTTAATTGTTTTTTTCATAATGAATTGCTTTTTTTTTTTTTAAAAAGTATGTAAGGCGGATTTCATTATTCTGTTATTTTTTTCTGTCAGTTTTTTGGGAAGATATTAGAAGAAGGAAATCCAGTTTGCACGGCTTTCTGCCGCGCAGAGAAAGAGTTGGGTGTATATGTAAATGCATATGTATGTATGTCTGTACATATATATGTGATTGCATATATTCACGTTTGATATTATGCATTTCACTCTCCTCAGGAGTTAAATTATTTTTTTTTTATTTTTTTTTTTACTTGCAATTAAGGTACGTATCATTTATTTGACCCATTTGTATATGAAAGAAATGACCATGTGTGCATGTAATGTCTCTAGAAAAATGTATAAATGAAAAATATATTCGTTGCAAATAATTGGAATTTTGCCAAAGCAAACTTGATAACAAGAAAAAAAAAAAAAAAAAGAAAAGAGAAAATTATCTAAAACATGATTTCACAATAAAAACAAGGTGGATTCTTTAAATGAGAACACAACCTCTTGTGCACAAAGGTCCTTGAAAATTATAACTGACTTGAACTTTAGAGAGTATTCGCTGATATATACATTTATTTTAAAATAGGTTACAATTGTTTTTCTTCCACATCTCCATCCCCACTTTTATGCAAAACAAAATTCACTTCAATCCCTTCTCTCGCTACGACTTGTGTTTCTTTTTTGCTTCCATTTTTTAAGCAATGTTATTTCCGTTATATAATTTGGATTTATATTAAAAAGACTTGAAAAAAAAAAAAAAAAAAAAAACCAAAATGTGTCAAAGATTGGAACACGGTAATTAATTACAATCTCCCTGTTGTTTTTTTGCAATTATTTTTATATCCATTGTAGGCTGCCAATCAATTTTACGGAATGTTTATAACCGAAAGTAAACTTTATGGACATTGTCATATTGACTTTTTGTAACATAATTCATACCGGTCCGCCAAATTATTTGAGTAAACAACAACATTGACACAGAAGCATATCTTAAGAGCGCTATCAAGTATCGGGCTTCGATGGGAGTTGTATTTTATAAACAAATTGAGAGAGGAAATATTTCTTGTTTTAAATTATTATTATTTTTTTTTTTTTTTTTGAATAAATTAAATGTTTAACGAGTAGATTTGGTAACAATAAGTCTTTTCATATCTTTCGTTTTCACAATCATCAGCTTAAGTTCAAAGTTCAGTGAAGTTTTCTCATTACTTCGATCGCAATTATTCAAAATTTATAATATTTTTCATATTAATGCAGCATCCAACTACCGAAGATTGTCCTAGATTTGTCATATATACTCCATATCGCTTTTGGTACAAGATATACTAAAGGGTGGCCTACGTAACACCCACCAGGACTTGAGATAGGCCAAACTTTTATTATACCTTATGATTACAGAATCATTTTTTGAATCGATCTCAGCTTGTCTGTCCGTCAACCTGTCTAATGTCTGTGTGGGCTAATCTGTGTTCAACCTACAGGTCGTCATTTTCGAAATATATTATTTTGTTAAATTGATGTGTTTTCGTTCAAGGACCATCGCTATTTTCCGCGACTCGAAAAAATCCAACCATTGGAAAAATTGTTAAAGTAGCTACTCGAAATTGCTTGGGTAACCTTAAATCGAATGCGGAAATTTGTTGAACTATTTATCATATAATCAGACTACGGAATCTGAGCCTTTATATGCTAAAAAGGCCTAATTTTTAATACTTGTAAATGAAAATTCAAAAATTAATCTTACAGAATTTGGATCATGTGGATCTATTATTTGGATAACAACCGTTAAAAGGGTTCTAATAGAAGAAAGTGTTCAAGTGCCAAGAAGTTCCAATTTTTAATATTTTGTAATGAAAATTTATCTTTAGTGAATCAACTTTTGGTAATTTGGACCATATAGCTCTATTTTTTAGGCCGAACAACATGGAAAGTAAGTGCTTGTAAAAGTAATTCGATTCGAGCTTTTTCCATTAGCGTTCGTTTCTAGGCCATGAAATTCTCAAAAATGAGTTCTGTAGGGTGAGCAAAAAAAAGAGACGTAAATAGACATCACGTGGACAGAAAAACTTAGATGGATTCGGAATCATCTCTCTCTCTCAATAAAAGGTGCGTCTAACTCAAGTGTTTCGAGAGCTGCATAAACCTTTTATCTTAATGATCGCTATATGTGACAAGAAATCGAACGCTCTCTTGTAAAAAAGTTATGTTGTCTTTCTTTATCTTCTACCTGAGAATGGTTGTACCATACATATTGGATCGCTTTGTGAAGAAGAAGTTGAGCTTTTTTTATGATTACGTTTGCAGAGGTTATCATTACACGGCATCACAACCGACACTGCTGTCTTCTTTATTAAACTTTTCTTGATAATCTTAAGAAACTAATTATTACGTATCTGTGCAAGTTAAGCCAATTACTGCGTATTTGAATATTCTCGACTTGTCATCGTGTGTGTGTGTGTGTGCATTAGTTCAGTGGCAAATGAGTTCAATGGAAAAGCTTGAATTAAACAATGGTTCTCCTTAAGAGACGTGGTTACGTCATCCGTCTTTCTATGCAGGAGTTTGCAAGTAAATGCTAACAAAATTTAATGCTAAGAAATTCATGCTAAATATTCGTTCGATTCTTGGTTGAATTGGGTGGTAATTTTGGGGGATGCGAAATCGGAAGGGAGATGACATTTTAGCCCGGTTAAGCTGAGATTATGGAAAGTTATCACTGACTGATGGTTGAAAAGTCCCAAAAGATAAATTTCCCTTCTCTCCGATAAGCTTGGCTTACATTGTTTATTGGACATCTCGAGGTCAGAAAGATATTTGTAAACTGGGCGTTGCAATAACTACCTGATCAGCAATAGAAGAAAGGTGTCGATGGTGCTTAGTCAATTGTGACATAGATAGGAAGGGAAGAAGTTTTAATTTAAAAATCTACATATGTAAAAAGCTAGCAAATCACTCGGACAAATGTACATTAATTTTATGAATTGAAATTTAGTTTATTCTAAAGGTGTAAACGATAAATTTTTAGAACTAATGACGATTTAAATTAGTTTATTTCCCCCCATAAATAAAGACTATCGATAATTTTTATAAATGAAATTATTTATATAGGTTGAAATCCGGAAATGCATTTCTTTTTATTACATGTTCATTGCATGCGTTCGCATAAAATATTTTAGCTCGTATCTGTTAATTTATATCGACAGAATTGAAAAGAAGGCAGACATGCCACATTATATCACTGCAGCATTTTTATTAAGGTTTTGCTTTTGTTCAATTTTATCAGTTAGCAGTTCGTTTGTGTTTGTGTATGTATATTTATATGTATATGTGTGCATACTATAGCCATTTTAAACTACAAGTACCAATAAAAACAAAAAACTTTACATTGCTTTTAAATTGCGCTCCATTTCGTGTGCATGCACATGCAAACAATTACACTCGTGTACAAATATTCCCACAAATACAAATACACATACAAAACACACATATTATATACATAAAGTAAAAAAAAAATTAAATAATATTTGTTAGTGCACTACCTGTGTGTTGGTAATAAAAATTCTTATTGTGTAGCATGTTTTTTTCCCCTCTTTTTTTGTTTTATTTTTTTTTGTGCTCCTAATGTCCTCAGAGATTCGTTCACGTGTAGAGTGTTTATGCGCCATTAAAATCTAACAAAGATTGAAGAAATGAATTTAGGTTATCTTTGTATAAAGTGGAAAAGGATAAAGTTGCAAAAAGATTTTTGGGGTGTGGATAAAGGCAAACGTTTGGAGTTTGGGGTTGCGGAGAAGATTTAGCATGCAATCTTTTGGCAAAAATGTGATTATATTCAGTTTAAAAAAAAAAAAGAAAAAGAAGACCAGGAAAAACAAAAAAAAAAAAACAAAGAGAAAAAGAAAAATCGAATTAAACGAAGATTTACTATAAAATTCTCGAACTTAGATAAGAAATTTTTTTATTTTTTTTGTTTTGGTTTATAGTAAACGATAGTGTTCAAGCTCTACGAAGAAGGGTTCCCCGTTCTCTATAAGTATACACTTTTTTTTTTCAAAGCCAATGTGTTAGATTAATAAAATGAAGAATTCATTTATATGAGTGCGATTCCAAAGCTATCCAATCTGACCTATAAATATCGGTTTTTGCTTAAAAACGAATATTTTGGTTGAATGCGCCCATCGTTTAAAGCTTATATTTGTAATTTAAATACGCTATGCTCTTTTTTGCGCTTATTTACTGAGAACAATGATTAGCGAATGCTTCCAACATATTTTTAAATTTGGAAAAATTTTCTATCTTTTTATGCTACGCCAACTCACATTTGAACCATGACAGCTCCAAATGTCGAATTGCAGCATTTAGACAAAGGGGCTACGAGATGTCCAAGCGAGGAGCGTAATTGTCGATTTTGAAGAAAATGTGGTAAAGAAAATCCAGCAAATGTTGGACTTGGACGGATGGAAGGATGGATGCCACGTTCGCAAATACGAAATAAAAATTACCTAATTGAGGATACTTCGATCGAGTGTTCGATGATATTACATAATAATGCTTTTCTTCCATATATTCCCTCGTGTCTCTTACTTCAAACGTGAGCTAAAGGAAAAGCTTTTATCGTAGGCGGAAATGAAGAAAATCGATTCGAAAGGTGACAGAGAGTGTTTTTCTTGCTTGCAAAACTATGACGTGAGTTCTATTCGATTTAAGTGGATTAAAAGTCATCAATGCCGAATATTGAGAATTTAAGTGAAAAAAATCGAAAATTTGAAATTCTAATTGCTGTCTCCCATCCACCTATTGTTTTGATTAAATCCTATCCCATTACTCTTTCACTTCAAACCTGCGCAGCATTTATCTTGATTTTCCGAAACGATCGTTTGATAAGAGGTGCAGTCGACGGATTCACAGCGACAGCCTTTTTCCGTCTTTTGTTCTCTCTCTCCTACTCTCTTCTTGGTGTTCATCATCCCTATTTGATAACATCCCTATTTGATAATTTTCAGATGACAAGCGACCATTCAGCGTCGAGTTACAAAAAAAAAAAACCCTGCATAAGCGATGCACATTCCAGACATTGCGACCTTCAAGTCGAACCTACATACATAATACTCCATTCTCAAATCCTTCTCTATCTATAACCTTCTTGCGTATATCTGGTGATGAAGGATTTTCGAGCAACGGAGAAGTGGATGACTGTATTTAGGAACTCGATGGCTCTCAGTGCAAACCAGAAATCGCAGCTATTGAACGTGCTTGGGGAAAATGGGTTTTCGCAAATTAATTATAATTTCTTCATCGAAAAATGCAGATAGAAATGCGGAATACGGCCTTGTACGCAAATATTCCCTATAAATTACGAATCATAGTATTTGTCTGTTGCAAGTATGATGAAGGCCGTGCCATGCCCATTTTCAATCTTCACATATGCCGGTCGACTACGTCTACATCATGTCTACAGAAGAGAAACAAAAAGTCGGACAAAACATCATCGGAGAATATAACACGTTGGTCGATGGTTCCCAGGACTGAAGACTGGATGCCTTGTCTTATAACAAATACACACTATTTTTAGAACGTAGCAATTCTCTGGTACTATTCCACATTATTTGGGTAAATTATTTAGGGGCTACAATGAAAAAATCTAGACTTCCTGTTCTGATTAAAGACATCTCCTGATGGGAAAAAGGCTATCGAAATTCAATATTGGTTTGAAAAGCTTATGGCAACTCTTCTCCGCCGAAAGCAACAATATATCAGAGATTTACTGATTTCAAACGAGATCGTGCTGAAGCCGCTTACGCTGAATGCAGTTAATGTCCAGGAAATGGAGCTACACTAAAAAAGATTATGAAAATCCAGAAAATTATTACGCAAATTATAAATAAAGTTACAGAAGATAACTGATCTTACAGATATTACAAAGCATTATATATGAAAATTTATGCATGACTAAGACGTTTTCGAAAAAAATGTAAGTTCGACAACTGTAACGGTAAAGTTGCATGAATTGAAGTTCGAGTTGTTGTCCTACTCAACGCACGCTTCATACCCAGATTCCAGGGACTGTTTGCAATTTTCAAAAGGATGAGTCAGCGAAAAAAATTTAAAGCAAATGATGAGATTATTGATCGTCGTTCAACTAACACGATCGGTTCCAACAAACTTTGAAAATTTTGCATTAGTTACTTGAATGGCAAAGATTCTCTACGATGCGTAGTTTTGTTGAATGAGAGCAGCAGATGGATGAGAGAAATTTAATATCGATTTAGTTATCCCCTACAATCGTAATCATAACAAAGAGCATATCTGATTTTCGGACTCTTCAAGGCTTGCTTTTTAAAAAATAGGAGCAGCACTATTATTATTTTTTTTTTTTAACTTATTTATTATAATGTATTGCGTCCTGAATATTCAATACTTGGTAAAGCCTATAAACAACGTTCGTTTTGTTTTGTTGTTTATTTGTTTATTTATTTGAAAATCAGATTTATTCAAAGTAAAAAAAAAAAAATGTCACTTTATTAACTCAAATAGAAATTTTATTATTCATAGCGTTTTGGTTGACCGCAGCTTTCTCTTTGTTTCTTTTTTTTTTTTTCCTTTGCGTTTTTCTTCTTCAACACAATAGACACCCACACCATCCATTACATATATTCGTCTATCAATATCTAATTTAAACACCATGTCTCAGTTTATATTAAGGACTGCAGTTTGCGAGCGTACATGTCTTTGTCAAGTAATTTCCGTTACAGAATTTCATGTCAATTTCATACCATTGACAGTTGTTTGGCAGACCAGAAATTGTGATTGGAATGGTCGATTGTTTATAAATGTATATAGCCAGGCAGTTATGCACATGCAATGTTTATTTACTTGTCCTTTATTAATCTGGAATACAATATATAGGACCTATAAAAAAGTACATGTGACAGGAAATTCCGTCAATCGAATCGTAAATTGCGCTACGTACGTGTATAACGATTTAGAGAAAAAGGAAACGAATTGGTTGACATTTAATACAAACAAAGAAATGAAAGTATTCTCTTAAAATATAGGTCGTGTAATACACAACTTTTATTATAAAAGCAGACAGAACAGAACAAAAAAAAAAATTGAACACAGTGACCAGAAACTAGTGACAATCATTAATTAAAAGAAGAAGTTTTTTCTTTTCTTTTCTTTTTCTTTTTTTTTTCTTCTTCTAACCCATAAAAAATGGAAAAATTTAGCATCAAACATAAACAAACCTTCTCAATGAGAGATAGTAGCAGCAACAATAAAAAAAAAAAAACAAAAAAAACAACAACAACTAAATGACTATGCAAAATAAATTTAGAAATTCTTTCCGATCATTAGAGCATAACGAGTTAATTTTCCTCAACTTCATAGTGGCTTTTAATGCGTTTTAGCCACGTGTTAGGAATGAAAAAAAAAAAAAACACCTTTTTGTGTTTAATAATTGCTGCTGTTAGTCTTACGTTGTCTATTGTTATTGTTTGCTTTGCTTTCAGCATGGGGTTTTAACCCTCACTTGACAGTTGACAAACCTTGCATTTTATACCAAGTGTCACTTTAACTCGCTGTCTGTCTAGTCATTTTGTTGTTGTTGAATTGTTGTTTAACGTTGCTTTTCATTAAAAAGTTGCCTTTCTTTGAATTTCGAAACTGAAAAAATAAGCATAGCAATAACAATAACTATCTCTGCAGACCAATAAACCAGAAATACTTGATATTCTAAGGCAGCCACATATTCTCGATATGTGGATGAGTGACTAGTTGGTTCGTTTGTTATGTATAGGAATAAATAAATTTTATTTTTTTCGTAAAAGTTCTTGCTTCTCTCGATCGGTATTAGGCTCTAAATCAATTCCAAACATTATTTTCATGAAAGACTTAGTAATCTTCATATAATTTTTTTTTTTAAATTATATAAAAAAATGTTTTTTGTTTTTTTTTTTAACCTTCTAATTAGGCAAAGTTCAAATTTGCATGTTTTCCCATAGCTATGTTTCGCTAACATACCAAATTTCAAAAAATCGGTAAAAATATTTCCTGAAAGCTAAATGTAAATTTTTTTCCTCAATCGATAGGTACTTTTATATAGATTCGCGTGATATGGGTGAATATAGGCGACGTTTTCTAGTTTGGCCGCACCAGAGTGTCATATTTGGGTGTTCCCCCATAGCTTTGTTATGGTAACATAGCAAATTTCAAATACCCTTAAAAATAGTTCCCATAAACTGAATTTGAATTAGTTTAGTTTGTTTGAAAGGTAGTTTTATATGGATTCATGAAATGTCTACAAATATGTTTTCTTCTTTTTTAATATGGACGGACTAGTCTTTCAAACCAACTATATCTCAATTGTAATTATTTAACATGAACTCTGTTCAGTCGTTAACAGAGGTATGTTAACAGAAATGGTCGGTGTCTTTATTAGTTAAATTCGAATTTATCTTCACACCTTTTGAATACTGTACAGTCGCCAAATACAATTCTTTAGTTTATTTCGCAACAATATACCAAAGATTATATATTATTGCCTTGTAAAGGTTCATTGTCCATGAGAGTGACCCTGCAAACTGCTCTAGTATAGTCCAAATCCTGTGCTAGGAAATCATATACATAATTACGTTGGATCAAAGTAAAAGCGAATTCAATTTTCTTACCAAGCAAAGGAGCGTTTTTCGCAAGAGCTTTTCTATGGGAGATAGTTCAAAAAATCACCTCACCTCAAACTTAGTATTGTTTAGGGGTTTTTATGGGCAAATCCTTTTCATAGAACGGGTGGCAACCATAAACAAACAGCTTTAAATCGAATCGGAAAATTCAGAAATCATAATAAAAGATGGATTTGTCTCAAGTTTTTCCACGCACTGTATGCACACTTTTTGCGGATAAGCATGACGTTAAAATAATAGAAGAAATTGTTTTATTCTCATTTCGAACGCTTTTACGGTTATCACCGTCCTATAAGGATCATGTAAAAATGCTAATAAGTACCTAAATACAGGTGTCTCTGCGGATTTAACGTCTGTACCTGTAGCTAAATACAACAAGATAGAACGAGTTTATGACGAGTTTATGCGCTGCGAGAAGAAAACATCGAAAAGGATAAATTTTTGAATTGGAAAGTGTAAACTCGGGTGATCCCAGGTAATCACTTCATGTTCATATCGTTTTGTTACACATTGGAAATAATAAAGAACTTGAACAAAGCACTTGGTTCAAGTTTTGGGTTTTCAATGAAGTTTCTTATGCAAATCAGCGAAAATGTCCAAATCAGTTTATGGTACTGATATGCTAGATGTATGAAAAAAATAGCGAAATAGAAAAGCATATCGAGAGCGTCCCTTCAAAATTTTTGCATAAGAAAAACATTGACAAATCATAATAAACATATTAGAAAGACATCACTTATCTTTGAAAGATGTAGCTTAAACTATTGATATGTCCTCTAGATGTGATTCGTGAGATTTGGTGGGAATTTTGACAAAGAGATCAGTTGCACTTCGTCTTATTAACAAAAAATTCAAGTTTCTTAGTCCTTGTCACGGAATGTTGAGTTATAAGCCTGCGCAGACACTTCTTGCTTTTTCCGCTTTTCTCAAAACCCGAACTATTGCCAGAAAAACTAAGTTGCTTTTAATTTTCGTAGGGTTGTGAATTGTGGACTCCTTTCTTAAAGACAAATGTAACTTGAACCTTATGCGGCATAGTTTGCGTGCACTTATTCGGCACAGTCGGCCTACAAATCTTGGTTCTACAACTCTTCATATAGAATTGTTTCCTGGAGACTCTGTTATATTAACTGCTAACTATTCGCCTAATGTAGATCGATCTGTTTTGTGCCTATTCGACGGATTCGAAAAACCATTCTTCGTTGCAATTGAATAGGAAGAAGCATTTCTTTGAACGAACATAAACACTTGCAACCCATTAACTACTGATAGTATGGGCATGAAATTTGGCAGAGATCTCAGCTAGGAAAGAAAAATCGTTCGTTTTTTTTTAAATCTCGTGCAATCTATATGAATGTGTGATATTGACTTTTGATAACAATGTTAACCCCAGTTCACTTTATAAAAGGATAAAGCAGGACTTCCATAGTACTACTAAGTTAAAGTTTTACAATTGTTAAATGTGTTACTTTGTATATAGAATTTATCGCTACTCATTTTTTATTTTTTTTAAATCCACTATCTTTTTGATAGTGTGTTCCTGTCATTAGCACAAATTTGGGTTTTAAGCAGTAGTCGAAGCGATTTGTTTATTCATTGCCAAAAAAGATCCGTGTGATCAATGCTCAAAAATCTTCGAAAAAAAAAACCCAAATAGTATTAGTATGTGTTACGGCTTATAATAGTTACCGAGATGATGAAATTTTACCCAATAACCTATCAAGATATTGTAAATATTCTATGCAAAGATAACCTCAATCGGTTAGTTAGGAAATAAATTTGTGCCAAACAGATTGTTGTGATAACTAAAGTTGTAAGTAAACGAAGTATACCTCCAGTGAGGGTAGAGTTAAATTAGAAGTTTATTCGAAATGAGCAAGTTACGTATAAGTTACGAATTAAGTTCCATGAGTGTATGTGGATGCTGGCAAATGCAACAATAAAATTAATATACCTCCAGGGTAAAGCCCTAAATGTGAAAGCATCCTTTCTCTTTTGCGATTATATCGATTGGTGGCGAGTTCAAGGCAACTCCTTTAAATATGTATGTACAATATGCACAGAAGATGTAAGCGAAATAATATAAAGCGATATGTTACCTCGAAAGTTATCCAATACGTTGAAGTTAACTTATACGTTACCTCTAGTTTGCCTCGCATATTAAAACGTAAACTTCTACTTTGCTGTAGGAAAACGGAACCACATGCCATCGTTTGTAATGATCATTATCTTTATGAAACCAATTTTTTTTTTTTCTTTCTCTCCTTCCTATTATGTTATGATTATCTTTCCTTTTTTTTTTTTTTTTCTGTTTTGTATTATTTTAGAAAGAATGCTAGCGAGCATCTAAACAAAACCACAAACAATACGTTAGCTGGCTGCTGCATTATCCACGCAAGCATCAAGACCGTTGATTTCGATCAAGATTTGAAAAATAAAAAAAATGTAAAAAATTGGTTGCACTTACTAAAGTATAACAAATAGCTAATGGTTGATTTAGAATTTCTTCTTTTTTTTTTTGCTTTATTGCAATGAACATTCTTCACAAATTTCCTGGTGATTTGCAATTTTCCTTTAAAATTATGTAATCGCATAATCGTAATATTATACTTATCCATAACCTCGCTAGTTAACATTCTAGGCAGTTTTAGCTTTACTGTAATGGTGAAATAGCTTTATTAACTTATATTTGCAATCAATTCTATTCTTTGTCCTCTACTTTCTATATGCCAACGAGGCATACAACTACAATGGCATCACATCATTCCAGTATAATTACATTAAGTACGCGACTTAACTAAAGTTCACGAGATATGATTCCTTTTGCTCTGTTAAATTTCTATCTACCTATGTATGGCTTAAAGCAGCATCATTGCATGGTGTTACCATTTTTTGTTCTCCCGTAGCATACATGCATGTAACATACAATCTTTGAAAAGGCAAGAAAGAAAGAAAGAAAAAAAAAAAAACGGCTGTTTTGTCTGACAATCAACCTAAGAGTCACTCATATTTCCTGTCATCTCAATGCATGCATTTTAAACCTGTATTACCGTAGATTATTATTATGCATGTGTATAAGTATGCAATGAATGTACCTTTAGTCTTAAATGCATTCCTCTCTCTAACACTCTATACACTGTATAAGATTCGTGAATAACTTACCGCCATAAAGGCAGACAATATGATTTAATGCAATAATAATGTTAAGTGGGTTTTATTCATTCGTTGTCACCGTCACCTTCACCGTCACCGTCACCGTCACCATCATCAACATTGTATTCTTTTACGTTTCCCTAACATACAAAAAATGTATTATCGCATGATTCTATCTATAAAGGCACTAAAATTCTATACGCATCCTTGCATGTAGGCTTTAAAAACTTGATTCTAAATACCATCATCAATATACTTTACCATATGTTTTCCTTATGTGTTTCGCTTTTTCTACTCGCGCCTTGCGTTGCAATTGTTATATTGTATTGCGTCACACCTAGTTCTTTTCTGTATTATCCGATAGTTTTAATACATATGTATATCTATGGTAAACATTCATTTGCAAATTTTTGATTATTTCATTTAATAAGAGAGTGGGCTGAGGGCAAAACTGAGCTAAACATTGAAACGTTCGCTAATTTAAAAGTTTCTATTAAACATTTTTAATAATTTCTTCCTATACTTTTTTTATGGAGAATTTAATAAAAATTTGTTCAAATTTTATTTCGAATAGCGGTAAAGATATGTAGAGGGCTAAGGTTTTAAATAAAGAGTTTGCTGAAGAAAATATGCATATAGTTGCAGTTTTTTCTTAGAATAAGTAATGCGCGACTATGATGAGATAGTTAGGGCTAAAGTGGCTGATTTCGTATGAAAAGGATTTCGTGAATTCGGGAGAAAAAGAAAAGCAATTTATTCATCAAAATTTTTTTTCCCGACTT
Source organism: Glossina fuscipes (assembly GCF_014805625.2). NCBI lineage: Eukaryota > Metazoa > Arthropoda > Insecta > Diptera > Glossinidae > Glossina > Glossina fuscipes. The sequence goes on from NW_023998416.1 coordinate 2,739,089, forward strand.
TTAATCCAAATACGTCACCGTTTAAGCCAGTTTCTTAAATACTTTTCCTTAGACAGTGTTTTGCCATTCAACTCCATCAGCGAAATTTCTTGCTATGACGGCAATATTTAATTTTCAAAATTTAAAAAATTAAACGCCCTTGACTGCGGTTTTAGCTTCAGCTTTTCGCTAAGGAAGAGAGTTGGGGTTTTTTGAACACAAAAAAAGGACAGATGGTCTTATATCGATTGTATAGCTAAAGCATTGGGCGTGTGGTCGGTTTCATGTAAGGGGACTTTGTCGTACCCCAAACTCTTGAATTATTGCCTTACATATCCAATCGTCTTACACAGCTCGAAGCTCTAAAAGAAACGGTATTACTACAGCATTGATTTTCAAGCGACTTGGACCTGGTTTTATGGACTTTCATTCGTTATCAGCACACTATTACAAGGAGCATTAGCCGGTTTCCATATCATCGTATTCAGCTCTTAAGCATGTGATGAAGATGAGGTCACGAAATCTTCATAAATTATATGCTTGTGAAGTTCTTCGGAATCGGGCGCATAATGACGGCTCTCATATCCACAACAAGAGTATCATAATGCTATTCTTACTCAAATTGCATATTTTACAAAACAAAATTTGCATAAAACTTGCTTAGTTCTGTTGAGGATGAAATTCTCCAAAATGTTGAAAACGCAATAAAGGCAAACAAAGATTTTTGTTGCTTCACCGTAGATGCCAAAAAATAAAAAAGCATATTATGCAGCTTAACAAAAGATTCCTTAGTAACAAATGAAAATTGTAAATTCTGCGAGTAAAAAAAAAGACTTAATAATAAAGACATCAGAACAACACGTAATCTTCGTTGCTTGTTTTTGAAGTTTTATAAGTAAATGATTTGCTCTGGAGTTGAAGTGTTCACGTTAATGTTAGAATGAAAAAGTCGAAAGAAAGGATAGAGTGTTTGAGAAAAAAGTATTATAACTGCTAAGGTGGTCGCAAGTTTTCTGAGAGTGTGAGATAGGTTTTCATCCAATAACTTTTATAATTCATTGTCTTTGAATTTTTCTGGTCCTCAATACAAATTTCTGAAAGTATTTGGTGATCTTCAGCAGCAGATTCCTTCAAATTAAACAACAAAACCTATGTGAGTCGAAAATGCAATATTGGGCATACCATGGTTAGCGTCCGTATACACTGACTAATTCAATAATACTTAATAGAAAAATATTATTTTACGTACAGAAAGGTCAAAATCACCGAACTGAACCATTGTATACCTTGACACTTTCCATCAACAGATGTCTCTGATCAAAATACATGCAAACACCTATTGCATAAATTTCACTAATTCTGCAGATAATATTTACACTATTAAAAATATTCACAATCCAGAACATAATTTAAGAAATATTAATGAAAAAACAAAGTACGTATAGAGGAAGGTGAAGATAACACAACACCATCATATAAACAGATTTAAAGAATATTTTCATCCCTGCAGTTAAACTTCTTAAACTAATACCTGATTATATTTTAAAGCTTTTAACTTGAGTAAAGGCTTTTTATTGGCTTTATCCGAACTTAGTATAATTACATCAAAACTAATAAATTTTTTCCACTGTTGTTACAAATAAACAAAATTAAAAACAATACGATAAGATAGAGAAGGAAAATAAAATGTTTATCTGAAAAATATGATAGGCGTTTAATGACTTGTAAAAAGATGGCTCTGGCAATTAAAAGATTTGATTAGATTACAGGAAAGTTGCACAGTAAATTTCATACAGTCCAACAAGCTAATGCAAGGTTTACAACCAAAATAACTTGAAATACATCTTAACTTGTCAACACACTACCCGATTCTTCAGATGCTTTTTCCGGATGGATACAAGCTGTCTGAGTCAGTTGTCCGTTCATCTGTTATTCTTTCATACATAAAATTGACCAAATACAGTGAGATAAAGGGACAAATTATTGTTTTAAATTTGATATACACTGATCTATTTTTGGGATATCTACCATATAGAAATTCCCGGGGAACAACAACAAAGAATTCCCAGAGAACAAAGTCTAACTATTGCTATTTTTGTGACGAAAACATGTGAAGAAGTTGTATTTAGGCTTCTCGGATAGACGTACAATATTCGATGTGATGTTCAGCTTTCCTCAACTATAACATTTTGACTTCTTGTTAACTAACGAATAGTAGAAGCAAAGTATAAAAATTCTTTAATCAACATTCGAAACTTTTTTGTCATATGCACTAAAGGTTGTTTACAACTCTTTCTTTCGCGAAAAACAAATATGAATAAATAGTATAAAGAAAGAAAATTATTCACAAAACAAAACGTTATTCAAACGTCTTTTCGAAGGTTAAATGGAAAGCGCGTTGAGAAAATAAAGAAGCAGTGCAGCTCGATTAATTTTTCTTTTCTTTTTTGTGACGAATAATGCTTCCTTTTTCTCACAATGCAAGTGCATTGTGTTAGTTTATCAGATAAGACCGAATAATGTTACATAGAATTGTGGAATACTTTTAAATGTATATTGAAACTATAGACAAGCTTTGAAGATACCATGTTTGCCGTGAAGATTTAAATATCGAATGCAGTCGTAATTGATTTACGATCTCTGTATGCAATTTTTACTTTTAGGTTTGGGGGGAACCTTAAATGGATCTTAAGAAAAATATGAAAAGCAATAACGGGGCCTTCACTTTCAGGCGAATCTTTAATTACAATCCATATTCAAATGTACAATCGAAATTATTAAAAGCGAAACAATTTTTACACTGCGCTCTTAATTATATTTTTGACAAATCTTAGGACAGCATTCGCTTTAGGTTTTCAGTAAATAAAGAGAAGAAAAAGAGGGAGATTTAATTAACGCATTAATTATCACAAAAAGCAGTGAGATTTACATGTTGTATTACTTTTACATCTCTTGCTCGCAACATTTTTGAATTTATTTGACTTATTTATGCTTTCGTTTTTCCTCCTGTCTTTAAAATGTGTACAGGCGATCCACCCTTAATATGGTCAATCCATACTGCGCTGTATCAAAATCTTGTTTCTAATTTTTCCTCTCTTTACTTCCCTTTATAATCTCTGTGTTAGTTTTTACTAATGATTAGTTCAAGATTTACTTTTAAGTGCCGGCTTTTCATTTATTTTAACTGAATTTTATTTGTAAATAAGTAAATAAATAGATAATGATGAGGATCACAAAATTCATTTGCAGCAAAAATTACAGACAAACTATTTTTTCTTCTTAAAGTTGGTTAAAAGTCTTCTTATATATATAAACAAAAGTGAAAAAGAAAAAAAAAGAAAAGATAAAATGCATATTCGATATTTGAAATCGTGTTGTATTAAAACCGTGTTATAATATTCGTAAATTTTGTATCATGTTGTATCGAAACTGCGCTTTACAAGTACATTACCAAGCAACAGACGAAATTAATTATATACATTGCCGTTAGACAGAACTCTGATGCATGAATACAAATATATATCTTCTTATTATTTCATTATATAATACTACATATGTTTGAAAAGAGATCCAATATTAAGAACTTTGCTATTTTAGTGTTTAATCTTTCAAATCGATTTGCTTGCAACTAATCTGAGGTCTGAATACAGTACTGTGGGATATTGAATGCTGCGGTATTGAAAAAAAAACAAAAAATTTATTTTTTAATATTCTTTTGATATAATAGTGTAACGTCGTGTCAAGAATACTTTCCCAAAAATTCATTTCGATTGGAGTGAAACTAGGACAAAAGCTCCTTGGAAATTCTTGAAGCCATTTCAACGAGTTCTACTATTTCACTATTTAATCGGTTTCTTCCAAAACCAAAATTTCCATTAAAATTTTGTAGACTTCAAGCTGCGGATGACGTCAGGTTTTTTTCCTTTGATCACAACTTATGTTAGAATCCAATGTCTTGTGCAAATTTGAGCGACAATTGCATTTGTTTATGTATAAGCTTGGCAGAAATTTAACCTTCAATTCTCTTTCCATCCGGATTACGGACTATCCAACCAGGAGAAAATACTTAGCGTTAGCATAGATTATCCCAATCCCAACAGAAAAATATTTTTTTTTTTTTAGTTATTTTCTTTATTCATTTATTGATTTATTATAGATTATAAGCTCTTGGGGTCTATTTAATCCTTGGTTGTGAAGGGAATTCTCGCAATCCATCCGACATTGACTAAATTTATAAAAATTTTTTTATTAAAGTTTTGCGCCAAATTGCTTAACTAATATTGCTCTCCTTTATGCTTAACAATTTGAATGAAATATTTATCCATTTATATTAAAAAGAAAAAAAAATAAAAAAAAAGAACAAATGTTCGTTTTTCCACTTCACAACATATACACTCCCTTAACGTTTAATAGCTTGCATAAGAAGTTTTCTTTTACTATTACGGAAAAAATGTAAATGTGATTGACAGTTTTAAGCTCAAGTTATGGACGTTTGCCAGTCTCAAGCTAAGATTTTTGCCTGCATGCAAATTGCTTTATACTTTTTCTCCTATCGAATGTAAACTGCTTACGATTCCGTAAAGCAAAAGGTGGTAAGCCTTTTAAAGCAAATTTCTATCATTTTTCTCCATTTTCTTTTCCTCTAAGACTGAAATTACATATTACAAGTATGCTTGTTAAGTGAAATATGTTAAATGTTAACACAAAAAAAAAAAAATAAATAAATAAATAAAATATATATATATACATGTATATATATATTAGGAAGTTGCATGTACTTTGGCCATTTTTTCATTTGAAAAATCCATTTATTGTGGAAAATTGCTGCAATATATATTAATTTCAAACACATTGCATCATTTACTGCAACATTTTACAATGTTTTTGGCAAAATTGTGTCGAAAGAACTTACATTGGTTTGAAATCGATTCACCCACGACACATTTTCGCACATTTTCAACTTTGCAGACCCGCGTACCAACCAAGCCATCCTACACTGACACCATCCCTGGTGAGTACGCTGGGTGTGGCGGAAACTTCCATTCGAGCTGCAACAGTTTATCCCTAAGCAAATCTTGCAACAATGCCCTTTCCAGTCAATTTGCGAGGCAGCCATTTTTTCTCCTTTATTCATCAACTATGCTATGCTGTCCGAATGTTCTTTTAAAGTTTGGGCTGTGTTTTCGTCCAATAATTCTTGCAATTCAGTGTTTGCAAGCTATTTTGATCCTCCAGTCCGTTTTATGTCATTGACACCAAAACCAACAATTGGGATGTGCTGGAGCAGGATCACCATAAGCTTTTGAAAGTATTTGGTGGGCTTCGGTAGCAGTTTTCTTCATATTAAGCAACAAAAGCTATGGAGATCGAAAATGGGATTTTGGGCGCTTCATGATTAGCATTGGCGTACACTGAATACATCAATCGAAAACTGTTGGTTTCTGTAGTTTATTCAACCGTTATGTACCTTGGTATTTGGCATTTCTTTTTCATTTTCATCCGAAAAAGTTGCTGGGCAAAACACATGCAACCTCCTAATATGAACAATGTACATGCACGTATATACAACTTGTATTAGAAAATTCAAGCAAAAATGTGTGTATGCCGACGTATGTACATTCTCCTACATTTTCATGAGCATCATCGAAGGATGGCGATACGCTAGATTGGTCCTTTCGTGTGCAACACATATGTACTCCGTCGTCACAAGATTATGTGTTGAATAAACCAGATTCATCCCATTCATTTATCTATCCGCTCATCCGTCCATCTGTCAGTCTTGGTTTCAAAAATAAAAATAGAAAATTAAAGTTTCGCGTATGCATACTCACTTGATGGATACAAACTCCGCTAACTGTTTGCAATAATTCCCACAGTAGATAAAATGAATTTACTATGCATTGCAAAAGTTTGCCTGAAACTTGGTAAATACATATTTATGGAGACCGTATTAAACTGCAACGAAAAACTAATCGCGTTTCTCGCGAAAGTTTGCTTACAATTTAAAAAACCGACTAAAAAGGAGCAAAGTGAAAGCAAAAATCTCCTCATTGACCAACCGACGAGCTCATAAAATTATTGCAAGAGACGTGAGTTTCTACCAACTTTTTTAATAAAATTAAACGATTATCGTGAAAGCGAAAAGTATTTCAAAAGTATTTATCTGTCACTAATTAACACTGTTTCCGGCATTTATGCGAAGGAGTACTGCCGCGGCGAGGCAATGCTTCTTGGACGACTGTTTTTGAAATATTACGATATCATGATTTTTTTGGCATATAGCAAATAATTTCCCTTCCCAAATGAACGCGTCATTTTCTGTTGGTAGCATTCTCTAGCGATAATTTCTACTGATTGTACAAGTTATTGCATACTACACCCTATTGACACCCTAAATCGAATCGCTGTTGATATTCAGTTTTATTATCGGCCCAGTTTGCGTCAACGTTATTTACGCTTTGATTATTTACAATTCGAAAAAACTAGGTGTAAATTTGGATGTGATAACTTACAATGTTACGACGCACATCCTAAAGAAGATAGACAAGTATTGGCTTTACCCATTCTTCAGCGGGAAACGCTAACATACTTTATAAGATGCTTTCCTTCTTTGCTTTATATCTAGCGCAGAAGATTTAAAAAAAAAAATTCCTTCTTAGGTTATACACGCCCCACTATTCATATTTATAATACTTCTGAGGCAAACAATTGTTAAAAGAATACGCAAAACTTCAAATTGACTTTGTTACGTCTATCGCGTTGTAATAAAACTTTCTCTGTTACAAAGCGTGCCTGGTCCTTAGTCTGTTCATCGTCGTGTATTGACCTTACCTTGGCCCTGGAAAAGTGTAGTTTCAAAACGTCTAAAATGCATCATCCAACAACCATAAGCAATAGTTTGGAAAGAACAAAATAATTCAAAGTATAGGAAATATCCAAAAGGTTCCAAAAATTCTTTGCACTGAAGCTTATAATTAGCCATTTCACACATACTTAAACAATTGAAAAAAAATTTTACGAAATACATCCTGAACTTACAAGCTGAAAGGTAACAAAAATTCGTTCCATGACAAATGTAACTCTCCTCTTAGTTTGCTTTTTTTGTTGATACAATTTGAAAGCATTCTCCACATAGGTCAGGTCATATGAGTGTGCGGTACACACAAATAACACCATACAAGTATGTAGCAGTGTTTTAAAAAATATGTTTGCTTACCTCAGTTAGTTTGGTAATATTCACCTTAAAGGCCATCTTCTTTCACCACCACAAATATCGCATACGTGCACTAACACATATGACAAGAATTCTGAAATTGTTAACGATAGTAAGTAAGTAAGTAAGTAAGTAAGAAAGCAGCAAGATATTCACAGCAACGAGAAAAGAAAACCCAACCTAAATTTCAAACGCATGATTACTTTCTGAATTTAAACTGTTCTCTATGTAATTTAGTTGTCATATAATGAAAATACATTTGAGAGGGAGTTTCACAAAATTGCAACTTAGCTAAACGTTCGTCTTTCTTCAAAAGCAAATTTACAATTTTACGTGAGAAAGGAAGAAAGAAAGGAGAAAAGAAATTATACAAAGAGAAGACTGCTTTTGGTAATGATTTGAATTTTTTTTTTTTTTTTTTTTTGTGTTAACGCCTCTAGAACCAAATAATTCAGATTTGCCTATCACAAGAATCCTGGTCGACTTTTTAGTTTTTTCTAACACATTTCAATGTAACATCAATTAAAAGAAAGAGTTAAATTTTTACACGCCTATATACCCTGCCAATAGGGAACTTCCCGATATCTGCGTACATATTAAAGGTTTTGTTTTTGGCAAAGTTAAACTACTATTATAAAAGAAATCGTCTCGTCGGCTTTGTCTATCGTTAGCCAATACTTTTTCGCATCTTTCTGATGCTATATAAATTCCATATCAGAAGAACCACGTGCTTCCTGAGAATGTGCTCATCATAAGAATCGGAACGATATTTGGACAGACAATAGACAATCGAGCAGTCCCTGGTGAACGCAGTCAACACCTTGAGCATATTCCAATTACAATATGAAGCCTAGCAGATCTCATGCTGCAAAATCACTTTATCATGTTATAGAATGGCACACGACATGATGCTTCAAATGATGCTTCGCAAAAAAAAAAAAACGGTATGTACAGTTGTCTTCAACTTTCGCGTTAACTGTTTCTCTCGTCTTGGTAGTCGGTTTTTGCGTTTTGAATATAATAGCATGTCTACGTTCCATCACCTTTTCCGCGTGATATACAAGAAAAGTAAGTCTTTCCGCTTCGTCGTATTTCACGTTGGCACATAAGCCAACCCATTAGCTCAGCAAAACTATGTTATTTGTATTTAAATCGCATTGTAAAGGACTATAAGAAGTACTGTTAGGCTTTATCTTGAAATTAAGTCACACTAGATGAGAGGAATGTAATATAATGGATCGAATAATGGTATGCATCAGTAATTACTTGATCAATGATTTTCAGTTTATTTGTCTGTCCGTTGACTAAACTACGTACATTTTTTCTTCATTCGTTACTTTATGACCTTAAAATGTGAAATTAAATCTTTAACGTTTATTTTAAAATTTTCTCTGTCATATAAATCAAATGAAGAATTCGCCCGCAATTCCCAAAAAAAAAAAATACTCTACACAGATAAGGCGGAGTGCGACTAATTACGATTTTCATTTCTGAAAAATATATGATTTAAAATATATATGACATTTGCGTTGCGTGGAATATTGCAGACTAAGTAGTGGTAGATATCAACAATGCCGTTCTAAGCTGAATATGAATTCTTTCTTTTGCCTTTTAATTGCTCTTACTTATCTACATTTTTTATTTTCTTTATTTTAAGCATTTTTATAAAAAGCTTTACAATATAATGCCTGGGCAATTAGTTCTACTAAGCTGTCGGCCTAAATTAATAACGCTGTTTGCTTTTGTTGATAGCAAGTCATAAATTCAATAGAATAAATATGCATTTCTCTCTTAAAGCCTTATACATTACTGAAGAGTTCAACTGCAATTGATCGATTTATGATATTTTCCAAAGTTAAATAATTACGTTTATATTAGGTGTTTGCAAAAATTTTGATCACTTTTTCACTTGAAAAAAGCATTTATTGTAGAAAATTACAGTACAATGTATATTAAGCAAAATAGTTTCCATCATTTTCAACAATATTTTTGGTAACATAAAACTAAATCTAAATAAATGTAAGAAGCTTTCTTTCTCAAGAAGGAAGTCGTTCAGTACTCAATATTTCATTGATTCGCACAAGTTGGAAGACGTCGATTCGTTCACAGATTTAGGCGTTCTATTTGATTATAGGTTACGTTTCAATTTGCATATTGAGCTTTCGTTAAGCAAAGCTAGGTCAGCGCTTGGTTTTATAAAGAGATGATCCAGAGAGCTTGATGATCCTTATATTACGAAAAGGTTTTACATGTGTTTAGTTAGACCTATACTTGAGTATGCCTCTGTTGTGTGGTCTCCTTCATATAGATGCTATGTAGATTCAATTGAATCTGTTCAAAAGCAATTCTTGCTGTCTGCCCTCAGGAATTTGGGTTGGGACCCGATTGCCCCTCTTCCACCCTAAGAAAATAGGTTGCTTCTGTTATCCTTACCGTCACTGGAGAAACGTAGGTTTGTTCTTGGGGTTTCCTTCGTGCTCAAATTAATAAATGGTACAATTGACTCGCCCGCATGACTTCGTGACATAGGCTTTAATGTCCCTAACCGCTTCACTAGCCACTTTATCTTGATAAAGCTAAGTCAATGCAAATATAAATACGAACTGTTTAACCCGCTCAGAGTTAACGAAATGACGTCTATCACTTACTCTCATTAACGGACTCTTTAAAGTCCATTAAAGCAACATTGCTTAATACGCGCGATTTACCTATGTCGTGCTTGAACTAAATTTTAACTTTAAAAAGTGATTATGAGTCGTAAATTAATTGTATTATCGGTTGCCAAGCTTATGCATGTTTGCGATAGCTTAGGAATTCACTTGCAACACAGTCCTGTACCGGTTGTGGGTGTGGCTCTCTCTTGGTTGTGTAAATGCTTTTTTTCTTTTTTTTTTTTTTTCTTATTTGTTTTATTGTAGTTATACTAAGTTTTAATATTAATTAATTTAAAATTTACTTTAAGAGTCAATTGAACTCGACTGCCATTTTGTTTTAGTTGAGTTTCTAATATAAGTGGAATAAATAAATAAATAAATAGCGATATCAGGTCGAAAGAACTTATATTGGTTTGGCAGCGATCCACTTACTGACCCATTTTCGCATTTCTTCAACTTTGCGGACCCGCGTGCCAGCCAAGCCATGCTGCATCGATCTCAACAAGTGGTAATCAGGAGGCGTTATGTCTGATGAGTAGGCTGGGTGTGACAGAACTTTCCATTCGAGCTGCAACAGCGTACTCCCGTGCAACTCTTGCAACGGGTCGCCAAAAAAATAGCAATTTCAGTCAAGTCGTGTCGCCACTTGTATTATTAAATAGAATAGATATGTAGAGGAAAGTCAAAACCATCGAATTCAACCGTTACGTACACTAGTAGTTCGCTGATCAAAATTTTTGCATACACCTAATAGTAATTGAAACAATTTCCATGCGCACACATATACATATATGTATGTATTTGATTTATTAGAAGACTCCTCTACAAACGTAATTAAAATTTATATATATATATATATATATATATATATATCAATTGAAAATTTCCCCAGAGTCACATCTGTCTTGAATCAATTTGCTTTAGATTATTTTGAAAAAAAAAAAAAATGATTTCTTGGCAAAATTTCTTGTTTGTCAGATGTGATTATCGTAGAAAATTGCTTCCATACGTGTGTGTAGGAGTGCAATTTTTTGCTTGTTTGTTTTTAATGAAACCTTGCTCGATATCGATAGATGGGCATGTATAACGTTTTAAAGTTAACAACGATTTATTTTGGAAAATTGCATTTTTTTCATGAAACTTATGTGCATTCAATAGTAAGAAAATTAGATAAGAGTACGCACTCTAGAGCGAATATTGGCTGAGCACCATTTATGACAAAGACAAAAATGCTTTATACGTTTTTATCAATTAAAGGTTTATGTGCTTTTACATTTTTACATAGCATTGCTAAATATTGCGAAAGAATTTCCTATTGATATATAATGTAAGCCATTACTTGACTTGATAAGAGTCGATGTTTGAAAGTTTTTTTTCTTTTTTTAATTTTTAAACTATTTCGAAATAACTATTTTAGCAAACTATTTTTTTTTTTAATTTGCAAATTGGAAAAGTTCTTTGAAAAATTATTTAAACTGAAATTCGTATAATAAAATATACTCAAAAGTTATGAATAAAAGACATATTTGTTCAAGTAAATCGATCCAGAGAATGGGAAAATGGGTTATATGTTGTTAAAAAAGTAATGCAAAACGAAACATAAAAAAAAAAAAAACAAACAAAGAGAACAGAAGGGATTTGTTGCTACATTTTCAAAAAGTCTGCCAAACCACATTTTTCGAGATTACTTTCAAAATAAAAATCGAAACACAGGTTAACAATATTCATCAAAAAACAGGTATAACGGACCAAAACAAGACTCATTTTTATATTGCGAACAATTTAAAAACTTCTGAAGGAAACACATTATAGACTAGCAAGAAACTTTATTCAATGCAATTGTTAACATATTTCCAAGATGAAATACAAAAAAAATAATGCAACCTTGCCATATAAGGGCTTACTTTGTATGGGAATCCTTACGTTGGATGTTAATCATAAAACTAACCCACATGGTCTAAATTTTACGGGCGAAGACTTTCAAATCCAACCATATCTTAATCGTATCTACTTAACAGAGCTCCGTTAAGGGGCTGGTAAGTGTCTTTGCTAATTAGATTCGAATTTATGTTCACATCCTGAAAAAGCAGCTAAAAATGTTGGAGTAGTTTGGAAAACATGAAGCCTTAGTCTTACGACCCACATTTAATACGGAATTAAGCGTATTCTCTACTGATCAAAGGCATGAGTACAAATCTTTTCAAATCAACAATTTTTTGCAAAGGTAAAGGTATTCTTTGTAAAACTACAACAATAAAATGCGCTACATACGGTTTTATTCGTACAATCGTTGGAACAATGAAAGCAATGCTCCTGAAGGCTGAATATTTAAAATGACCTGGTATGGAACTCTACGTTCAAGGACATATCTATAAGAAGGCCAAAGTCTATAAGAAGGAGAATTTAACGCTCACTATTTAAAACTACCGTTGTAGATATTCCTGCAAAGTTCACCGATATTGGGAAATGTGTTGGCAATGAACAATGCTTCACAACAGTTGAAGATGAACTGAGATAAGTGGATAAAAATGACACCTGGAAGGTAATCTCGAAGCAAAGATTCTGAATTCAAAGGACTTTCGTTATTAAAAATGGGTCTTCTCAAATGTCAGAATTTATCTACAAAGACAAGGAGTCAATTTGGAAAAAACTCTTTTCAGCTTTCCAGTTGCCTAGTTAACAACAACTCGTATTGCAGATGCGTTTAATACACTACTTTTTTGTCAACTGAACGTTATACGTGGCGATTTGAAAGGCTTTATATGGATAGGAATACCAGAAGCAATCAGCTGTGAAACTGTATTAACTCTTATAAAACCTATCGGTGCTGGAAAGTTCGACTTGTCAGAGTATGCCAAAAATAGATAACATTGGATGGACCAGATATATGCTTTTCAAGCGGTTATATGGGTCGACGCTAACAATATCCGGGACAAAAGTATTGGAAATAATTTTGTAATACATCCAATGTATCCAAACTTTTGAACTAATTGGAGAAAAGTGGTGCCCAAAAATCCTTGGAGACAGATGCAGATTGAGGAATGGGACTTAAATGCAAAACATTCAAGATACAAAAACTTTTAAACCAATTTGTAAAAGAAAATGCGCTAAAATACTTAGTGATAAGTGTGGATCGTAGAATGGGACTTAAATGGCAGAAGATCAGGAAGAGATTACATACTTTATGTCTATAACTCTGCCGTATTCTGGTCAAGAAAGAAACACAGTCTGTGGTTGGAACAGGTCTCACTAAAACAGAATATATTCGGTTGAGCAATGCAGCAGTGGATAAGTGAAATGCTATGAGATTTTCAGGTCATGCCTGGCAACTATACAGTGATAATATACGAAGATAATGAAGGATGCATAGCTATGACTTAAAATGGAGAAAATAAACGCGCAAAACATGTAGGAAGTAATATTCTAAAGAAGAATTTGCATGTTGAACATACACAATGTCTTTAGACGTCAACATATTTGCTACGTTGCATGTTTTCCGATTGAGTCTAGGTATTCAAATCAATATATGCGGAGTGATTTACGTCAATAAATTTTTTCAGCTCGAAAACGTTTTGTGCATTAAATAATTTATACATAATTTGAATAACATAATAAAAAGAAAAAAAAAATATAATATAAGAGCTACGTATATGGATCAACAACAATCTACTTTCTCTACTTTCCAACTCTCTATTGACCGAATCCGAATAGATGACAAGAAATCTTCCCCAGAAATAGCCAATAAACGAATGTTTTCAAATATTGCACGCATTCTGTTTTGCTGGAAATATTCCAAACTAATCTAACTACTGTAGTAGATCTTAATACAATTTTACTTGCTATGAATTGTCATGATAAAGCTCTATACAGGAACTATTGTGTGCGCAATGTTGGTATAGTGCTGCTAGTTCGCGAACGGATCGATTTAAACAAGACATTTGCTGTCATTTAACTTACTTTAGATGTTCAATCATTCTTCGGCATTGGCATTATTAGCGAAGATTGCTTATAAACGTGAAGGCGTGAAAAAGCCAAGTATGTGTTGATAGCTAGTACAAGGCCACATCGACGAACATTGGCTCGAAGTGAAGGTCGTCGTACATATGCTTTATGAAATTTTGTAAAGTGTATACCCGGTATGAACACGAAAGAATGCTTAATAATTATTAAGCTCTTATTCTCCCCATTCAATAAAATTTGGTAGTAGCTGTACGAGATGAAGAATCATGTGGCGCATTATTGTTGTAATGAATTGAGAGTTGGCACGCTTGGCCGATAACATCATGCTCACTTGTTTTAGTATATATTTATACCTCAAAGCTTAACTGCTAAAATAATGAATGAATGAATGAATGAATGAATGAATGAAAGGAATGCTTCTATAGAAAAATGCATATATGTAATAAATATGAAAGTCAACCGAGATAAAACTCAATTGCCGCGACGACATAAAAAACTATTCGTATAGAAAGAAATTTTATGATTTGATAAGTTTTAAGAAAAATATCCATAAAATTTAAGGAAAATTCTTTTTTGTTGTTTTTTTTTTTTTTTTTTAATTTTCCTTGAAAAGCATTCATTGTGCGTACAATCTAGCAATCTAACAACGCAAAGACGTACATTTCTAATCAAAAAAAAAAAAAGAAAGAAAAAATTGAATAAAAGTTTCTTTTTCTACTTGGCTTTACCTGGGATTTTGCTTCTGTTTATAAACTCATAAGCTCAAAGAGATGATGTAAGAATTCTTGAAAGCATGTTAATAATACTTTTAGTATTGTTGACCTCGTGATACGAAAGTAAAAAAAAAAGAGAAAAGTGCGAAAACGTATGCGTTAGGTATTATTAAAGAAGAGGAAGAAAGACAGAGAGAGAGAGAGAGAGAGAGAGAGAGAGAAAGATGGAGAAAAAAAAAACAAAAAATGAAAAGGAAAAGCAAACAACTACTCCTTAAAAATTAACAATCTTCCACTTTTATTTTCATTCAGAATCTCTTTATAATTCGTTACATACATGCTTATAATACATAATGCATACAAAGGCAGGTTATGATGGCCCATATATAAAAATGTAAATTTATACTTGAGTTGTCGTTGTCGTTGTCGTTGTGTTTGTGATGTAATTAACTTTATTTACATTGTATTGTAATTTCTCTCTGACTTGTCAGTCAATTAACGTATATGCATATGCATGAATGAACGCACTTTGCTTTATGAATGAATTATAAACTTATGCATTAGCAATCTCAACCGAAACCGAAAAAAAGTTTAAGGTTCTTTTGTTTGCCTACTTAAGTTATTTTTGCCTTAACCATAACTTAATTATGCACTACGCATAATGAACATATTTTAATTGCTTTGCGCTCAAACGAATTTTAGATTAAAGATCGACTTTACAAAGCATTATTATCAAAATTTGTTAAATTACTTTTACAATCCCATTAACCCCATGTTACGGTTCTTAGTGTCTTAACTAATTGTTAATATAGTTTACAGTAATTCGCTTGTATTTAAAATTTAATCTTGCTATAATACTTTACGCTATTTTCTTGTTAATATCATTACGAATGCATTACGCTTTTGGAGGTCAAGATTAAAAAAAAAAAACAAAAAATGCATTTATTATTATTGGAAATGATATTATGAAACCACATATGCAAGATGATGACCTTCATCCGAAGGCATCAATACATTTGCCGGTAAAAAAACTAAAGAACTGATCGTTAATTAACTAATTGTATGGTTTAAGGTATTCACGAATTCTGCTACCATATATGAAAGTAATCTACACCTTATAAAAGTCGGCAAAAATCAATAATCGTACGTGAAAGATAAATGCAGTCGTTTTTGCATTCTATTATTATTAGGTTATTCACTTTTCATCATTTCGGAATATAGTCCAAAATATTGACAGGAATTCGTTTATGTATTTTTTTGAGTTTAACCCGATTATAGCTAATAATACTTGAACTTTCTTTTTGAAGTCCACTAAGTTCAGTTAATATTTCATGATAGATATTTTACTCCTTGGCACAGTAATTGATTGGTAAGATGCCGCTTCCGAAGTTTTTTTTGTCAAATCAAGTTGTTCCAAGGCTGCCCTGTTTCCTTTCTCAACTCCATAAGCAAAAAAAAAAAATAAATAAATAAACAAATAAGACTATCACAATTGGTACCGCCTTTACCCGCCTAGAGGGTTTTCAAAGCTTCACCATAACCTATCGCAAAATATTTAAATAGCACTACTTAAGGCCGAATCTTAAAAAGCCTGCAACACCTTCTCTAGCGCAAATATTTTCGTAATAAAATATCTATAATTACATCAGGTGGCCGTGCAAGGACTTACTTTCCAAGAGAGCCAGGGAATTTTAAGGACAGAAGTTCGAAAAATCCATATCGGATTATTACAATACTTCATCATGCCTTTTGTTAATCCCAAAATTCGAACGCATTTTCCCCACGTTCTAAATGTTCCATTTCGATCGATCCGCTTTTGCCAAGATTCTGTGTAAAACTGTTATGCCGTTCTTATGGAATTTGTGAGATTTTTCAGCGAGTGGTGTTTTTCAAAAGCCGCGTTTTGAAGTCAGCTTCATATCATTAAAGAAACTCTGTATGTGGGGCGGACAAAACTTCTCAAAGAACCTATGGCGAAATTTATTGTAATCGAAGACAGCATCTACTCTTTGTCTCACTTGCGCGCTTTAATCGCATTTGATATTAAAAACAGTGGAACAGCGCAAGGCCTATAATTATGGCATTAATTTCATCCACCTGCGATCACTATTTTATTCGCCTAGTATTGTTGTGCGTGACTTAATTTTTATCGCCGTTTATTATCCCTTCAAAAGAGGATCGATTTGGCTTAGTCTCAGTAGCGATTTACGGACGGAAATTCGTTTTATTAAATTTTTCACGGTTAATTCGTTCGATATCCCGGTTTGTACCCAACATTCTCTGCTATCGTTCAATACCCCAATATTAATCTCCGGTTTGTACCCAACATTCTAAACAACATTGATTGATTACGAATTGTTGTTTTTGCCAATGCACAATTCCGCAACTGTTATCATAAGATGAAATGTGCCATTCTTCAATCAATACTCATCGACTTTATCGACCGCAGCTCGGCGCATTTTGAATGAAGCCCACGAACGGCCTATTGCGTATACCTATTCATCCGTCATCTTTGCGGAAATGCCACAGCCACAAAAATGAAAATAAGAAGTTGCACATATACATGCCTTGAGAACAGAAAATTGGTCCGATCTGTTCACAGTTATGTCCACAATATAAGAAAAACTCAGTTTTTCTTATTTTCGTTTGCAACAACTTTCGATCTCGTAAAGATATTCCATAAAAACTTTTACATAGATATTGATCGGAATAACCAGTCTGTTTGGTCTACTAACACACGTCCACAATTAACGGTAAAACTTGAAATCTAATTCATTTCCAAATTATTATAATTTGGTAAAAAAACGTGCCGATGTCTGCAGCGGCAATAGAAATCAAATCGCTTCTCGCGAGCACAAATTCCAAATGTCGTTCCGTGCGAGTGCTTATGGTTGGAAAAATTGCAAATTCTAATATGCAAGCGAAATAAAACGTTTTTTGCCTGCAAAAAAATGTAATAAAAACATTTCTGGTACATGTTTGTCTAGCATAACCGCTAGTTGTAAAATTTGTGCCTCGCAATTATAATTGTAATAAAAAAACGCAATTAAGCATAATTTTTGGTAAACTGTATGACTCCATTTACACAAATGGCCTTCGCGAATACCAAAAGTGATAGTATCGAAAAACGTTCAACGAACGCAAAACAAAGTAAAGTCAACCGTTTAACCGTTACCAACGTATTTGTAAACGGATCTTTTAGATTGTGGTTGTAGATGTGGGTAAATAGCTTCCATTTTTATTTCCTATGCCAATTTTGGTACAAGGGTGGTATATATGAAATTTGTGCGAATTTGTAGCACTTGAGATGGATCTACTTTTTATTATACCGATCGTTTCATTCGTCACTTTCTGATTTGATGTGTGCGTGTCTGTCCATCTGTCCGTCTTGTTTTTCTTGTATTCAACCTACTGGCCACAATTGTTAAGATATTTTGATGATGTGTTCTGTGCGCAAGGATAAATCTTATTGAAAATGATTCGGATTGGCCCACTTTTTCAATCGCTCTTATGAATAATAGTAAGTTGGTATAGGATATTTAATAACGGACCTTGCACGACTACAGTGGATGTTTAGTCTTGGGTTCTTAAGCGGATAAAAAAAAAGTTTGTGTCAAATTTTGTTTTCCTTTCTTCATTTTTGCAATTCCGACATTTCCACAAAGACCATGAGTCAAAACCTAGCATATATACCATCAGCATATCGAAAACTTGATTAGCTAGAAAAAAATTAATTATGCATGTTTGAAAGTCTTTTCATACAAAAAAAAAATCCGCAACAAATTTTGGAACATGCACATGCCTTTAAACGGTTTAATGAAGCTCAAGCATTGTGATAGATCAAATTGACCTATGCGGTAGTTTGAGTATTGCTTTAGGGAAAAATGCACTAACTTTTATGATCAACTAATATTTCAAATCATTGGCTTATGTACGTGTGTATGTGTGTGTGTGTGTGTGTGTGTGCTAATTTTCGTCAAAAAGTGCCAAAAATTTCTACTTCATTTAATTCGCATACATTTATTTTTGAATTTTCAAAAGTTATCTTTCAAAAAATCTCAAATTTTGACAAAGAGCTATTAAATAAATATACGTGAGCTCTCGTTTCAATTGTTTAAACAGCAAACTTTCTTTTATTTGATAATTAATAATATTTCGGCATTATTCGAAAGTAATGCCATGGCAGTCTTCGCTTAGTCTTCGCTCTTTTGATGACAACATTTTCCATAATTTGGTTTTCTAATATATTTGGTTGAAAATGAAGGCAATATTTCTTTTTTTTTTTTTTTTTTGTTTTTCTCAGAGATACTTCGAGCTTATTATTGATGCACCCAAATTATCTTAATGCGAGATAACAAAGCCATCGAATTCATCATGCAATAATTGCATCGTATTGTTGAGAGTGTGATATGTTGAATAATTTTGCTTAGCGAATATGAAATCCTCTCACTTTACGTATTATACAGCCATCAATACATACAAAGTTATTGCCTGATGTGATTGATACGTCGCCACTTGTTATGGTACATGGAAAATGCAGTTGATCAACCCTGCCATCTAGCATTAGCCAGCAACTAATACAAATAATTATCACGTTATTATTATTATCATTTAACTCGTACGTGTTACTTGTTAGCATAAGTTTACATAAAAAGAAGTAAAAGTATTGCAAAGTAGTTCAGTTATCGATAGGTAGTTAAATGCGGAAGCGTACAAATTAGGTAATTGAGGATGTCAAGAGAGAGCGAGTACTACTTAACTTCGCGTGAGAACGAATCTTAGGTACCCTTCGCTACAATAAACGGAAAACTTTTACACTAAATGTACAGTAGCATTCGCCGTTCCGAAGCCGCCGAATCTGTTTAATCAATAAAGGGGTCCAGTAAGGAGTGGTTTTTGAGTAGAAAAGTCAATATATGAAATCCATGCGCTTTGAAGGTGATCTTGATATGTTAAGGAATAGAAATTTTGCTTTACCTGACAATGCGCGAATTTATCGTACATCAGCAACCAGCAACTAACTAAATCTCGTCCGAAATGTACGCTCATACTCATCTTAAAAAAAAGGGGAGTATAAAAATTGGTCCGACCATCCGTCCGCGTGACTTATTTGTTCATCGTAAGCCCTAGTTTCATCATGAAGCCTTTGCCGCACCCGCCTACTTTAGCACAGTGTGGCTTCTCACTCAAACGACTCTAAAAAACCCATTCCCACATGCTTCTCGGCAGCGCAAGTTGTCGCATAGAGTTTGAAGGAAAGTATTTTAAATGAATGAATTCTCCAAAAATAATAGGCTTTTGTTCTCATCACGAACAAATCCTTTTTGTAGTTTAGAAACCATTTTGCAACCTTGTACTAAGCATGAAAGAATGCTTTACGTTGTGGTTTCTACTGACGCGATATCATCGTAAACAATTTGTGATTCGTTATCCTGTTAATCCTTTCAAAGGCGAACGTACAGTTTTCGAATTAGTAGCATGCTACTATTGGTAGTTGCGGTTAACTGTACTTTCGATTGCTTTGCTATCAAAAACCAAATTTTGTGCGTGAAACAGTTGAAAATGGTGCCTAAGGACTGCGATAAATTGTGTATAGCAAAAATGCATATGAAACAGTCAGAAAGAAGCCCAAAAGGGACAACCAATTTGTTTCAAACCTTCACTTGACCAATGCCTAACAAGATTATTAATAAGTGCATCTTCGAAAGTTATTGCATCTTCGAAGATATTGAAGGATTCGCTCAAGAGGTGAATATATCTTACAGTTCTTTTCATAACATTGCGATATACAATACGCATAATCTCCCAAAGCTGCGGAACTATTTCCCAAAAAATTCATTTAAGGTGAGTAAAAGAGAACCTTAGGCACTTGCTCAAGGGATGAATATATCTTACACCTCTTTTTGTAACATGACGACATATGATACACGGTAAGAGCCAAACGTTCAATTAAAGCGACTGAGAAAGCTCCTGAGAAACCTAGACTTTTTTCGCATTAAGTTTTAAGAAAAGTATCAAAGAAATTTCGTTGAAGTAGCTAAAGGCTCTATCGCAACTTGTCCTATGAAAGACATATAAACATATAAACAATTCGATCGAAATCGCTCGAAGCGTACATTGACTGCTTACGCGGAAAACAAGCAAATAGTTTACCTCTTTTGTAATGACAGTGTTTTCCCATATTCGACTTAGCCAAGCGAAATTGTCATTCTCTCCAATACGTAATTATAATCTCCCCTTATGCAAAATGAATGTACTTCTCATGAAAGCGCATATACAACATTGCTAGCAGTTATCTTTGGATATTTGGATAACAATTCGAGATACCCTTTAAAATACATAAAATATATATGCGATCTTAACTGTGAACTAAATCTACAAAGTTTATCCAAGTTTTTTATTTATAACTAGAATCGTAAATGTATTTTATTATCAGAATTTGAAAAGCGCGAACATAACATTGCACTCAGTAGGGAAAAATGTGGGGAGGTTAGATTCAAATCTCTCCTACTTTAATTAAAAGCATTCATAAGTTATCAAACAAGATATATTTTATGGAATTTTTTTTTTGTTTTTTTTTTTTTAAATTCTAGTAGACTTAATATATACAAATGAAGATATGTGTTGTTCGTGTGTTGTATTAATATTTCGCATAGTTCTAAAAGTGAAATTCATTCACACGTTCTTGTGTATAAATATATTCATATATATATATATATATATATGTATATGTATTTTACTGAGATTAGTTTGCATATGGTTTTGCTTTAGCTGTTTTGCATATATCCGACTATTTTTGATTTAGTTGTGTGTGACAGTTTTTTTTTTTTTTTTTTTTTTTATGGTATAAAACAGACCAAAAACAATTTATTTATGCAGGCTTTCGAGTTTTTTTTTTTATAATTTTTTTTTTTTTTTTTTTTTTGTTTTTGTTGCTGTCTCTCTTTTTCCTACTAAAATAGTGGAGATTAACACAATGACGCTGGAGAGTACCAGGAGTAGCCAACCTAATAGTTTATTTTTTTTTCTTTTGCTAATGTACATAAACTTTCAGATATTTTGACTGTGGCAATGGATAAGAGGAAGGAGGAAAGAGATATTGGCCGGCATAGCTTGCACCAATACCTTCCCAGACGAAAGCGTCTTCTGATCGATGAAGGAATGCGACTTCGCGATTTCGATTAGGCCAACCCTGTTAAGTTATCGTTATTTGATTAAACTTAATATGTACCCGGTTTTGTTTGGATTATATTTGTGTTTTTCTTTTCCTTTATACGTTTTTGTGTGCATTGCTAACATTTTATTTATACAGCTTATGTTTAACTCGATAATATATTATTTTATATTTCGTTTTGCAAATCTCTTTGTGTAGCCTAGATTAGGACTATATCATGCAAGCTAAATGTTCGGATATTAATTTTGTTTTTTTATTGCTATTATGAAAAAAAGAACAAAAAAAAAAAAAAAAACAAGTAAGAAACTTATATTCGGCCCTGATCGAATCTTTTATACCCATCACCGTTATCCAGGATCAGAAAAGTGAAAGAAGTGAAAGAATTTTCATGGTCTATAATATGGAGTAGGAGTGGCTGATTTTCTTCTATTTTCAAAATAAAAGATTTTATTGCATAGGCGTGCGAGCGTTGGAGGCGTGTCTTTGGAAAAGTTTAAGTCATTTCTAAATTCTTTTGCAAATTTGTCGGCGATATCTTCATTTTCGCTAAAGCGGCAATGTTTACCACAAACACTACAATGTTGCGCAAACAGACAGATGGACAGACGAATCGGTCGATATATTTAAGTTAATTTCAAAATTGAAACAAGAGCAAGAGTTCATATGCTTTATAGGGTTTTTGAAGTTTGTTTCTGCGCGGTATAAAGAATATTGAGAAAACAATTAAATTTTTATACAAAATAATATTGCGTAGGCGTGGTCAATTTTACCCACTTTTGTACATATGCAATAACATCGTCCATAGAATATTCATTCAAATTTTTTTACATTTATGTGCGGTAGTCTATGAGCCAACTTTTCATTCCTTTTGTAGAACAGAGATGTCCCCAATTTACATGACACTGTAGACATGCGCTTCGATCGATTTGCTCCATTTCCAACGCCAACCTGCATGCAAGAACTTTCAATGTTTATACCAATTTTGAAGTCCTTAGCTTCATTTTTGCGGCCAGTAGAATGTTTACAACAGACATTATGCAGACAGACAGACAAGCAGACGGTCATCAAGAATATATATGCTCTTGTCGAACCTCCGATGTTTCCTTCTGGACGTTGCAATCGTTTCGACAAAATGAATATACTTCCCTCATCCTCCGGTAATGAGTATAGAAATCGCTTGTTTTTGAAACTTCTTCTCCCATTAAATTTTCCTATTTAAAGGCCAATGATTAGAAACTTCACTTCAATGATTTTCGATATTTTTTATAGAAGAGATTTAAATGCAAAATATGGACTTTGAACCTACTTTTTTGAAAGGTAGCTTTGCGAGTCATGGCTACATCTCTACGCAACATTAAGATTTTCCTGTAGAAGTCCGTACAGTACGGTACCAAGCATTTCAGTTCACCAGTCTTAATCGATTTCGCTTGGATTTGCATTTCAATGACTTTTCAAATAATTTCCTTTAACTTTAATGGTATTTTTCGACTGAATGTTTTTAATAAATTAATGGTGGGGAGATTTTTAAGTTAATTACAATGTTTGCACATTCAAGTTTTTGTTATATTTAAGCGCAACATTAGCCAGATTTTGCAAAAATCATAAAAGTTAAAACACGAATAAATTATAATTCGTTAAGATTCGATAGCATTTTTGGCGCCCATTAGTTACCCTGCATCGTAGGTACAATATCCCTAATTACTGTGGCAATTAGGTTTGAATACAACTCACTGAACAACTCAATGATTGTGCTCTCGCCGTTTTCCACGGAAAGACGTAGGCAGTACTCTAGGATGCTGAATAAAATTATACCTTCTTAACCTCAAAGCATTATATTTAAGTTGAATGCAAATGTTTAAGTTACCCTACCCAAGTATACGCAACGTACTTTTCTGAAGCTTCGAATAAATCTGGTTTTTTACACGAAAAAAAAAAAGCCGTGAAAGGCGGTAAGCGCTACTTTTTCCGAGTACCCCTCCAACGAGAGGCCTGTTGAGTGTTGATAAGCAATGAACACGCTATGTACACGACCTTAAATATAGACTAGGCTGACCATTAACTTCGACGAAAAACCCTGAAAAAATCAGCTTAACCAAATTTGGTACAGGGTGTATTGTGCTTTGAGTTACACCAATCCAACGGAACCGTCACTAAAGGTTACGGCCAAAATTAAGTGACAACACGAAAACGAGCATTGAAAAAAGAGTACACAATATCGCAAAAGGCAGTATAGCGTGATTTCGCAGCACGATGACGTTAGACTTTGTATGATAACATATGCCTGAAGAATGGTGGCTGCATTTAATGGAAAGATGTTAGCTTTGCCACTGCTTTTCCTAAATCTTTTTTCTTTTGATTAATACCTCTTTCGATCCATTATTTGCAGCGGTATTCTGAGCAGCACCATAGAGAAGTCGCAGGACAATCATTAGAATTTTTTTTTTTTTTTTAATGTTTCGTCCTAACCTATCAACTTTGTTTTACAAAGTGAAAGGCAAAGGAAGAGATATTGCGACTATTCGTCCGCAATAACAAAATATTTCATACGAAGTTACCAAAAGCATGACAGATGATCGGCCACAACACTAAGATAAAGCTAATATTGTGTGCTCGGGAATGGATTCTTTTCCTGTGACGATATTCTTCTACGGATGACATGAAAAGAGCAGTTGTCCTTCCCATCCTTTCCTTCAAAGATGGGGAAAGCGGTAAATGCATGTTACTTTGAATAAAACATTCCGTATCACATTGTTTTATACAAAATATATTCAATTTTATAATGAAACCGGCAGAAATTTATTGACCCACCTAATACAAGCACGGCTTGAATTACTATCACAGTTTCGTTTACAATTTTTTTTAAAATTAGTTTTAGCTTAAAACTTTTGTAAATAAACATAAAAAACATCTCGAAAAGTTATTGTGCGGTTTTAGGTGATATCATGCGCATTTATGCAGTAAGCTTTATTGATGCCATAGCATTAGCATATTAAAGTCATTTGTGAATGCAAATAATTTTAAAAAACAGAGCCACACAAATTTTATGATAATATTTGTTTGCAAGAATGTTGTTTATAACCGCCATAATATATCAAATGCGTTGAATTACTTGCAATTAATTGATCAGCAAATAACGAGAATTTTCAAAGTTCTGAAGGAGGATCTACTTGTCTCTTAGCATTGAATCTTCTTCTCCTTCACGGCAGTTTCAATTCAACTTTGAACAATGCAACTTGGGAAACGTTAATGGGAAGCTCCTCTTAGTCGCGTTTTGAGATCCATTCGCATTTACATCTTCACCTTTATGTATTGCTGGATAGACCTTTTCCTTGAGTTATCCGGAAGGAGGCTTAAAACCCCAACAGCGAAAAAGCTGTTAATTGAAGCATTACAACGTTCTTGCGTTTAGCATAAAATTATTGGAAAACTTGCATCTCTTTAATGCTTGGCGCGACGAGCTTTCTTTCGGCCAGGGATTCTTTCACTGGACTGCGCAGGAATTCTTCCCATAAGAAAATTTGTATTTTAGCAAGGCTGATAGGGAAACTGTTAACAGAGTTCTCACCTGCCGAGGTTGCGTTTTACTTTGCAAAGACTTTGTTAGTTTGAAAGGTGAACTTATGATTTTTTTTTTTCTAGGACCAGTTACCCAGGTATGTCCCCTATACGCGCGAGTAAAGTTTTAGTCAAGGAAGGGTTATATAAAGACAGGGATGGAGAGAGGAAGTAATATCTGTGAACGTTAAACTTGAAAATGCAGATATCAGGTACGTTGGGAAAAACCTCTGCCGGTAGTTGATTTCAAAGTGCGGCAGTATGATTAAAAAACGGCGAGTCGCGGTTGTGCACTATGCCTTATACAACAAACTCCGTAACGAACTGATGGCAATGCTGAGAAGGACTTAATTGTTGGGCAAATTATTTTTATCTCTGTAAAATGAATGCCCCGGATGCACGTGTGCATAAGCACTACATAGCTCATGTAACTCCGATTATCGAGGGGATAATCGTTGCAAAACCATTTATAATAACAGGAATTTTGATTTGGCAGCAATTATCTGCTTAGCGGAAAAATTTTTTAAAAAAACATGTTCACAACATCTATTGACTTACTTAACTATAAAAATTCACTACACGTCTCTTAGCTTTAATGTTTTTAAAGAAAATAAAAAATAAAAATTATTATCTCATTTTTTGTATTTTCTGTAAAATTTCACAAATGTTTATTACACCTTTTACTCGTTCAGATCATTTTGTAGTTAGGAAGAAGCAAAGACTCATTTTCTTAGCAAAAAGAAAAAAAAAACATTAAATTTACATATCATGTATAACAACAACAACATCCCGCTATTAATTAAATAGCTGAGAGCGTGTGTAACAGTTGCCCGTAGACCATGAAAAGAACAAAAATTTATATTTACATTTTTCTGTACATGCATGCGTTTATGTGTATGAAATAATCGACAATAATTAATATATATATATATATATTTTCTGTATATATATATATATATATTAAAAATAAGAAAGCTACAATCGCCAATAACTATGCTAAAACGGCGTTTATTTTAGTCTGACTTCACATTTTGCATTTCGTCTCAAAAAAAAAAATTTTGTATCTTCACCGATCTCAGTAGCTTTCGTTCTGATCAAAAATACCTACACCTTTCAGCCAATGAAGAACTTGTAAATGTTACAAACAAGATAACAAAGAGGGTTTACCTTCATTCTCGGTTGATGGATAAAATAATTATTACCTTAATGCTCGCTATAATTATTTTCTAGCGATGCAAATGTAATCACGAAAAGCAGCTTTTGTAAAGCCAACACGGAAATTAATACAAATTATTTTCTTCCGTTCGAAAAAAAACTAAATCTTATCCAAATATTTTCGATTAGAGTTTCACTTTAATTCACTTTTCAAAACGTTGAGCGAAGCGTTTCCGCGATTGTTCCGAACTGTGTTTACTCATTATTTCTTTTTAGATTTTCAAGTTTAGCTACATAACGCTCAACGATATACTGATTTTTCATATTTTTAGTAAAGCCGGAAAGTATGCACCCAAATCAATACATAAGTGTATTAACCTATCGACTGATACTCTAACAATATTCAAAATAAGAATAAATTACAATTGCGCATATAAGCATATAAAGCACATTTAAAAAATAAAAATAGTCTGGAGCGGCAGATGTGCGACAATATTTGCAAAACATGTTCGGAACTGCGGAGAGTAATTCTAGATTCTATTCAAAAATTTCTTTCCTCTTTCCCCTGCATAAAACATTTTATTTTTCAAAAATTATTCGTTTTGAGTGACACGTCCATGATTAGGGGAATACTTTACTTAAAAAAAAAAAAAAAACTCGCAGTAAAAAACCGCATTTTAACAAATGTACAGTAAACAAAGCAAAGCTTTTCTGCGAATCAAACGAACATTTATTTTGATTAATAGTGAAAATTTAGCAAAAGAGGTCAAAAACGACAATCGAACAAAGCCGACCATTAACATCATTACACACAATTTCATCTACACACAATTCTATGTTCATTTTCCATGTAAACATAGACTTTTCATCAGAAATCTCCAAGTTCACCAAAAGTAATTTTCTTATTAAAGATTTTATTATGCTTCACCGATTTTCGTCATAAAGGACTAAAAACTAAAGCCTTACTTTTTAGGTTAAAGTACCTATCATGTTGGGTGTACGTAGTTCAGCTAATTTTTACATCAAATTATTTTTCAAAATTTCCCGTGTTTTTTTTCAATATGTCGAAATTCTAGTACTTAGTGATTTTCATTGTCAAGAAATTTTGAAATTTGCAGAATTTTTTGTCATAAAACACAAGTTTTTTAAAAAAACCCGTTACTTGGGCAGTGATCGTGAAAAGTGCTCTGATCTAATTCCTTTCCAGTATTTTCCAAAATGTAGGTTGAATGCAAAACACCGATGGCAGATGGAGGGGCAGACAGATGGGTGCCAAAAATTTATATCGATTCAAAAAACGATTCTGAATCGATCGGTGAAGAAAAAAAAAAAAAGCTTTTATAATAAGTTTTTCTGGCTTTGACATACATCTGCACAAACTCAATATGCGATATATATCACCAGCGATGATGTAGGATTATATAAATAAAAATCATAGGCTTAACTCTATTATCGTTTGTAAATGTATGACCATCCCTATGGGCATTTGTCAATGGCATGTCAGTTTGGATGATCACTAGTTGGGTGTTCAGCTGTCCCACCCTAGCAACCACCAAGAATTTTTTGCTAGCAGTAACGGGTAACCTTAAATTGAGTTTTCATAAAAAAAAAAAAATTTCATTCTAAGCGAATTTTTTAGGGTTGTGACATTTACTCCCTTGCAAATAATGTGGACATAGTTGCACTATATTTTGAGTTTTTCGATTTTTGTTTTTTAATTGCCTGAGAAGGCAAAGAAGGACGGCATGGGCCATTTACGATTAGAATATGTAAGAAAAAAAAAAAGTATTGTTACGCAGTGTATCGCAAGACATTTTCAACATTCTGTTGCAAGGATATTGATGCTCGCTTTGCTCGAGTAGTAATCAACTTAGGAGGAAATTTTTAGCGTCTTTAGGTTTCTTCTTTAGGATCTATACTTGCGTGCAGATCAAACATAACCTCAATTTTAAATCAAGAGATGTTTCGACTTATCTACGGAAATGTGATGAGTGGTAAATAAACTTCATCTTCCTTAAGGTAGTCTTCAGCGGAGGTTTAAAAATGCTTTAAAGACTATGTACGCTTGAAGAGGTTTTTTTTTTTTTTTTAGGACACTTCGGAACCAAATTTCATGGCGATACATTATGCTAAGTCAAACACCCAAAAATTTTCTTGATTTCTCTTTAGAAGTCATCACATTACATTTTATTTATTCACTACTTATTATATATTAGTTTAATTAAAATGTATCCAAAAAAAATTTTGCTTATTAGCAAACGGAATGAATGACAATAGAGTGGGCACTCGTCACTTTTACTAGTTAAGAGAAAAAATTCTTAATGACACGATGAGAAATGTGATTTTAAATGAATTCTTTTTCCATTTTTATTATTGTTTGCTAACAACTTGAACACGCTCTCTTTTCATTTTCATTAGAAGGAATACATACATACAACATGTACACATATATAGGCAAATATTACATAGATAGAACAAGCGAATGCACAAATATATTGCCTTCGAACTTGACCGTTTTGCTTGGCTTTCGTTTTGTTCAAGAAATGTATAGAGCTTATGCGTAACTTAAGCGTTACATAGATACGCAAGCATATGCAAATAATTTGTTTTCGTTTATATCATTTACGGATACATTGATGATAAGGCACTAAATACAATTCTTTTCATTATGTCCATCACTTTCTTATAGTAAGTGTTTGCAGATTTATGTACGAGTCACGTGATACTTTACGTACGGAGGGCAAGACGCAGCAAATGATTTGAATATTTGCGTGATATTTCAATGTAAATTTTAATTTAGAATGCATGCGTTTTTCATGCTCTTATAAAAGCATATTCCCTGCAGGTTTTAAAGATCTCTCCTTTATAAGAAAATAAAATTGTATAAATAATTAGATATATTTTATGTACTACGCATACAGATATGCATGGCATATCTATATACAATCACCCTATCATCTATTGTAGATATAGATATATACATATTCATTCATATATTGCCCTATAAAGCGGTGTATTCTTAATTCTTGCATCCGTTCATTCCCACACTTTTTATACCTATCACCGAACGATAAGGGCATGTTCGTTTTATCAAAATGTTTGCAACGCCAAAAAACTGCGCAAGGTATGTATGTTCTTGATCAGCATCGAACTGTGATTCGCATTGAATTGTGATCAGCATTGAATGTCGTCCGTACATCCGTTCGTAAGGTCTGTTGTAAACCTCCTCTCCTGGCTGCAAACACGAAGCCATTGGCTTCAAATTTACAGAATGGTATTGAAAATGATACAAATCGGTTGAAGCATACGTGCCTACACTACCACGTAACTTGAGGACATCTCTGTTTTTCAAAAGGAATCAAAAATTGGCTCATAGCCTACAGGATGTAAATGTACGAAAATTTGAATGTTTCTTCTTTGGGCGATGCCATACTACACGCACGAGGAGAGGAGAAATTGACCACGCCTACCCAATATTACAGTATAGAAATTTTTTTTTCAATACTTTTATAACGCGCAGAGGCAAGCTTCACAAACACTTCTTAGTCAGTTACAAATTCGGGGCACAGCTAAGCGTGTCTGTCTGCCCAAATGTGCTTCAAATATACTTCCATTCGCAAAAATGACACTATAGCCTAGAATTTAAAAATGAGCCAAACCGGTCAAAGGACGCGCCTACAACGCCCACACACCTATAATAATAATAATAATAATATTTGTAAAATGGCAAAGAAAATGCATGTGCTACGATGTATGTGAACGAAGGGCAAGGCGAATCTATGGCGTATAATATAAAATATATATACATAACATAGAATAGAAGTAGAATATAATAGAAAGTTTGAGGAATTATTTTTATAGATGTGCTATAAGCGTATGTATTATATAAAATATAAATTTTTTCTACAAAATATAATATTTTCTAAAGTAGAGAGACTTTTAAGCTCAACACAGAAGTGATAAAATTTAGGATTTCGTACCCATTCTCAATAGCAAGTTGCGTGCAAAAACTCTCAATGCGAAAATTTCAAGTCGATAAATTCATTTAGTGTGGCCAAGAGAATGGTTGCAACCGGTATTACCCAGACAGACAATTGAAGAGAGTTAAATCGGGTAAGAATTTGATGCTGATCAAGAATATACAAAAACTCTGGAGAGTCTCTAAAGCTTCCTTCTGGGCGTTGCAAATGTTTTGACAAAATGAATGTATCTCTCATGATAGGTACAATAAAGTACATAACGAAAAGAGTTATATTTGGTATCTTATCATCGTATCCATAAATGATAAACAAATGAAAAACAAATACATAACGCTTATGCATGACTGCATTTATTTAATAATACGAATTGAGTTTGTAATCAAACTATGTTTGCGCGTATGCTTGTGCAACATTTGCCTATGATCGTACGCTGTACACATTCCTGTAATAACCCGAAAAACAAGTATTCGAATTCGTAGTAAATCATAATAAAAGCAGAAAAAAAAAAAAAAAAATTTGCTTTATACCCTTATCATGTTATTATTTAACTTGCGTTCAACTAATAAAAGTAACGAGTGTGTAAACTTAAGTGTTATGTTAAATCAATTGTAACTTCAAGTTTTGCTCCCTTTCGTTTTTGCTTGCAGTTTAAATGTGCGGATTATCTTATTAGTGCGAGATCCGAGAGGTACAATGCAATCGAGACGTCATCGGACATGGTGTGCGGGTAATCCTGATTGCGAGGATCCTAAATATGTTTGTGAAGATTTAGTAAGTGATTATGAGACTGCTGAGGAATTATTAAAAAAATATCCTGCTAGATTTAGGTAAGTAAAATTTCAAGTTTATTATCAAAGCAAAAAGGTAGAGTTCATGCAACTAAAAAAAAAAAAAAAAAAAAAAAA
>NW_023998416.1:2770476-2841878 GCF_014805625.2 Glossina fuscipes
AAAAAAAAAAAAAAAAAAAAAAAAAAAAAAAAAAAAAAAAAAAAATCCAAAATCTTCTCGTCTTTTTCTTAAGACCGAACAGACAATTACACAATCGTTTTATTGAAATTTTTGGATTTTTGTGAAAGAACTTAATCGCGCACAGTTTGTCTTTATTAGGCATTTTCAAATAAATTCTCTGCATTTCTTCATAAAACTCAAATTTATTTATATACTCCTGCTAAATATGATTGCATCGATCTGATCGTGCATCGTCCTAATCGAAACGGGATCGATCTGGAAAATAACACTTAATTCCAGTGCAACTTGCAACTTGCAAATGGACGGACAAATGTGTAAACCATTTTCATAACTTAAGGCATTTTCACTCTAAGCCAATCAATCATTTCCATAGCTTCAGCTGCATATTTTCCCAGTTTAATGCAATCAAAAATAGAAAAAATCGAAAAACAATCAATGACGTCCGTCTCTTTACGCTTTGATATGCACTTCGCGACAGCTTGTAAACAACTGAAGCTTATGCTGTCAGAGAGAAATAAACGCATCAGTTTATTTTTTTTGTTTTTATGAAATAATCAATTTACATACAGAGAATTTATTTGCACACCTATTATAATTAGAATTATACGGTTCGATGTGGATGATGGACAAGATGTTTTGTAAACGCTGATCATTTTTTTTTTTTTTTTTTTTTTTTTTTTTGATTTGCAGAACTTTACGTTACGAAGATCTATCACTGAATCCATACGAGATGGCACAAGAAGTATTACAATTTTATGGTTTGCCCGTTGATGCCATGGTAGAAGAATTTCTAGATAGCCATACAAAAGTGAATATAGGTGGCGTCAGTTCAACATATCGCGATTCAAAATCGGCTCCATTCCATTGGAAACAGGATCTTAAACAAAACGAGGTAATACGAGAATATATTGAAAAATTTTATATAAATCTTTTGCTCGTTCATTTTTTTATTTTAATACTTTTGAATAAAAATTCATATAAAAATGATTTTATAGAGAACACTTTTACAAAAGAATTATTTCTCCTCGGAAAATGTTGACTTTCCCTCATACAACTAAATCGTTTCGATAGCTTATATGATCGTTTAAAGAGACTCTTTCAAGAATCTATATGAGGACCGTAAGCTTAACACTTGGCTTGTCTTTCAATCGAGCTATCGAGTTAAAGAGAGTTTTCCGGAATCTGCTTGACATTCCGATTTGGCCTATTTCCAATACAAGCGCGTGTACAAGAATTTCCAGCGTTTACGCCAAATTTAAAGTCGATAGTTTCCGTTTTCGCGGCCAGGAGAATATTTGCAACAGGACATTACACAGGCGGAAAGACGGACCTGCTTAAACCGATTTAGAATTGAGCTAATCATGAATATATATTTATATATATATATATACATATGTGGGGGGCTGCTCATGCTACGGTCGTGGGTATAAAAACAACAGGGAGATTTCCTAGACCAAAAAAGTTCTTTTTCGGAAGCTTTTGGTAGCAATGTCGCTTTAAAACAAAGCTAATAATTTTTATAATTATTTGCAATAATAAATGATAAACTAATGGAATATAAAGAATTAGATTAGGAAAGATTATCCAGGGACCGAATAGCTCTAATAACAAACAGCTTTTCCCAAACTTTAGTAAGTTAGAAGCGTCACCTCTACTAAGCTGGAGGTGTTATTATAAATACCTAAATAACTTTGTAAAAAAAAAAAGTTTCAAGTTTTTTATAATTATCCTAATCCTATGGTCATACGATAGGATAATCTATTCAAAATGGATTATGATATATACAATTGTATATAAATGATTTTTAATATGAAATAATTGTTCTTTGTCATTCTAATAGATAAAGCGTATACAAAATCAGTGCACTGAAGCCATGAAATTATGGGGCTATCGTAAAATTGATAATTTTACCGATTATGCACGCACTTTTGATCCCATAACATTGCCGCCGCCGTTTACGTGAAATTCTCCTATCATTATTTGACGTGAACAGCGTAGTAACAACAGCTTTAACAAGGGATCGCTAACACATTTCAAACGTATTATTCTTAAATCAAATCCGTACTTTTTCGCTCCTAATATTACGTAGTTCTGCTATTAAAGCTACCCAACTGCATCGGTTTTAGATAAATATATTGTTACTCTATACATCTTTTACCCGATTTAGATAAGCATTTCTTTAAGTTGTGATATGTTAAATTTTAACAAATATTATATATATATATATATATATATATATATGTCTATATATTATATTATTATATTTATTAGTAATAATTATTTTATTTTTATTTTATTATTATTATTTTTTCTTTCCCATTTGTTGGAAATATTTAAATTTACTTCTTTTTTTTTTTAAAAGAGTAATACGCGGCAAAAAAACGATGAAAAATCGAGGAAAAAGAAACTCAAATACACTGAAGATTTATTATAAATCATTAAAATGATAAAATTGGCTTTAAACTTTTTCCGAAAATTTCCAGCCTCTAAAATAAAAATTGTTATAAAATTAATTATTCAATGTTATAAATTATGAAAATAAGTTTAGTTTAAGACGTTTTGTAGAGTGCAATCGCATTATAATAATAATTATAATTAGGTTTAAAATAAAAATGTTTAATTAAAATTTTTTTATATGCATAGATATATAAATAATATATATATATATATATATATGTATACGTTTATATATCAAATAGTATATGTAAGATAAAAATAAATTTTAATAATTTTGTCTTGATAAAGCCTTTCCGCCTTTTTTTATTTTTTTTTTTTAAATATATTCGACTATTTACGTCTCTTTTTTTTTGTTTTTCCTTTTTTTATGTAAAATATTAAATATTTAAGAATTTGATACTTTCTTTTTTATTTTCTTCATATGCAATTAATTTAAATATTATACACAGACACACAATGAAAATTTCTGTAGGCAACTGAACATTGATTTAATAAATCGCTACTAAACAATTATAAATCGAAGATGTTTTCATATTAACAAAATTAACAAATAAGAAAATTATACTCGTTCGTCGAGTCTTTCATATCAGTGTTATCTAAAAGAAAGACTAAAAGAAAAAAAATAAATTTTCATATTCTATAATATTGAATGGACGCGACTGATTGTTTCTATTTTCAAAATCAAAATTCAATACCAATCTGCGCGCAAAAACTTCCAATCTTTCTGCGTAATTTGAAGTCGATAGCTTCAGCCAGGAGAATGTTTACAACAAACGTTACACAGGCGGACAGACGGATATGCTTAAATCAATTGAAAATTTCGTGCCATTGGTGCTTCCTATTGGCCGTTGCGAACGTTTTGAAATATGAATATATCCCTCATCCTTCGGTGATCGGTATAAAAAAAACTCTAAACTCAATTTCTAAGTAAAATATTTTTCAGTTTTTATTGATTTGTAATAAATCAACAGTGTTATTAAAAAAACTAATTATTTGAAGGCTTCATTGCACTCCGGCTAAAACATTAGTTTTCAAGAAGAATGAAATACCTACAGGGTTCTAATGCTTTCAATTGCTAAGGAAAACAAATAACGACGGTATAGTTATTCCCATAACGAGCTGAGAAGCGGTCCGATCCGAACTATTGTCAATAGTGTTCGTCTTTGGGCTAGAACAAGTCAATTTGCAAAATTTCGTCCAAAATGTTTCAAAAAATGCGGCCTGTACTTTGAACACAAGAGAACAAGATACACAGACAGACAGGCAAGTTCACATCGGATGGGAGAATGATTCCCAATCGATCGGTATTTCTCAAGTTCTTCTGTATTCAGCATACATATATCCTTGTACCGTGTATGTGATATAGGATACAATAGCAAAAATTGCATACCTCCAGGCGTTGATCTTTTATCAAAGCCTACATTGCTGACGAGGTGCATTTTTCGTAAAACATGTTATGTCGCGAAGAAAATGAACGGATTTCGACCACTTAGGCGAAAGTTTATATAAATCACTAGTACGCTAGATGTTCTTACGTTCTTGTTATGTAAACTTAATAATGGTCGTAGTAGAATAGGTTTGGTGATAAAATGCAACAAAATTGATGTTATTTAACTGAGATGATTAAGGAGAGATTTTACAACAGAGTTCCAATGATTAACAGCCGCATCAACAACTAACTGAAAAGTACCGAATTTATTTTGAGCTACGAACGATTTAAATGATTATGAAATCAACGATTATAGCCACTAATTGTCGACATAGACGCAGACGACATAGATGCAGACATGTGCCAGAACTCTCTTTGTAAGGAACATATTCGTTGCGTTTTGGAGAAAGTAGTCAATGGCGTCTCTTAATTATTATATTGTTTTCGCTTTTAGGTGCCATTTCCAAGTAAATCTGATCGGTGCGTGTACAGATCCCCTCTAACTTTCGGTCTATATTTAACATTTAAAAATTATTATTAACGTAATAATAATAAATTTATAAGCTATTATGGAGTAATTAACTGAAATCACATTAACGACAGCTTTCGGCTTTCTATAAAAACAAGACAAGCTAGTAAATGAAAGGTAATAAAGCTTTCGGTCTAAGCCGAAAATAATTTGTTTTTTATTTTAATTACACAATTACTAGAATTATAAATTTCAATATAATTTTTAATGTTCATATTAAAAAAGAATTTATCTATAATCATTCAATGTATATTTAATTATGATTAAATTGTTGGGGCATTTGATCATAAAAGGGATGACTACCCAGTGAACATGTGGCGCTATCAGGTTGCGCATGTTGGGTCTGTGTTTGCGTTTCGTGTGACTCTGTTTCTATTAAAGATATTTCACTAGGTGGTCTTTTAATATTCAAAGATAATTGCGTTGACCCGGAAACTGTTCGTTTCATTAGATGCTGGTAAATTTTATCGAAATTTGGTATATGCTCGCGATTTGTTGCTGTTGCATTTGTCTCATGAACTTGCGCGTCCGTATTGTTGGAACCGACTTGCGGTATATTACTTAGGTTTAAATTTTCAAGATTCGAACTATTCATGGAAGTTGGTCCACCTTCTGTTACCGTTGTTGACTGCATTGAAATAATTTTTGGTTTGCGTAAACGATCAGAGTGGTCTGCATTAGTTTGCTTAGATTTCTTGCTATACGCAAAACAACCACTTTGCTTGGTAACTACCGGTGTTAGGTTATCGGCTCCTTTTGTTCTGAAAATTATAGAATATTTATATAATTTTCTTGCAAATATTATTACTTGGCTTACACCGCCTTTAGGGTTTCTAGTTTGGGTATATTTCGGGTGTAACATTTTCCTCCACCGGACGCTTCCAATGCCGCAAGCTCCTCAGGATGCATTTTCTTTTTATGTGAACGACAATTGGAACCATTGGCAAAAGTGCGATCACAAAAATCGCAAGCGTAGGGTTTAAGCCCCGTATGAAGTATAAGATGGTTTTTCAAAGCTTTAGCTCTTTTAAATGCGCGACCGCAATAATCACATTTATGTTGCATCTCATCGGAATGCACCAGTAAATGCCGATTTAGCGTAGCCCGAGAATTCAATTGTAGCCCACACATAGCACAAACATGCTTGTTGGGACTGTGTATATCCATATGCGTCTATCCAAAGACTTGTTTTGAAAAAACGCTAATTAATTTTTCATTTCCGAAGATATAATTACCTTTAACCTAGTACGATCCTTGAATTTCTTTCTACAGACCTCACATTCAAACGGTGCTATATCGGTGTGCGTTAGTAAATGTATTCTGAGATTGGCATTTGTGCGCAGACATATACCGCATTCTTCGCAGATAAAAGGTTTTTCATTTTTATGTCTATACTTTATGTGAGCTTCTAGTTGAGTATTAGTAAAGAAACGTTTATCACATTCGGAACATGATACAACTTTTCGCTCTTCCAGCGGTACATGAGTTCTAAGATGACGTTCCAAATGATAACTCGTACTCACAATTTTTTCGCAAGTAGGACACTTCCATTCTTTTAAAGCGTCTTCTTGCCTGTGCACTTCTCGCAAATGTTTACTGTAGAGCCGAAATGACTGAAAATGTGTGTTGCAATCCCTACATTCGACATTTAATTTAATATCTTTTTGTAATTCATCATGATTCTTATGCTTCGGCTTCTTTAACTTTTTTCGCTTTATTCCTGCAGAAGATTCTTCGTTCTTGTCTTCTTCGACGTTACTGAAAGGATCTTTCTCTTCGCCATGACCATGATAATTTTTTTCAATAACATCATACAGAGCTTCTTCTCTACATTGGTATCCTTCTTCTTCAACATCCATAATTTCCTCATTAATAACTTGGGCTTCTCCGTGAATTTCTTTTTTTAGATCCATATGACAATTATAACCTTCTGGAGTCTCATTATTTACAACATTTTTTTCAATATCTATTTCGTTCTTTGCTTCGAAATAGTGGACTTCAGCTAAGGAGAGCTGAGAATAATTTTTATCGCCCTTATCATCAAACACGACGTACTTCAACCGTATTTGCTCCAAATCGCCAAGTTCTTGTTCAGATGTGGAGCTTAAAGTAGTAAACATCTGTTGTACTTTAAGTATACGCTCGTTAAAGGAAACCAGGCAGTCAATAAAGCTTAAGCAATCAGAACATACCATCCGGGGCATTATATCATCTTGCAGAACCTAAAAACACAATTCACGTACAAAGTACGTTTTAGAAATACCTTAAAATACTCTCACTTGAATTTGGAAATATTTTTCTATAGCCTTCCTGAGCGGCATGTCTTTATTAATGCCTAGTAATTTTACATCGTCGTGTAAGATGTTAATATTATTTTGGAAATCGTTACTGGCACACAAACGGCACCATAATTGCCATTTTATTCTGGTGGATTCTTTTATATCCTTCGATATTATATTTGCAATATGTGATTGCATTTTTGGATGATCCTCCCGGCCCAGTCTCTTAACGTTTACAATGTTCCTTGATTTTTTTCTCACTACTTCACTTTCACACTCGCAGTTCTGCTTGATTAGTCTACTCACAAATCACATCACATTTTCCTTTATAAGGAACATTTTGCATAATTTATAAAACTTTTCAAGAAAAACCATAATTTTCCAATTCGATGTGAAGCTTCTTCTTTTTCCATAAAATTAATCGACAATCACTTGAAGAATTTTAATGAAAATAGTGTAAAAGTATTGCCAGGTAAAATATTAATGTAATATATTTTCAACTGTAATACTTTGCAATTCTATACAAAAACAAATTTATTTTACTAAAGTAATTGGTTTCCTAAGATTATGTTTATTCTTTTTCAACTATATCGTTCGGATTTCTAGAGCTATTATCAAGACGAAAATTCGCGCCTTGTTTAATATTTAAGGATGTCAAATTACCAGCTACTCTTGTTCTGTAAATAAAGAAATAAATTTGCAACAGTTTACAAAAATAAATGAAAAAATCTTACAATGTTTTTAATGTTTCAATATTAGGCAAACGTTGAACTATGTTTTTAGTACGGCCCGACGCTTCTAAAGCAGCCCACTCCTCAGGATGAACTTTTTGCTTATGTAAACGGCAATTGGCACCGTTAGTAAAGGCACGATCACATAAATCGCATGTATACGGCTTGAGGCCTGCGTGTGATATTAAATGATACTTTAAGGTTTTCTTTTGCCTGAACGAACGACCGCAAAAGTCACATTTATATTTCATTATATCATTGTGCACCACCATATGCCGTCTTAAAGTGATTCGAGTGTTTAACTGTAAACCACATATATTGCAAATATGCTTCTGGGAGTCATGCGTTTCCATATGAATCTTTAAAACACATAAGAAGTTAAGAGACGATTTTCAACAGCAAATGAGAAATATTTACCTTTAGACGTCGCGCATATTTGAATCGTTTTTTACACACTTCACATTCTAATGGAGCAATATCCGTGTGCGTTAACATATGAAATTTTAAATTGGAACTAGTGCTTAGACACAGGCCGCATTCTTCACACATAAAACGTTCGGTATTATGCTTGTTCTTGATGTGCGCATTTAAGCGACCATTTGTTGGAAAATGAGCTCCGCATTTTGAACATGGTAACATTTTAGGTTCTCGCGGCACATGACTTCTTAAATGTTGTTCCAGTCGATGCACGGAGGTCAAGACTTTTTCGCATGAAGGACATTTCCACTCTTTCACATTATCAAGTTGGCCATGCGCCAAATTTAAATGTTGATGATATTGTTCAAAGCAATCGAACTTTTCACTACATTCTCTGCAAGTTATATCTAATTTAACATTTATTGTTTTAGTTCGAAACTCGCGCTTGTTTTCTAAATGACTTTTCACGTGTTGTTCAAGGCGTGATGCAGACGTTAAGATCTTGCCGCATAAAGGACACTTCCAATCTTTCAAATTGTCGTCTTGCCCATGAGCTGTATTTAAATGTTGACGATACGTAGGGAAACAATCAAACATTTGATTGCATTCCTTACAGGGGATATTTAGTTTAATCCCACGTCTTTTGACTTGACAATTACTCTTGCTCTTTCCTTGGGATTTCTTTCTTCTTTTTTTTGTTTTTGCATACCCGACTTCTGTATTTTCATTGTGATTATCACATTCCCCATCTGTTTCCCTTTTACGCTTGTGTTTGGAAAAGCTCCTTAATTTTTTAATATTTTTAATATCTTCTCCAATGTTGTAATCCATTTCCTCTTGCGCACTACTGAAAGGATCTTCCTTTTCATCAGAACTTTTAAAGCCATTTGAATCTTCATAAAAGGGTACTTCGCGGCACTCTTCTATTAAAAGAGCTCCTCCCAACTTTTTCCTTTTTACGTCGTCGCCAATAGCTTCTTCTTTTATTCGCGTAAAACGTGATGATATTTCTAAATTTTCATCACTTAGCAGTTCCTCTTGTTCATCATTGACAACTGGTTTTTTAATTTCATTTGCTGCAATGCATTGCAGTTCTGGCACAGAAAAGCTGAATGGGTTGCTCTCATCGTATATTCCAAATTTTAAACGTACAGAGTCCAAATCGCAATAAGTGTCTCGAAACGTAGAAATTAAATCATTAAACATTCTTTGCACTCGACATACCCGATCATTGTATTTGGTCACTGTTGTTATTAAAGTGAAGCAGTACGAGCATAATACTTTTGGTAGTAAATCTTCCTTTGAAATCTTTCGAATTATAGAACTCTAGTTGTAGCAAATGTTCCGCAATTGTCACTAAAAACTTACCTTGATTGCGAAGAATCGTTCAATAGCCTCCTTTAAAGTTATTTCTTGATTAGCACCGCCTCTAAAAGGATCCTCATTAAGAAGCACATTTGTATTATTTCGAATATCGGTCTTTGCACACATCCTACACCATAACTGCCATTCACCAGTTTTTGCCTCCCTTTTCCCGGACTGTGGACTACCAGGTGAAGATTGCATTTTATAATTTGGTTAATGCAAATTAAAAACTGCTCTTTATTTGATATTTTGCTTTACATTAGAAATCTATCTCTACCGTATATAACAGTTTTCTCAATAGAACTGCCAACATAAAATTTTAGTTCAGACATTTAATTGTTATTTTTTATTTTTTGAAGACAAATACGCGTTTCGCTGGTCAACTCGATTCAAGGAACACAAACCCGAAAAAAAGGCCCGCAGAAGAAAAATAGAAAAATATATAGATTGCTTTCAACTTGATAAAAATAGTCCAGATTACTTCACAAACGTACATTTCAACACCTATGACCTTTTCAATATAATTTCTCAATTTCAAATTGAAATTTTCATGCCCCTAAAATTGAATTATAAAAAAAGTATTACTATAGATCTCGTGGGGTTTTTCGTGAAACGTTTAATTGATTTGATTTTAAAATATATTTTCTTTTATCAGAGCCTTATTTACTTTCGCTTATTTTTAAAGTGTTCGCCAAGACGATGTCATCTTGATTATGAAACTTTTTACCACCGTTTCCTTGCTTGTTAACTATTGACGTTAAATTTCCTGCAGCTCTTGTACTGCAAAATAAAATAAAGATTATGAGAAGAATTATATTATATGTCCATTTCCTTACAGTGCCTTTAAAGTTTCTATATTGGGCAAGGTGCGTGCGACATTTTTAGTACGTCCTGCCGCTTCTAAAGCGGCCCATTCTTCCGGATGAACTTTTTTTTTGTGCAATCGACAATTTGCTCCGTTCGTAAAGGCGCGATCACAAAAATCGCAGGTATATGGCTTGAGGCCAGTGTGTGATATTAAATGGAATTTTAGCGTTTTGGATAGCTTAAAAGCGCGACCACAAAATTCACATTTGTATTTCATAATATCGTTATGCACTGACATATGTCCTCTTAGCGTTATACGTGTGTTTAACTGAAGACCGCATATGTTGCAGATGTGCTTCTGCGAATCATGTGTCTCCATGTGAATCTACACAAACAATTAAGGTGTTAGTTATAAATTACCATTATAATTCATTATAGTTTAGTAAAAAAAAAACTGAATTTCTTAGATTCACCTTAAGGCGTCTTGCATATTTGAATTTCTTTTTACAAACTTCACATTCTAGTGGAGCATTATCCGTGTGCGTTAACATGTGAAATTGCAAGTTAGCTTTCGTGGTTATGCAGGCTCCACATTCTTCGCACATAAAACGTTCAGGTTTGTGTTTATATTTAATGTGAGCTTTTAGACGAGTATTTGTAGGAAAATGCTTGCCGCATTCAGGACAAGGCAATACCTCAGGCTCCTCTCGCGGTATATGAACTCTAAGATGACGCTCTAAGCGAATGCTCGACGTAAGTATTTTATCACATGCCGGACATATCCATTCTTTTGGAGTTGTGCATTGATCGTGCTGCATTATTAAATGCTGGCGATAAGGTTGAAATGACATAAACTGTTCATCGCAATGTTTGCAAGTAATGTCTAATTTAATATCTTCCAAAATGTTTTCGATATCTTGTTCCTTGCCCTTATCCTTTCTATGTTTAGCTTTTCTTTTCAACTTTTTTCTCTTTTTCCCATTCAAAATATTTTCTTCTAAAGTATATTCCTTGTCTTCACCAACGCTGCTAAAAGGGTCTTCTTCGTCATCAGCACTTTCACATTCATTTTCTTCGTCGTATAATGGTTCTTCGCGACATACTTCCACTTCCACATCCATTTCAATATTGTTCGCTTTCCTGAGTTCGCCTTTTATAATAGGTGATGAAGAAATTTCTGAAACATCCTCTTTAATTGAATTGTCCTCAATTTCAGTCGTTTCAAGCTTTGTTTCAAAGTAGTGAACTTCGGCTAATGGAAATTGAGATAGTACCTCGTCATCCATCAAACCGAATTTTAAACGTACGGATTGAAGATCACAGTACTCCTCCTCCTCTTTTAAAAGTAAGTTATTAAACATTTTTTGAGCTTTGGATATGCGTTCACTATAACTAATTAGAGCTGTGATTAAGTTGAAACACTTTTTACACATCGTTTTTGGCAAGTTATCCTCGTCCGTTATCTAAAGGAATGTAAAATTTATAAACATTGTTTTTGATTGCTATGTAATAGTAATTACTGTAATGTTAAAATAACTTTCAATAGCTTCAATAAGCGAAATATTCCTGATATTAACTGCGGTTTTGTCATTGCGAAAAAAATGAATTTTCTCTGAGATATCCTCTTGTGCGCACAAACGACACCATAACTGCCAATTGTTCTTAATTGTCTGCTCCTTGGTGCTAGAGCTTAGGTTATTATCAAATGATGAACTCATGTTTTTGTATTATATCTGGAGATTTGTTTTCGAATTACCGAATTCAGATAACCGACTCTAGGAAACTTTATAAAAGACATAGAAAATGGTTATTTATCCAATTTTCGCAAGGAAAAATCTGATTTGGTAAATGTAAATATCATTTATTTGGGTTTGCTATATAATTATAACACTTGTTCGCTTCTTCTTATTTTTATGTATATGTATTTACTACATTAAAAAGTAACAAGATATATTTGATATTATTGCCAGATAAAATTTATTTTATTTTAACATATATGAAAATAGAAGTGTTTCGTTTTTATCGGGCGCTTTTTCAATTCGATAGGTATGCGAACCGTCAGGTGAGATGAACCCTCTTGAACAATAAGTTGCATACTAAAAAATTCTGAAAATTATTTCATCTTACAATTGTTTCAATATTCAGGGGCAGATTTCTTCAGACAATTTATTAGCAGCCATCAGAATCCTTTATGACAGCCTTTGGATGCATCTTACTTCCATGTAAATGACGGCTTAATGAAGTAGGAAAAGTTCGATCGCAGAATTTACAGCTATAACGGTTAGTACCAGCGTGAGATAACATATGAACCTTCAACGCACTTATGTATCCGAAACTGCGCTCACAGTGCTCGCATTGGTATTTCATGTCATTATGCATTGCTAAATGACGATTTAGAAGGTTAAGTGCACTTAATCGTAGTCCACAAAGAGTACAAGTAAATTTTTGGGAATCGCCCGTTTCTTCATGTGCCTTAAATAAATAAATTTCTACTTTAAAATTCTACTTTAATAATAATGGTGACACATTTTATACCTTATGTTGGCCAGCGTTTCTCAATTTTTTTTTGCATAATCCGCTTTCAAATGGCGCGCTTTCGTCGTAGATAAACATGTCATTTTTTGAAAAACTGTTTGTAGTGAAGGGCACGCCACTTCCTCCATGTAAACTTTGATCATCTATTTTATGTGCATTATTTATGTGATCATTTAGGCATGTCCTTGAGGAAAAGTCCTTATCACATTCTGGACATGGCAACTCATGGCTTTTTTCCATTGGCGTATGGCTTAAAATATGCTCTCGTAGTCCATTTTTCGTACGAAAACTTTTCGTGCACACTGAACATGTGTGGGACTTGTTAGCTCCTCCTGGTATGTGAGTCAAAAGATGAGATCGAAAAGTTGAAATGTAAAATACTATTCTTCCACAGAAGGGACACGTCCATTCGTCATGAATTTTTCCCAAGTTGTGCGCAGCTTTTAAATGTTGACGGTATGGAAAAAAAGATTTGAACTGTATGTCGCATTTTTTGCACGGTATTTTCATTTTAATGTCCCC
Source organism: Glossina fuscipes (assembly GCF_014805625.2). Taxonomy (NCBI): domain Eukaryota; kingdom Metazoa; phylum Arthropoda; class Insecta; order Diptera; family Glossinidae; genus Glossina; species Glossina fuscipes. The sequence goes on from NW_023998416.1 coordinate 2,783,569, forward strand.
TAAATTCGGGGAAGATTTATAAATGTTTTCGTGATGGGAATTGTTATGCAACAAAACATGTCGCGCTAATCCAGCACTCGACAGTACAGTTGCATCGCAATCAGGACATGTCCATTTGCCACCACACCATGCCTCCGAATGTGCCGATCTTAAATGCTGCCGATATGGAAAAAACGATTTATATTGTTCGCCACACTTTTTACAAGTGATATCTAATTCAAAGTCTTGTACCCTTGTGGAAGACTTATGTAATGTTTTACTTTTTCCCTGAAGGAGGTCATTATTATTATCTTTTGCCATATTTACTGTGACAGTATTAATTGACTCTTTCGTTTCATTCGATCCTTTTTCTCCAAATTGCTTTATCTCATTTCTATTCGTTTTATTGTTTTCTTGCTTAGGACGTGGCTCGTCCTTATTTCCAACCTTTTCATTAAACACATTTCCTATGGTATCAATAAGTTCTTCCATTTCCATTTTATTTTTAAATTCTTGTATTAAAACGGATTTTTTATTTGGCGAGTTCTTTTTAAGGAAAATCTCATTACTTTTGACTGTAGTTTTTTTCTTCTTTCTCCTATTTTGAGAAGCATCCTTATCATTCTCAGAAAATTTTTGTATGTTACTAAAGGAATTATTAAATTCTTTTATCTTTCCTTCTTTGTTCTGTATCTTTTCTCGAAGATTTTTAGTCATTTGTGATTTACTTTCTTCGGTAATTTCATCTTTAAATTTCACTGAAAGCTTACGTTTGCCAATATTTTCCTTCATTCCTGTATTAATAGATTTCAATTTCCAGAAATCGTGAATTTCGCGTTCTGGTATTAAATGTAATCTGAACGGTTGACTAAAATTCGAATTAAAAGTTGAAAATAATTTCTGCACTTTGAATATGCGTTCATTGAAGTCGATTAGGGCGCTAATTAATTTGAAGCAATAACAACATAACACTTTTGGTAAACGATCTTCCGGTTTTATCTATGTGTTTGAATTTGCTTTACATTAATATATAAATACATATATTTATTTAACTTACGTTTACGCTAAAGTATTTGTGGATAGCCTCGTTCAATGTCATATTTTCCTTATCTTTCACCTTTTGAAAAATATTAATATTTCCGTTTCTTAAATCGTTGCTTGCACATAGTCGACACCATAAATCCCATTTTACATGCTCAGATTTTTTTCTATTGGAAATTTCGTCCGTTTGCATTATTATTTTATTGCAGTATTATTTTATAAGGGGATAATCTTTAAGAAAGTTAACATTATTTGTAAATCTAGCGCAGAAATTATGTGTATACGTATTTCTGATTTTAGCAAATATTGAATAAAATATATGTAGAAATTCTACGCTTATAGAGTTAATGCAAATCAATTGTAATTAAAAATAAATTTTTTTCTACTTTTCAAATATAAAGTTACGTTAAAGGCATAAGTAACTGTCAAAAGGTAATTGAAAGTTTGCTGAGATTATTTACGGCATTGCCAGTTCAGTGCACAACATTCGATAGTCGTTTAAAATTAATATATCCTATAAAGTATAGGTTTATATATCTTAACGAATTTCCGGTTGTTGATTTGCTGAATAGAAGAAAAACAATTAATAAAATTTAATTAATTAGTGCATAGAAATCTGGAATGTGTGAAGTATGGGAGTGATGCTTTTTAAGAAAAAGGATTAGATTATATAAGCCTTATGCCAGTTCGGTGCTCTGAAGTCCAAGGAAAATCGAACTCGAAACATAAGGAACATATATAAACTGTCGGAATGTAAATACTTTATTTCAATTTTCGAAAGAGCAATATTGTTATTAACATTCTGAACAGTTTGCATACTCATCATCGAAGGATGAGGAGTATATTCGTTTGGTTTGCAACACTTAGAAGCACGTTACACATACCCTCCAAAGTATGTTTATTCTTATCAGCATAAAATTCTGAATCGAATTAAGTATGTCCCTCTGCCCGTCTGGGCAATGTCCTTTGTAAACATTCTCCCGACCGCAAAAGTGAAGCTGTCGACTTCGAATTTGGCAGAAACATTGGTAGTTCTTGCAGACGAGTTGATATTGGAAATGAACCAAATCGGTCTAAGGACACGCCAATGCGTCATATAAACTTGGAACATCTCTGCTTTTCAAAAAACAAAAAAAATTGACTTTTTCCTCACTACTTATAAAGTGCAGCAGATAAATCTACAAAATTGTGAAGGATTCGGTCACACCAGAATATAATTTTCTTACTTGGTTTAGTTAAATTAGTTACTTTTTAAGTTAAGCCGAAGCTTGCTATACCCCACGGGCATTTGCCCTCATATTGTTTGGCGTTTCGAACTGCATGGAAAATGTCCGCCTATTGATTCTACAAATCAAGATTCAATTTTTTCCCATAGTTTAACGTTAATACATAGCACCCATCTCTTTTTCAAAACAATATTTGGTCAAGAGTTTATGAACCTAAACAGCTTCGACTTAAATAATTGCTTCTCATTAATTATAAACTAAACTAATTTAACGAAATTTTTAGTAAATTAATTTGAAAAGCAATTAAAAATACTACACACTACACCACTTAGCTTAGTACAGCTGCATACGTCTGCACAAACTTAATATACCATTGCACCACATATTGTATAGGGTATAATAAGAAAAACTATCACGGACAAGTCAAAGAGAAAAATGTTAAAAAACCGCCTTATGCTCTCCTTATGCTCGAATTATTTTACATCTGCCGTCGCACGTTTCTCCCATTCAGTAAATATACGCGCATTTGACGTACACGCTAATTATCCTGATCAACTGTAAAACGACCTATTTCGGAATTGTACATGCTTTGGCTTTGTAAACGTTTGTTACAGTGTGACATCCGATTCTTCTTCCTTGACTTACTCGCTTTTGCTCTTCTTCATTTGCTGTAGCTTTAGAAAATTGTAAAGAAATTCCAATTGATATTTTGTTTATGATCTGCTGTCGCAAGTATTTTGTATTTTCTCAGATGGTTGGAATTTGTATACAAATCTCGCATCGATGGCTTTTTTACAAAGACCTGTTGAATTATTGAGAACGACTATGCGCTTATTGTCGAAAGGCGCACAATACATGCAAAATTCTTGATAATTGTATACGCTTATTCTTGATAGGCGCACAATACATGTAAAGAAATTTATTCAAACATTCTCAATTGTATGTTCGCTGACGGCGATCACTATTGAAAATGGATTGGACCTACTCTCCATATATTCTCTATACATGTTATTCTTGACCAAAATGAGCGAAAAAGGCATTTTGGCATATCAGTTGAGAGTGGAGAATTTAAGAGGGATAGGACCATTTTTTACCACATCTTCATATAAATTTTCTTGCAAAACGAAATCTAAAAATGTTATTTTATGATGAAAAGTTAATAAAAAACAAGTAAGATAAAATAAAGATAAAACCAAAGCAAGTAAGGACATTATCGCCGGGCAAGCAGCACGTTGCTCGCTCCCTTACCTCCGTCACTTTTTGACTTGAGGACCTCCTCTTCTTCTTCCGTGCTTAGTTTCACTCGACCATTCAAGAAACTTGCATTCACAAGTTCAATCGGAAGGCTTGGTTTCTTGCGCAAAGTGTAGAGAAGATCAAGTTTGATTTTTATTTATTTGTTAAAGTAAATGACAAATTTTAAATGGTTTGAGAGAAAATTGGATTTTAATCTTTGGTCAATTTTCCGAATCTTGGAGGATTGACTCAAATAGTAAACTGAACAAAAAAAAATTGCTTTTAAATATAAGCGCTACAAATAAGTTGTCCACTCTTCTAAGCAGACGTTCCACAACTAATTTAAGATGGATATAAATTCAATTTGAACGTGAAAATATTTGAAAATATTTCAACAGTCAATGTACGGACCATAGCCCTGTATGTCACTGATTAAAAGTGATTAACATTCGTAATCAAATCGTAGAGCATGCTTGCTTTTTAAATTCAGCTTTTATACAAATATTTTTTTTTTATTGACAACATCTTTAAACTCTGCGTAAAAATTATTTCTGAAGGAAAATGTTAATTAACGTCGTCTGTTTACTATACATTGTAACATTTTTGACATTCCGCAGCAATGCCAGCTGCAACAAACTCATACTTCTAACAAAGGTTATGAGCTGCCGTTTCATCTCGTATGTGTAACAGTTTCTCAATACTGCTCTACACAAAATCGTCACTTCCGATTTGGCAGCTTTTTATTCACGCCTTCGTTGTTATCGTTAGTTGTAGGTATTCTTTTCATTGTTGTGACTTATAAGGTGGCGTTTAAGACTGAAACTTGTTACTAGAAGTTTGTTACAAACTGGGCATTTCCACTTCTCGCTGTATCCTTTGCCATGTATGGATGTCATGTGTTGTCGATATGAAAAGAAGGATTTGAGTTGTTTGGAACAATCTTGGCATTTGACATCCAACTGGAAGTCGTTGTACGTATCATATTTAATTTTTTTCTTTTCTTTTTTCATTCTGTTTTTATTATTTTCCTTACTAACGTCGTACAAATTGCTACTGGTAGCTTCCGGTTCATAGTCAGCATCAAAGCCTTGTAGCAATTTCGGTGACTCTACTTCCATAACAAGTTCCTCTTCGTTTCCATTTGCCATAGCACTAAATTTCTGGTTATGCCCAATAGTTGCTTCTGAAACTTCACTGCTTATCGTATCTTCTTCAGTTAACTCGCTTTTCACTTCCAGAAAATATTGTACCTCTTCTTTTTGAAAAGCATTATTTATGAAAACTGCAGTTGATTGCAAATCGTCGAGCTCTTGCGTAGAATCATAGATTAAAGCATTAAACATCTGTTGCACTTTAACAACACGTTCATGCAGATTAACCACGGCAGTGACTACATTAAAGCAATGAGTGCATAATACTTTAGGTAATGAATCTTCCTGGGATATCTATACGTACAACGGAAATTTATAACATATCAAAGAAGCGAAATTAGTTTCTATTTACTTACTTTTACTCCAAAATATTTGTTAATGGCACTAACCAAACCAACTTCAGTATTGTTTGGCTCTTCAAATATATTAACTTTGATATTTCCAGTATCACTTTCCGCACATAACCGACACCACATGAACCAATCATTTGCTGGACATATCTGCATATCAGAGCTCAATTCTTGTATAGACATTGTTTGCAATTTTTTAGAATTGTTTTCAATTTATTGACAATTGTAAAACCAACATAAAAACTATCTTACATAGATGTTAATTAATGTTCAGCAATAATTTCTGTACATTGTTCATTGTATATCAATTAACTCTCTCTTCAGCATTGCCAGATGCATCGCACATATTCATTCCCTTTTCTTTTGCCACCGGTTGTAAAATATTAGCTGTTTTAATACTGTAATATTAACATGATATGAAAGTGGCATATGCAGTGTTGTCCTAGACCTAAGCCGAACTTTCTATACCCACAAAAATAGTGCGCAAAACTTGTAGATCATAAAGAGAAAAAAGATATATATTGCATGCGATGGCATTCTCCTATTATGCTGTTATCACGTTTTTCGATTGAGAATTAGCATTTTTTTATAAACAATCCAAGGCAATGATATAATGTTTGAGTGACCGCCTTCCAAAATTCGCATTTCCAATGGTGGGTATACATAAATATATATAAAAATATATATATATAAATATATATATAAATATATATATATAAACACATATATAAATAAACTTTTAAGTCTTACAGAGCGTGTAGGATTTCCATAGTTGGCAATTCTTGACGTCTATCACCACAATTGGCTTCTAAAGCGGCCAATTCTTCGGGATGCATTTTCTTTTTGTGCAGACGGCAATTGGCTACATTCGTGAAAGTTCGGTCGCAAAAATTTCAGGCTTTAAGACCGGTGTGGGGTAGTAAGTGTATTTTTAAGGATGATGAATTATAAAACCCCGGTCATAATTCACATTTGTGCTGTTACTTACCACTATGCCCTTTCAAGGTGGTGCGAGTATTTAACTCTTGACGGGAAACGTTCCAAATATGCTTATGTGAATCATGAATCTCACTATGTACCTAGAAAAAATAAATAAGCAAAAAATTCCCAAATTTACATAAAATGTTTACCCCGCTATGAAATGACTTGAACTGCTCATCACACGTTCTACAACTAATGTTTACTTCAACGTCCGGTAATTGCACTTTTCTCCTATAGTTACATACGTGTCTTAGAAGATGTCTTTCCAAATTAAAACTTGTCGCCACAATTTTATTACATTTAGCACATTTCCATTTTTCGACTTTGCCTTTGACATTTATAGATTTCATATGCTCTTTATAAGCATAAAATGTTTCGAAATGCTGTTCATAATCATTGCACGACATATTTATTTAAGCTAATGTGCCCTGCTTCCCTGCGCAAATCGCATGATCCACCATATTTTATTATCCGGTCTTTTTTTGTCGAAATGAGGGTCTGTAAGATCCATTTTCAAAAAAGATATAGTAATTTAGTTTTGTAGTTGAGTTTTGCATTGAATGTTGCATTGTCGTTTACCTCTTGACTTTCTCTTTCCATGTATTAGCCTCAGATGTTCGTGATAAGAATCAAAAAGACTCAAATTCTTTAGCATTTTAGGTGCATTCCTTTGGACTACGAAGGTAATCAAATTTCTGTCTTCTATCCTATGGTTCGATTAAAGGCACGCGCCATCTTTTTGGCCCGCATTAGGTTCATAAACCTACCCTTCTCCCTCTTGCTTTGTAATACCTTCAATATTTTCCTCTTCTTACCCTTGAAGCTCATATTTACTATAGTTGTAGATGTTCTGCTACGTGTTGAGCTTTGCTTGCGAGTCGCTGAGTGTTATATATCAAATGATTGAATATATCCTGTACTTTAGTAACAAGTTCGCTGAAGTCGACAAACTTATTAATTAGGTTTAGACATTGGTAACATAAGACTTTCGAGAAATCATCTTCCGGAGATATCTAGAAAATGTAGGATAATTAACAGTTTGGTCGCTTACGCTAAAAATTGATTTTACTTTCACCGAAAAGTATTTCTCAATGACTTGGACCAAAGTCATTTCTGAATTGGCAGCGTGGAGAGCTTTATGGTAGACATTAGTCCGATTTTCGATTTGCACATAAGCGACAACACAATTGCCATTCACAGGTTATTAAGCCTTTTTCAAAACTTAATAAAAATTTTCCAGAAACAACTTTTCCTATTATAGAAATAACCATGCAGCTGATAGAAAATAAATGTCAACATTGTTGCCAAGCTAAAGTTTATAAAATGTTTTCACTTTAAAATACAAAGTGAATAGAAAAATAAATATTAAAATTACATCCGTAAACACCCACGGTGTAAACACAATGGGCAGCCATGCTGCTATGTAAACAAAATCATATCGTTTTAGACCCAAAAATAAACAAAGACCAAAAAATAAAAGTGAACAAGTTTGTTTACTGACTAGTGATACGGAAGATTGATTATGTATGTAATATATATGTTTCCACCTTAAAATGTATGCTATATTATTAATTTGTTTTTCATCTCTTACAAAATGATATTTTTTTTTCTTTTTGGTATGTTGAACAGAGATGGACTAAGCCAATAGATTGTTGGCTTATATGTCCAAAATAAATGATATAAACCGAAATTGCAATTCACATATACAAAAATATTTACATTAGTGTAAGATAAATAGAAATTAGATAAGTAACTTTAAAATTTAAAAGAAACGATCATCATTTCTTTTTCTGTTTTTTCTCTTTTTGTTGTTCTTGTATAAATATATGCAAAACCGTATTATTTGTCAATTCCCGTATGGTTTTGCAAAAAGTCTGCAAAGTCGAAGTCCCAAAAATAACGTTTTATATAGAAGGTTTGTTGACATTGTCAAAGGACACTGACGCGGAAAACAATAGAAATTCATCAATTACTTTATTTTTGTTTCTAAAACCACATGCTCTGGTTTCGATTTTCCTGCAAACAACACGCTAGCGCCGCTGCCAATTGTGTTTAAATATTCCTTATAAGGTTTGTTCACTTCCAAATGATTAAATAAATCTGTAGATTCGGCAATTTTGCGCATATCATCCAATTGTATTTCTTCATCATCCACATCCGTCCACGCGGGCTTTCGCTTTTTACTTTCATTTACGCAACCTTGCAATTCTAGACCTTGATCATATTTAAGAGCTGACGTTCGCGTTACCGCTGCACTAAGAGTTTCGATAAAAATATACTTATCACCAAATACTCCGCTGTGGTGATTTTATTTTCATAACAACTGCCTTCATTTTGTTCTTCATTTATGGTTCCCGTTGGTGATGTATCAAGTATGGCGTGGAACATTGCAAACTAACATTGAATAGTTATAGATTATTAACATTTTTTATTGAAAATGAATCTGACTTATATACTACTTCTCTTACGTTCTAAAACTCACACAAAACAAAAAAGATTGCAGAAAAACGCGATTTTAATTTAGAGTGTAGTGTGTCAATGTATTGAATTATTTTTGAACGGACCGCTACTAATTTTTGACTTATTGCTTAGTATTATACTTCTTGCGCATTTTGCTGTGTTTCGTTGGTATTACCATTTTGTTCTTATTGTATCGTAAAGTTTTATCGTTTTCTAACTTACATTAAATCGTTTGAAATCGACATTCTTTTATTATCAACATCTAACTATTTAAAATTCATTTTTGTTTCAAAAATTTAAGAAATTTATACCATACTGAATGGCAATTCATGTTGAGTGGTGTATTCTTTTGTTCTTAAAAACTAGCTATGCATTGGCTCGTCGGAAGAATGCGGGTTTAGTTCGTTAATTTAGAAAAAAACATCTGCATCATGTTAACGTCGAATTATTTTACACAAAAAAAAAATAAATAAATAAATAAAACATCCTACAGAGTTGCCCTTTTCCATTCCTACAACCAATCCTAATGTCTTCCTCCGGAAATCTCACCAAATCCTTAACCGAACTTTACGAATTCAGAGAAAAAACATGTTTATAAGTTCAATTAAAAAAAAAAAAAATCAAAGAAAAGTACGTTAATTTAAAAGCAATATAAATTAACATGAGTTTTGGCTGTCAAATTTTAATTAATGAAGTATTAATATGATTATAATTAAAAGAAAACTACTTTAATTTAAAAGTAATATAAATTGTGATTTTTTTGTTGCGTTCCATTTTAATTAATTAACTTGCGTGAAAAATTTGTTATAGATTTGAAAATTTTTAGAGTGTGATGTTGTTAGATTACAAAACAATAAGACAATACCATCACTCAGAAGAAGACTCACCTGATGTTTCCCACGAAGTATGCGCATTCTTTCAGGTTCACACCTTTTTTTTTTAATAATAATTAGAAATAATAATTGGAAAAAAAAAATAAAAACGTAAAAATAATAAGAAATGTGTTATGTAATTTTTTGTTTGGCTATTGATTCCTTGATTTTTGGTTTCAGATTCTCTCCGAGAAATCAGGGCTGTTCGGCCTATTTATCGTAATGTTAATATATACTCTCCGAAATCTCGATAAGGTCCTTCGCCCTCTCGGTGGGCCATCAAAATAATGCCTAAGATTGTTTAAAACTTACAAAATCGTGACAATATTCGATCCATTTCCTTGATTTCATTAAGATTATTAATGTCAATTCACTTTCAGTAATAATTTCTTTATATTATTCATTGTATATCAGCTAACTCTCTTCGGTAATGATGATGCAACACATACGCACTCAGTCTCTTGGCTTTGCGACCGGCTTTAAATTACTAGCTGCCTTGGTACTATAATATTAAGATGATATAAAATAAAACCTATAGTATTGTGTTCGACTAGGGCCGAACCTTCTATATCCACCGATGTACTTAACTTTTCTTCGCATATACGATTCCCGACATAAGTGTGTTTTCACACTATCTAACTTTTCGAATTGAAAATTATAGCTATTTTTGTTTTAAAAACATAGCAAAAGTATCTAACAACTTACAGCATTTTTAGGATGGTCTTTCAACATTCGTATTCGTACTTTCACTAGTGGATATACCTTTCAACGAAATTTTAAAAATCTTACAGAGCCTTTAAGGTTTCCAAGGTTGGTAATTTTTGGGCAATATGTTTGCCCACACCAGCAGCTTCTAAAGCAGCCAATTCCCCAGGATGCTTTTTCTCTTTGTGTACACGAAAATTGGTCCGATTTGTGAAAGTTCGATCACAAAAATTGCAGGCGTATGGTTTAAGACCGGTGTGGGATATTAAGTGTCTTTTCAAGGTTGATGAACTATGGAAACCTTGACCACAATAATCACATTTGTGTTGTTTGTTACCAGTATGTACTAGCATATGTTGTTTCAATGTGTTGCGGGTATTTAATTCTTGACCACAAACGTTGCAAACGTGTTTTTGTGAATCATGAATTTCACTATGTATCTGGAAGAAACCAATGAATTGAAAATATCCTACTTCACGTACACGATTGATTACCTTCAACCGCCTAGAATTCTTAAAGCGCTTCTTGCATATTTCACATTCGAACGGTGCATTATCACTATGTCTCTGCATATGAATTTTTAAATTGGTTTTATTGCGCAAGCACAAGCCGCATTCTTCACAGACAAAATGCTTTTCGTCTTGAAACTTTTTTGTCGTTACTCGTTTTCGTCTCCAGTTAACGTGCATGCACTGGATATGCGCTTGCAGCAACTCATTTGATGAAAAGTATTTGTCACAATGTGGGCATGGTATCAAATTTCGTTCTCCCGGCGGTTCATGAGCGGATAGATGAATACGCATTCCGGAATATGTTTCGAAACTCTTATCGCACAATGAACACGAATGGGTTCTTTGTTCTTTATCTGATATATGGCTCATGAGATGGCGTCTAAAGCTGTAACTGTTTTGCACAATGACGTCGCACAGGGGGCAATCCCATTTTTCACGAGCTTTACCTTTGCCGTGCATGGATTTCAAATGCTCTTTATACGCATGAAATGTTTCGAACTGCTGTCCACAATCATTGCACGACATATTTAAGCTAATGTCTCCTGCTTTAGCTTGCAACCCACGTGATCTTCTATTTTTTATTTTGTGCGGTTTCTCGTCGAAATGCAGATCTGTAAGACGAGTTTTAAAAAATGATATCTCCGTTTCAATTTTTTCACATTTGTAACATTGCCATTTACCTTTCGAATTTCTTTTACTATGTATTAGCCTCAGATGTTCGTCATATGAATCAAAAGACTCAAATTCTTTAGCACATTCGTTGCATTCTATACTGGCTATAACATCTTGTATTACTATGTTTTTGTCTTCCCTTTGGTTACGAAGGTGATTAAATTTTTTCTCTTCCATGCTACTAAACAGATCCGAACCACAGCACGAGCTATCTTTTGGGTCCGCATTGGGTTCATAAACATGTTCTTCTCTCACTAGCCCTCTAATCTCGTCAATGTTTTTGTCCTCTTCTCCTTCGGGCTCATCTTTAATATGTATAGATGCTTCAGATATTCTACTATATGTTGGGCTTTGCTCGCCAGCCGTTATAGTAGACTTTTCAGGCTGAAATTTGGCATCATTTACATCAATATTAAGTTGACTCTGTTTAGCGTCATATATTAAATGATTGAACATTTCCTGTACTTTAATAACACGTTCACTAAAGTGGATAATGCTATTAATGAGGCGTAGACATTCGGAACATACTACTTTGGGCAAATCATCTTCCGGAGTTATCTAAATGAGAATATAAGATAATTTACATTGCGGTCGCTTAGGCTAACGATTGCATTTACTTTCACCGAAAAACATTTTTCAATGAATTGGACTAAAATCATATTTGGATTGGCAGCCTTCAGAGCTTCGCAATGGAAAGCACTAGTGTAACATTCCGAATTCCGGTCAGCACATAAGCGACACCACAATTGCCATTCACTCATTTTGCCATTACATAGAGGTTTTTTTATTATTCTTAAAATTTTATCAAATTTTTTCAGAAACAACTTTTCGTATTATAGAAATACCCATACAGCTGATAGAAGGTAGATATTAATAGGCATTATTGCCAACCTGAAATTCATTAATTGTTTTCATATGAAAATGCACTTGAATAAAACAAAAAAAATCAAAAATACTACCTCATGAGTTATTTGCAAGCGCTTTAGATGTATAATAACAACCTACATCAAATCCTTTGAAGCTATCATTGTGTTGTTATTGGCATCGAATTATTCTTATTTTATTATTATTATATTAATTCATACTCTCTGAAATCTGGACGAGGTCCTTCGCCCTCTACGCCTTTTCGTAAACTTTCATAGAAGTCCCGGGGAAGAACAAGATAAAAATTCTAGTTGTTTAAATTGTAATGGGTTTAAGAGCAGACCCAAGAACATTCAGGCTTTTTAGATTGCTTAAAGCTCTACGCCGTCGAACTCACTGCAAAACATTGAATTCCTACTTAAAACGAACTTAATAATGCTAAAGTGCTGCTAAAGGGCTATTCATTTGCGTAGATTCCCATGGGCTCGTCGAGGTTTTTCTTATAAACTCTACAGTTGATTGCGTTGGAACCAAATATGATATGGTTGTAGGGCTCTCAAATGAACGTCTTTTACATTATGTACTATCAATCATTACTAGAAGTTCAAAAAACGACACGCAGCCTATGAAAATAATGCCTAAAATTATAAAAAACTTGCAAAATCGTGACAATTTGGAAATGGATGTATCCTTGATTTCATTAAGATTATTGATGTCAATTCAATTGGTAATAAATTCTTTATATTATTCATTATATATCAGTTAATTCTCTCCGGTTATGACGATGCAACAAACACACCCTCACTCCCTTGGTTTTGCCACCGGCTTCAAATTACTAGCTGCCTTGGTACTATAATATTAAGACGATATAAAATCAAACATATAGTATTGTGTTCGACTAGGGCCGAACCTTCTATATCCACCGATGTACTTAATTTTTCTTCGCGTATACGATTTTCGCAAATGATAATTATAGCTACTTTGTTTTAAAAACAGCCTAAAATAGCTAACGACAACGTATAGCATTTTTAGGATCGCCTGCGAACATTTGTATTCGTATTTCCACCAGTGGGTATATTATTTAAAAAAAAAATTTTAAAAATCTTACAGAGCCTTTAAGGTTTCCAAAGTAGGTATTTTTTGAACAATATGTTTGCTTCCACCAGCAGCTTCTAAAGCAGCCAATTCTTCGGGATGCATTTTCTTTTTGTGCAGACGGCAATTGGCTCCATTTGTGAAGGTTCGATCACAAAAATTGCAGGCGTATGGTTTAAGACCGGTATGAGAAAGCAAGTGTATTTTCAAGTTTGTAGAATGATTAAAACCTTGCCCACAATAATCACATTTTTGTTGTTTTTTTCCATTATGCACTAACATATGTCGTTTCAAAGTGTTACGAGTATTTAATTGCTGGCCACAAATAGTGCAAACGTGTTTATGTGAATCATGAATTTCACTATGTATCTGGAAAAAACCAATAAAGTGCAAATTGCATATTTTAAATAAGATGATTGCATTACCTTCAACCGTCTAGGATTTTTAAAACGCTTCTTGCATATTTCACATTCGAACGGTGCATTATCACTATGTCTTTGCATATGAATTTTTAAATTGGTTTTATTGCGCAAGCACATGCCGCATTCCTCGCAAACGACGTGCTTTTCATCTTGATATTTTTTGGTCGTTACACGTTTTTGTCTCTCGTTAAGGTGCATGCATTTAATATGTGTTTGTAGCAACTTATTGGTGGAAAAGCGTTTGGCGCAATGCGGACATGGTATCACATTCCGTTCTTCCAGCGGTTTATGTCTGAAGAGATGAATGCGCAACTCTGAATACGTAACAAAACTCTTACTGCATAATGAGCATGGATGAGTTCTTCTTTCTTTGTCCGGTATGTGGGTCATCAGGTGGCGTCTAAAGCTATAGCTAGTTGACACTGTAATGTCGCAAAGCGGACAACACCAATTTTCGCGGGCCCTCCCCTTGTCATGCGCCAACCGTAAATGTTGACGATAGCATTGGAATGAGTTGAATTGACCCGCACATTCTCTGCAGCTGATGTCTACTTTAATGTCTGGTAATTGGATTTTTTCTCTATGCTTAGAATCAGATTTTTGGCCTACGTGACTCAGAAGATGTCTTCTAAAATTAAAACTTGTCGTCACGGTTTTATTACACTTCGGGCAATCCCATTTTTCGCGCGCTTTACCTTTGCTGTGCACAGATTTCAAATGCCTTCTGTAAGAATGGAATGTTTCGAATTGCTGCCCACAATCATTGCAGGAGATTTCTAAATTAATATCCCGTCCTTTATCTAGCAATTCGCGTGACATTTCTTGTCTTATTTTTTGGGATTTCTGACCGAAGTGAATATCTATAAGATGACGTTTAAAAAAAAATGTTGTGGTTATAGTTTTGTCACATTTGGGGCATTGCCATTTATCTCTCGACTTTCCTTTTCCATGCATTAATTTCAGATGTTCACGATAAGAATCGAAAGACTCGAATTCTTTAGCACATTCATTGCATTCTATATTTAATATGACATCAATATTCGATCTGTTCTCTCCGTCCTTTTGATTACCATTATCTTCTATGCTACTAAATGGATCCGAATCACAGCATGACCCATCTTTTTGGTCCGGATTGGGTTCATAAACGTGTTCATCTGCTTCAAGTTCTGCAATCTTTTCAATACTTTGCTCCTCTTCTTCTTCTGGTTCATTTTTAATATTTACAGAAGATACCTTACTTATTATGCTGCTGCATGTAGGACTTTGCTTGCCAGTTGTTAAACCAGATTTTTTAGTCACAAGTGTATCAACATTCATGTCAATATTCATTTGACTATTTTGCTTTGTGTTATATATTAACTCATTGTATATTTCCTGCGCTTTGATAACACGTTCACTGAAGTCAACAATGTCTTTAATTAAACGTAGACATTGGGAACATAGCACCTTCGGGAAATCATCTTCTGGAGTTATCTAAACAAGAATATAAGATAATTTACATTGCGGTCGCTTAGGCTAACGATTGCATTTACTTTCACTGAAAAACATTTTTCAATGACTTCGACTAAAGTCATATTTGGATTGACAGCCTTCAGAGCTTCGTCATGGAAAGCATTAGTGTAACAGTCCGAATTTCGGTCAGCACATAAGCGACACCACAATTGCCATTCACTCATTTTGTTATCTACAGGTTACTACACTATTATTAAAATTTTATAAAACTTTTCCAGAAAAAACTTTTTGTATTACAAAAATAACCATACAGCTGATAGAACGATGTAAATAGACATTATTACCAAGCTAAAATTTATTGAATGCTTTCATATTAAATTACATTTCGGGAACAAAAAGAAGAAACAAAAAAATCAAAAATACCACCTCGTGAGTTATTTGGAAGCTCTAGATGCATAACAACCTACATCAAATCCTTGGAATTTGACATTGTTTTGTTATCAGCATCGAATTATTGAAAAATCGCTGTTATTTCAATAATTCAAAAACAGTCAATGCGTGTTCGATGGTAACAAGGGATTAATTTGGGTTGGTTAGCGCATTCTGTACATATTCTATCTACTTTAAAGTGCAGTAATTGGATTTTTTTATACTTAGTATCAGGTGTTTCACCTGCGTGCCTTAAAACATGTCTTTTAAGGTTAAATTTTTCATCAAAGTCTTGTTACATTTAGGGCAATGCCGTTATTCGCGGGACCTGCCTTTGTCATGGTTGATTTCAATTGTATAAGCACAAACTGCTGTCCGCAATACTTGCATATGTTTAAACTTTACTTTCTCTCGCAAACTTCCATTTTTCATTTTCGGGCAATTTATAGTCGAAATGAGCTTTGTCGCATTTGAAGCGTTGCCATCTACCTCTCGACTTTCCTTTCAAATGTATTAATCTCAGATGTTCGTGATAAGAAACAAAATACTCAAGTTCGTTAATTGCGTTCTATCATGTTGGCAATGATGAAACTTGCCAACTTTGGCAACTTATTATTTGGCAATGATTCCGCATTTTATCGTTTTGGCTTTTTAGACATGCTGTCCGTAGCTGCAACCTATTCAAAGCTCTGAAAAATGATATGAGCCTTTTTTTATAATTGATCAGTCCGTAATTGGTATTGTCATGAATTATGAATTTTTATGTGGAACAAAGGAATCGCAGACCGCGTGAAACATAGTGTATTTGGTTACGGTGAACCACGCAGCAGACAGTATTAAATTGGTTTACCAAACTTATGATTTTGACCTTGCACAATGATGTACTAAAGGATGACAAGAAGTACACAAGCGCCTGTATACGTAAATAACTAATATATGGTTTGGGCGTTGTGCGGGAATTTATCAATTTTAAAAAAATATATGAATGGTACGTCACCGTAGCAACCTAAAAAGAACGTATTTGTGACGTACATTTTTGAGATGGAAGAAAAATCTTCTCATGGACCTAAGACCTATTTGCAATTTGACAACATTTGAAATTTTTTTTAAAATTTTTTAGTGAAATGAATTTATGTGCTAGGAAATATTTATTTATTTTTTTTTTTTTTGGTATGTTGAACAGAGATGGACTAAGCCAATAGGAAATATTTATAGCGCAATAGGAAAAATTGCAATGTTAATTAATTTACAATTTTATAGTCTTTAACGGAATGATCCGCAGCTGTAACACAGTATGTCATGTGCTTCGTAAGTTTCCTCGACAGACATAATCTATCTTCCGTCAGCATCTATCGAAAGAATTAGTTTTCACAATGTCTCGTACGACACCACGATCCTAAGTGAGCTTCCTTGTAAGATGGGATTTTGACAAGCTGTTTTTCGATTATTTCTCATTTCGTTTTCATATTGGGCACTCATGTGTGTCAACGTTAATTTATATTATTTTAAAAGGAGCTGAAAGAAGTCAAATTCACTTGGAACATTAAATATAGATGTCAAAATATTTAATCCATTCTTTCGGTTTGTTGTACAACGTCAGTGAACTTTCCCCTTTCGTCACCTTCGTCATCAATGTCGTTTTTCTTCATTATATTAATCAATTAAAAATTTAATTTGCTTTTACATTCATTCTATTGTCGCCATTTATAGCCATTTATTTGATTTTACTTTTTCAACCATTGTTTTCGCTTATGTTTACATCGATTTTCTTATTTTATTTTATAAAGTAACATGGAATTGCGGCTTATTAACGCCAAAAACGAAATAACACAGACGTTTTGAATCAAAACCATAGCTATTTTATTTAATTACTCTAAACGTATTTTTTTGATTTTGATCTATTTTAACTTGATCGTTGGCCTTTATTAAGCCGGACGGATTTGTGCGCATCTCTCCTTCTTTGTCATTAATCCCCCCAGTAAAGCTATTAAGAGGCACGTGTAAACAAAGTTGAACATGTCAGTTTACGCCCGTTTGCCCGCATGGTACGACAGAAAATGTTTTGGTTTTTTTTTCATCCGATTCTTTGGTTTGATAAAGGCAATTAATTGAGTCCGTATTCGGTGAAATGATTATCCATCTTAAACGATTTCTTATTACACCATTTAGTACGGCATTTATTTGCCAAGTACACAGACGGCTCAAAATCTCCTGGTCTGCCTCCTGCTTGTGCGGTGGTAGATGCTACAGGACGGGTTCTTCTCAACCACATATTTCACGAAAGCACTTTAACTTACATAACCGAAGCCAGAGCTATCCTTCACGCTGCCAACCTTGCCCATAAAAACAAACTCAAAACCGTCATTGTTACTGACAGTTTGTCTGTATTACAAGCTACCCGGAACCCTTCGACTTCGAGATGGAGCACCATCAACAAATTAAGGAATATAATTACTACACCCGACGGAAAAATTAAAATGTTATGGGTACCAAGTCACATTGGTTTACTGGGAAATGAGCAGGCTGATCGAGCGGCAAAGTATGCTGCTTCTGCTCCTCTAATTATGGATGATGTCATGGAAAAGTTGGATCTTCAAAGATACATTGGAAGAAAAGTTAAAGAGAAAATTGCAGAAGGAAATTTACAATACCATCATCAACACTACTCTTGCATTAACCCTCAATTAACTCCACCTCTATATCCAACAAATGTTGAGAAAACCAAGATCCAAACATTTTCGAGAATTCGCCTTGGTCATACAATTGCAACTCACCAATGGATGCTGAAGAAGTCTTCTCCCCCAATCTGCTGTTGTGGACAAACTCTTACTATAAAACACATTCTCTGCGACTGCCTCAACTTTTCCTTGGCTAGAAGTATTGCATTTGGAACGATTAACCCTTTGAACATTCTACAATCAGCTTCAGAACAGAATATCAATTCAATATTTTACTTTATTAATACTACTAAGCTTATTATCTAATATCCATTTATTTAAATTAGAGCCGATAGCCTGTGTTGCTAGTGCTCAATGTCTCTTTTTTTAGTTTAAGAATTCAATTCATTAGTCTAAAATTAAAATAATAATTATTATTATTATTATTAATTTCGCCAGAGAAATAAATTCTAAGACTAAACTCTTAAAAGCACTAGCATTAAAAATAATAATAATAATAATATTTGCCAAGTATTAAAATTTTATTAGTCTTTTAAAATGTTCCTAGATAAAAATTTGTTATACCTGGCAGTACCCTACGAGACTTAAGATTAGTCAAATAATTTAGTAATTTCACTATTGAAGGGAAAAAAAAGGAAAATTGTTTATTTTTTTGTGTGGAGTAGGCATAAAATAGGAAAAATGCCGCTACAAGTGATTGACGACTATTCTAATCCTAATGTTAACAACTCGTGGTTGAATTGGTGCCGATTATGTGCTAAACAGCAAGAAGAAGATGCGGAGGTTTTAAATGTGTTCAATAAAAATGAACCAGCAAATACCACTCTGGCGACAATTATAGGAAAGTACTTCTGGGTAAATGTAAGCACATATGCGTAGCGTTAAGTTATAATTAATGACTAGACTTTATATTTTTGATGCTAGATTAAAAGAGAAGATCATATATCAACATGCCTTTGTCAGGATTGCTACACATTGATAGAAGAACTTGTCGCTTTTACGGAGCATGTGAACAAAGTACAAACAATGTTTTATCAACTGGATACTCAAAAATCTGTCACGTTAGCTGAAGCCCAAGAAGTACGCCGGAAGTGCGGTCTTTTTGATGAGAAGTGGCAACATATTGTACACAAGCGTAGATCTAAAAATCACTATGAAGTTGAAGACGATGAGCTGCATTATATTAATGCTGAAGAGGCATTAGGTGAAGAAGAAGGCGAAGAAGTCGTTGTTGAAGAAAGTGGAAACATGCAAGTGACGGAACTTGTGGTGAATGAGGAAGAAATCAATGTAGAAGAACAGAACCAGAGTGAAGAAGAGGAAATTTATGAGTATGATATGATTGAATTTAAGACGGAACAAGAAGAAATCCATGAAACTAAAAAATGTTTAGCATTGAAACGTAAAAATATTGACGAACAACCCGCTGTTGAGGAAAAGGAAGACAATGATTCGCTTAAGGAATTCAATTGTAAAAATGACCATGATATAGGACAACAGCAAAATAAAAAACTTAAGCTACCTTTCGAAGATCAACATGTAGTTACCAGTGATGATGGCATTTTAACAAACGAAAAAAAAGCAAAGAATCCAGAAGGAGAAGAAGAGGAGTACATATATTTCGATGAAGAAAGTAAATCTAATGCAGACAAGTCAGTTCCGGATGACCTCGGTTTGTTATTAAAACAACGGCCTAGAGGTCGTCCAACAAATTCATCCAGAGGCTATCAATCAACCTATCGCTACGCTTGTGAGGCTTGTAAACGCAAATATAAGAATCCAAATATTTATCGTAAACACATGGAAACAAAACATAAAGTAAAAATCGATCAATTACCAGATTTTGTATGCAGTGTGTGCAATAAAGATTGCCAAACGGAAAGCAATTTAAAGAAACATAAGCGTCAGCATATGTCCACTGAAGAGAAACTCATCATACCTTGCCCGTATTGTGGCCGGAAATTTTCCCAAATGAATGCAATGCGCGTGCACGTAAACGCCATTCATCATCAATTAAAACCTTACATTTGCGATCAATGTGGCCGTGCGTGCAAAACGTTAGCGGGTCTCAATGAACATCAACTGGTGCATACGAACGAATGTCCATTTGAATGTGAAGTATGCAAGAGTCGTTTTAAAAATAAGGCACGATTAAAGGTAAATAAGTCCATTTAGCTAATGGATAAATTAAAACTCATCTATATTTTTAGTGTCACATGGACATTCATACGGATACAACAATTATTTGTCCAGATTGTGGTCTTAAATTAAATACCCGCCGTACTTATTTAGCTCATCGTCTTGTGCATTCGGATGTGAAACGTTATAAATGCGAGTTTTGCGATGCAGCGTTTAAACGTTCCAAAGCCTTCAAAAACCATTTGATCTTGCATACAGGCATGCGACCGTACAAGTGCAACTTCTGTGACAAAACTTTTTCCAATGGATCCAATTGTCGTTCACATAAGAAAAAAACTCATCCCAAAGAATTGGCCGAGTTGGAGGCAAAGGGGCAAAAGTCACTCCCGGTCACCGTACCTAGATTGGAGGATTTAAAATCTGTGTAAGTTTCTGTGTTTTCGAGGTGAATGGAAATGAAAAAGACTTATATCAAATTATTGGGTTCCAGAAAAAATGTGGTTGCGCAGCCCCGTAAGACAAAACGCCAGGGTGAAGACTTATCAAATCGACTACGTACTTTGCTTAAATCGTCAGAAGAAAAAGCAAAAGCGGATGAAACTGAGATTATTGAAGATGACCCTGATGATAATGAGACAAGCACTGAACATTACGATCATTATGAAATGTATGATGCAATTGAAGAAAGTGAAGAAACCGATAATGGCGATAACTTTGAGGACGGTGAAGGCGAAACGGTTGTTTATCAAATTATTGATGTGATTTAAAATTCTTTTCTTATATATGTATGAATGCTTTTTGTATTTCCGGTCATTGGAAGTTTATTTGTTATTACGGTCCTAATGCTCAGTTCAGCTTTCCATACCATGCTTTCTGATGGTCTTGTTAAACAATTTGTAATAACGCGAAGGTTAGCTAACGGGTTTGCGACACAGCGAATGCTACCATCTTTTCCGTTCTTAGTTTTTGTAATAATATTATTTTATACTTGTGGATATTTTTCGCCTATGGTTCAAGTTGCCTGGAAACATTATAATAAAATTCAAAATTAATATTGGGTATTGTTTTTAGTTTCAATGCTCATTAAATTTATATAAAAGTTAAAACGAATTAAATTGTATATTGTAAACAGTAAATTAATGCTATGCTATTGAGTGATGGAAAATTATACTTTAATATAAAGTTTTTATACAAAAACCTTTGTTTGGGCGTCATTCTAAGAAGTTGAAATTATGCTAGAAATGTACATGATGCGTGTGCATTGTGTAAACAATAAAAAATTAAATCAGTCGCTAGACCTTTTTTTACGTAGAATTGTTTCATCTCTGCTAGGGCCAATGGCATCAAACTTTTATGTAAGGTCTTTATAAGAAATTGTATAAAATAAATAAAATATATTTATGCTATAAAAAAGAAGAAGAAGAAATCGCCCAAGTCTAATTGGGGAATCATTAGCATAGAAAATAAATTTTTGCTTTGTTTTCGTTTTTTGTTTGTTACACCCAATAGTACTCCTGTACTATCATAATAATTGCTAGCCCACTTTGTTAAGTAAAATGTAAAGCAAAAAAAAAAATAATGAGGGAAAATGTTCCTCAATTATGAAATCTGAAATTATTTCATACAATTTTCTTATTCGTCAAAAACAAATGCTATTTATTATTGCTTGGATGAAATTTAATGCAGAACGGCATAGTACGACTCATAAAACATGAGACTGCTTCTTCACCTTGCGCATTCCCAATTTCATAGGAATTTGATGGAAATTTTGTGCGCTTTCTAATCTATGTCCTTAGAAATTTGAGAGTGACCGCTGAATGTACCTACAAGTTGTTGCTCACCATGGACTTGCAATCATTTAACCCAATAATCCGTTGAACCAGATAACAACATAAACAGTATGGGGAAAATCAACATATTTTGTTATGACTACACCTGGCTTGCATATGTGCTTTGAGTAATAAGAAGCATATGGGAATGTAGACTTACATCTAATCATAAAATATTAATCCAAGTCTATTTCTGGATGTCCAGTCCAATTGTATTCTTTCGCTAGTATGAAAGCAGCACAACAAAGTATGGCACAATGTGATATTAAATATAGACATTATGCAGTTTTACATAGTGAATGAATTCATTAATATATTTTTTTTTTTTTTGGACGTTGAGATTGAATGGATTGTCACAAATATGGCTTATACATCCAGATTGTAGTTTATACTGATTTTATTATCAGACTTTTTTAATTAAAAAAAATACCGGTATTTACATGTTGAAGCCAGTATGTCGAATGTATTAGGAGATTGTAAAGACGTAAATAGTGATATAAGATTAAAGTTGTAAACTTTGGCTAAAATAAGATTAGTTTGGAGATAAATTTAACTAAAAGTAAAGATAAGGAGTAAAAAATGTTATCATAAGTTAAAAAACCAAATTTGTTTTTCTAATAAAGCAAGTTAATGCCCCAAGATGATCTTCACTTTTTGCTTAAAAAAAATTCAAGAGATCGCTCTATAATCTGAAATGGGTAAAACGCCTGGTTGTGTTATCAGGAATGTGACATCTGGCAGATTCTCTTGTATTACAAATATCACACATATCAGTTGATACGACGCGAATCATTTTTAAAAATACTTTATCACAAGTGTGGACAGTTATGCGTCTCCAAAGTATTTTTATCTTCCAGGACTAAAAGTCCGCCTCTGATAAGTAGGTTTTATTTTATAAATTAATCGGTCATCCTTGGCATGCGCGATTTCTTTAGTTCATCGTTTAGCTGTTGATGAAGATGAGTTTTCGAATTACTCTTCATTGGCTTCATTGGGAGTATGTTTGACGGACAAAATTCTGCAATCAAGTTGAGTTAGTTGCGTATATAAATTAACTTTTGCATTTGAAAAACAACCATAGTGACCTGGGATCCATGCTAGTTGGAAGTCTTCGATTCATATATCATCTTATGTATTTCAAATACATATTGATTACCTAGGTCTCTTGCTAAGAGTAGAGCTGATTTGCTGTGTGCAATAATGACAAATTCTTTATGACCATTCAGAATATCCGATGGCCAGTAAAAAAATGAAAGTGAGGAAGAGTGCCTCCAACCGTCTGACTTCACATAATATTTCGAATAGATGGTTCACTACTAAGTAGTTGAACCCATTAGGACCCATTCGTACTATACGTATCATAGCCATTGTTGTCATAAAATCCTCAGACAAGAAAGATTGAAATTTCGGTCTTAGTTTTAGATATCGATTCGATGATGTTCATCAAGACTTTACAATTATTGAGAGAGGGATTTGAATTTGATTTATCAAAAATTTGTCCAAGTTTTTGATAACAAAATGCGTAAATGCATGGCCCTTCATCGCTAAGAGATATAACTTTCTGCAAGAGGGAAGGATTTATTAGCTTAATCTTAGTTAACTCTTTAGCAGTACAAAAGAAAATCCTTTCGAAGACAGTTCAGCCGCTTACTAGGGTCAATATTATTTTCTCTATGTTTCTCTATGTTTGTTGGTGAATAGTATGATATTATATCCTCAAACGTGATCTAATGCTCTGCATGTTTTCGAAGCCTTTTTTAGGAGTTAATCCTGATGCATTTTTACTCAGAAGTTTGACATTGTTACATCTAGGCTGACAGTCCTTGAAGGATTTCTCATAATGTCCTGGAAAGGCTATCACCTGACTGAATTAAATTCCTTTGACGCAGCGACTAATTCCTTGTATGGAGCGTTCAACAAAATAAATTGTTTTTGTTTTTCTTGTGTTAAACCATAAATGAAGATCGGCAAAGGAATCAATAAAAAGCTTCAGTTTTATCGAGAAATTAATCATAGCTTTGCATAAAGAAAGTTTACTTTCTCTTAGATATTATATAATACACTAACGGTAATGGTGTCTACTTTATACTTATGCATTAAGAAGCTAACATCCTATAAAAGGGCAAAGCAACGGATACGACTGCGCTTTTATAAACACATTTAAACATTCGCAAGTATTTTATTGTGCTCGTAAATGAAGGCCAACAAAACTTCAACACCATTATCGTGAAAACATCTATTGTGTAATATATTTGAATTTCGTTTGTTATCGGCAACTTTTTTCCTCATCTTGCTATAACGTCTACTTATTATCTCTTTGGATAGATTGTAAATTATGTATGTAAATTTTGCTTGCACATATTATTCATATATTCTTATAGCCATCATTGAACATCGGAGTAATACTGATTTCTTACTCCTTTCTTTATATCTAGAACAACATGTCACGATTCCCATATATTCTTAAACTTTTTTAAAGTCTTCGTCATGCACTTCTGTTACTGAGACTCTACGCAAAGCTAAAAGATAGCTCGCTATGTTTCTAGTTTATATTGTTGTTATGAATTGAAAAAATTCTCATTATTCAATGGTGTACATAAATGGTCATTCTCCATCAATTCACTCTTGGTTTGCCCACTAAACTAGAAAACCTTAATGATACAACGCAAATGTCACAAAGCGAATCTTCTTTGTCTCTTGAAATAAATAAATATAATGGATTCATCATGTATATACATAAAGGCGGTCTCGTTTTTTTAAAGTAAACAAAATTGTAGAATAAAATAATTTAAACTAAGCTATAAAACAAATCAAGGGAATATGTATCGTGTTGTATCGAAGCCAAGTCTTGAAGGTGCAAAATTTCATACTTATTTAAAATTGAAATTCAATTTTGTTATGAAATAGAAGAACTAAAAATAGGTTCAAACAAACAAAAGCTACGCGATAAACACTTTACAACACCCTACTGTTATTCGATTTTTAAAATAAGGCCTTCTATAGGATATATGGGAAAATTGGCTCAATCCGAATCATTGTCAATAGTGTTAGTTAGTGGGCTAAAGCACTTTAGTGTACAAAATTTCCTCAAAATATCATAAGGGTTGCGACCTTTAGGTAGAACAGAAAATTCATGGGCAGACAGACAAGCTGAGATCGATTCAGAATATGATTGGGTAAGTGAAGTCATATTGCGAATATATTCATATTCATTCATATTCATATTCTGAATCGATTCAGAAAGTAATTCTGAAAGTGATTCTGAATCGATTTGTATGTTAAAAGTCAGCTCTATCTGAAGTTGTTTTGGATGTTACATATGTTGAGAAAAACTTAAAAACTGTATTACAAGTAGTGTAGGGTATAAAAACAAATATTCGACAGAACTGTCCGTCTGCATTTTTCCATCGAATATAAAAAGTTTCCATGGTATTTCTTATAACTCTTTACTTTTTATGACGTCATAAAAAATGTAAAAAATATGCGCTTTAAAATTAATTATTTATCATAAAAACTTGAGCGTTTCGTGCCGATTTTTTTGGAAAATGCAAATTTTTATTCATTGTTGATAAATGAAATTTATTTCATTGATAACAAATATAATATGCAAAGATAAATTTTTGGCATTATAGAAATGAATATAAAAAACGATATTAGGTCGAATGGATGAAATTTCGATAATCAGTAATGTTGCCTGGATGTCGCCTGTTTTTGTTTACAAGTTTACAAGTAATTAACAAAAAAAATCCTTTCCTCTCATTTTAGAACACAAATGTGTCGTCAGCTTGCAGGCGGACACTTTCGCACTATTTATCCTTAACAGCCCTAAGTCAAGGGCTTCGTCGAATTTAACACGAATACTGTTTATATAATGCACACCATTTGTGTTACAGGGTGTATTAAATTTCTGCGGACGTATGTAACATGCACAAGGATTACGATGTTTTGTTATGTCTTTTCAAATTCCTCTGTTCGTCTGTCCGCCTGAAGATTCTCCATGTATTTTTGTGTTCAACGTAAAGGTCGAAACTTTCGATATATTTTGGTGAAATGTTGTACACTGGCATATTTTGATCCAAGGACGAATCCTATTAAAAATAATTCGATCCACTTTTTCCTCTTACCTTGAAAAGTCGTTATATGATAAAAAAGATTTCCGAATAAAACTCGCTGAGTAATAGTACTACGACATTCTGAATTGGTATGAAAAATTTTTTCCTCGTGGGGCGATCCTTTGAACTCGTTTTCCCTATAACTGTTTCAAAGAAAACTGAATGTTTATATGGTAAACAGATTTTATTTTCAATATTTTAAATGCAAATTCATTCGTAATAGTAAAGTAATAACGAAATCAAGTTTACCAAATTTAGACCACATAGATCTGTTCTTCGAATGTTACCGCAGATATACAGATTCTCACGAAATGTAAACCAAATGTAAAATGCCAAAAAGGTCTAATTGTTGATGAAAATTCGTTCATTATAGAAATTTCAAAGGGAACCATATGAGTCTATTTCTTGGATAGAAGAACTCGCATTAACAGAATTTCGAACATAAATGAAAAATAAGTCAGCCGCGTTCAACAGAAGCGGAGATGCAACGTTCACGAGTCACTATCTAGAATTGTATGTATTGTTTGGATACGATTGTAGCAAGTAATGTAAAGAAATGGAATCAAACATCACAAGCCCTTCTTAGTTAAAGATTAGTTTACTTTCTCGATTGATTGATTGTTCATTTCAATCGAATAAAAAGTTAAACAAAAATGTTATAATCTATTGTAATCAGGAACATCCGTAACAGACTCTCTACAAGTTATATCCTCAAATATGTCTATCTATGTCTAGAGTTCTCGGTTTTGCATTGAACTTTCCTTTCAACGATCCGATTCTTATTACCGGCTACACCGACTATATGGCAATTTGTATTCTCTTACGGGCATCACATATCGCAGACTTTCGAATCCTGCAATTTGGTCTAGGCAGAGATGGACCAAAAATGTCTAGAATTCGTCCAAATTAAATCAATTCGATAAATTCGTTCATTCATTGTCGAGACTTTCAGGACAACTTAGATCAGACGTGCCCCACTCTAGTGATATTCTATAGATTTGGGTTTTTTTTTGCTTATTTTTGCACTCATTACCGAAGCATGAGAGGTATATTCTTCCAGCATGAAATTCTGAATCGATTTAAGGACGTCTGTGTAATGTCTGTTGGAAATATTTTCTTGGCCGCAAAAATGAAGCTAAATACAGAAACATTGAAAGTTTGGTATTGAAAATGGTGCGAATCGGTTAAAGGACGCGTCTGTAGTACAAGGTAAACTGAGAATACCTTTGCTTTTCAAAAGGAATAAAAAATGGTTTTTTTGTTCGTTATCCATCAACGTGGGCCGTTAGAAATTTCCAATGCCCGTAAGTATGTCCATCTGTCTATCAGTTATTCCATTCCGTCCATTCGTCCATCTACCAAACCGTGTAGCATCTGTGGTATACATTCTGCCGCTCGCGAAAAAGAAAATGTCGCTACAAATTTGCAAAAGTGTTTGAAAATGGCGTAAGTAGATCAAAGAACATGCTTGCAACACCCACATGTATATACAATTAAAACTAAGAGCACCTCTGCTGTCCGTTTCTTTTCTTATTCATAAACTGCAACATGCACACAATATAAATTTCCATAAAGTTGTTGTATAAGGCTGTCAAAAATCAGCCATGCCCACCCATTGTTATATAATATGCAAATTTATCTTTTTCGTTGCTTTTTCAATTTTTTATATGGTAACGGCGATGGACATAAAAGATTCGGTATTCAAATAGACTGGAAGCCTTAACGCCTTAAATAAATAGCATTGAAATTAATTTTTCATCTCAAATATTTATTTTGAAAACGGTCGAGATTACTGAAAATTGTCGTTGTTAGTTGATCGATTCGATTTTGTTGTGTCTTTCTTAAATCGTAATTCTCTAAACTTCGCCGATTTACATAGTGATTGGGCAAATTGACCTAGAAACGTTTATCGTTAGTGCACTTTATAAAAATGTTTAAAAACAAATTTAATTTCTTACCTTATGTCTGGCAATTGATTTTAATATCAACCACAGGACATAAAAAGTAAACCATACAGTGAAGTATAGCGGAATATACCATAATTTGCGCCCAATATAGAAATAACTGTATTTTTTAACTCTTGGCTCGGGCGGCGGCTCAGGTGGCGGAGCTTGGGTGGTCGTAGTTGTATGATAATGAGGATAGTAATGAAGATGAGGGCTGTAAGGACCATGTTTGAAATGATCATCAGCATAAATAAGTTCAGGATGATGATGAGAGTAAACCGATGGCTGATGATGATGATGATGGTGATGATGATTGTAAGGTGTTAAGTGATGATCATGGCTTTGTAGAGATAGATAATTCGAAAGCTGTGGTCGTGAGGGCGGTGGATTGCTAACAGCCTCCGGATGTTCTTGCAACCAGCCAGGTGGTGGTGTAGGATATTCTTGTTCGTTTTCAGAGGCATTAACTGGATAATATGTTCATATTATAGGTTCGTGAAAAAGAATTAAAATTCATTTCAAAAATTTACCAGCAGTCATCATTGCGTCCATGCCGTTATCACTACTCTCTTCCATAGCACTAGCTGGTAAAACCCCTAACATACCTGATGAATCAGGCAAGTTCATCTCATTGCTGTTATCATCGTCTAACTGTTCTATTACTGGCTCATTATCCGCTAACGCAGCCAAATGATCTGGATTTAAAGGTCCTGGATATTTGTAATCATTGTTTGTTGCAACAGGAGAATGAATCTCCACATTGTCGTTGTCTTCGTTCAATGGGCCAGAAGGAGGCGGCGAATATGAATTCTTTAAATTATCGGGCCTCTTATGGGCTATTGGGTAGTTCGTATTATCAGGCGGAAATGCATATAAATTGTTCGTAGACTGAGAAGGATTTGAGTATGAGAAAGCATGATTTTGGGAATTCGTTTTAAGTTGATGGGAAACTACAGCTTCCGAAGGTGTAAAGCGGTCTGCAATCTCGCCGTTTTTAGAAACGGTTGTTATGCGTTGAGCCGTATTCTTCATTAACGGTTTTATTAGATGACTAAAAGGATAATTGGACGATTGATAAGAAGACGCTCGACCCGTCGCAGCCGTCATAGAATCGTCAATATTTACTGAAGCATTTCTAGCTATTGGGAATATTTCAGCTTTGTGCATTTGTGTTCGACCATTAATCTCATACGTAGGAGTTGTTACTAGGCTATTGTCAAGACTCGTTCGTTGATTACGAAAATAATGTGTTGTTGATGAGTGCTGCTGTTCTTCCCTTTGGGTTGAAGTTGAAAACTCTGCCAGAGGCTTTGCAGGCAATAAGCTAATTATCAGAAATGGAAATGTTTAAAGAAATTTGATTTCAATTGTTTAGTAAAACAGCTCAATATTATTAACAATAAGAAGAGAATAAGAATTATTTTCAAAATAATATTTATTCCGATTCCTACTGGACTGGAAAGAGTGGTGTATTAATATTTCTACTTCTAATCCAATCTTCGGCAAGGAACATATTTCTGTTTGGCATTCTTGGTCGACCTACTTATTATTTTATTTAATTTCTAAACGTAAAAATTTTCGTTATGCAATTAATTAATAGAATGTGATTTCACGTGATTCTACAAGCGATCACTCACTGATCGAACAAATGAAATGATCTGAAGACTTACTAGATAATTAAAATCGAAATATAAGGTGCAAATCCGGATTAAAAAATGAACGTAATATACTGGCAATCATGCCCACAACAGGCGAGGAACTTAGACAATTCGAAGAGAAGATGACAAGATCAGACAATATAAGCGTTCTATGTCTAGTATGTTTTCAATTCACTCGAACTGTCTAGAAAACTTCTTAGCCAATGCAGCAGCAGCAGCAGCAGCAGCAAGGAATCCACTTCCGGAGAACAGAGATTCAAAAACGTCCTTGCGTAAACCAAGACTAATGCTATTCCTATTGTCTGCTACCAGTTCGCGTTTATATGGCATAATATAATTTGCAAACTATGCGCCTGATATAAAGGTGTCGTAATCAGCAAATGCAGATAAGAATAGATTTAAAAGAAGATATATTTTGGAAGTCAACTATGTCATCATTAATTCCGGTCGTGCTAGTGTATTGATCAGGATCGCTTTTGGATCGAACTTACATATGTTACATATATATATATATATATATATATATATCCCCATGCAGTCCTAAGTCATTGATGACAGGAAGAAAAATTTTGTGCTTACTTTGAAGCTGCTTTAGCTGTTTGCGTATTGTGGAAGAGTTTGTGAGAAACTCATATTAATTCTTTCATGCCATTTGCTAAATTTCAAAATGTAACTTCATTTTTGCGCCTGGGTCCATTCCAGAAAAACGAATTTAATTTCACTGACTTCAAATTTCAAATTTCACTGAAGTCAATTTGATTCATTTTGATCGATATAGGAATATATTATATTATAAACGTCGGCAGCTCTAGAATTCCATTTACTTTGAAAGTGGAGATGGGTTTTAGTAGTAGAAACTCTTGGAATAATCGACAAAGGCAGTAAGAGGTATTTCGGCCCATCGTGAAGTACGTTAGGTAAACAAATTGCCTAGATTTTTATTTAAAAATAATAACACACATATATTCATATGGGAATTTATACTTGCGTCCATAACGACGGTTGCTCGACCCGTGAGTACACAAAAATCATTTAGAATTTTTTATTTGGAATGATCTGACAGTTTTTCTCAAATAAGCGATTCGTCGAAAAACGCAATAGTAAGCTCTTAGCAAATAAGAACAACTAATAGATAAATCAATGTCTTGCTTGGATCTCTTTTAAATCAAACGGAAATCGGTCAATGAATCTGCAAGTACTGATGAAAGCTTAATTTATTTGAATAAGCTTAAGCACTGTCTTGGTTTTTCTGTTTGCCATCTATCTAGAGGCATAATAAGACAACTAAAAATGTTTATCAAGTCCAAGTCTAATTGTACGCATAATCATATTCGTACTCTGCGTTATAAGCTCTTTATGTTTGGTTTGCGTTATTCAGTTTTTTTTTCTGAAAGGGCAAGCTCTTGTTTGTAAAGTCATAAGGAAAGATGTGCTATGATCGTGCTTGACCTTGAACATTTCGAGAGGCCCTTTTGTGAGAACGATACAGTTCGGATGTATTTTCTTAATCTTCATATCAATTTTCTCGAGAGTGACAGTGACAGGGACGATTGAATTGACGGTGTTGTGAAGCCCCTAACTATATTACGTTGATGGGGTTTTAATGCGTATTAGCTGGATGTTATGAAAGGAAGAATAACTCTAATGCATATCATATTTCGATGGCGGGATATAAAAAGTTCGGAACTTGTTCGCTTCACGATTTTATTTTCGATGAATTTAACCTCAAACTTACCTATGGGGTAATATTAAATCCACATTTGAAGCTTTGTACAATTTTGGGCCATCATTTAATTGTGACAATTGCTCATAAGCCAATATGTCGGTTATATTTTTAAAAATCATATACGTTAAAAAACCACAAAGTATACGCAAGCTATACCACATTTTTGTTAATCCAATAAAGAAAAAAAAAAAAAAAAAAAAAAAAAAAGACGAAAGCTTTACTATAAAAATTCTCCGTTATTTCACTACTTAAAATATTTTTACTCGTTGCAGTTCATATAATAATATTTTTTAAAACTATGCTTTTGTGTATTTTTATTTTTGTTTTGCTGCCGTTAAAAAATCATTTAAAACGTAAAGCAATTTAAGGAAAATAAGTAAATAAATTGAATAAACGTTTATACCATTGCAGTAGGTTTTTATGACTGAATTTTCAATTTTGTAGGATGAAATGGTTTTGTTAATGATGAATTTAAACTATGATAAGCAGAGACTGCACATAAAAAAAAAAAACAAAAAAAAAAAAAAAATGAACTGACCTGATTATCTACTTTTCGAGTAAGATTTTGTTTTCAGTTCTTATTTATCGTGCTTTTCCACATATGTAGTTGCTTGTGATTTCCCTTGACCATAATGTGCTAATTAATGACTGACGTTTTCTTTTTCCTTTTTATACTTAACAACGATCTTGATCATAAAATAAGTTTTTCATTACGTTTGACACACTTAAGCATAAGCACTTATCGTAGCATCATTTCCTAGCATTTTAGCAATGTATGTTCACCGATCTAGGTATTTTTGTTACGGCTCTAAAACTAGATTAAAAGAATGAATTTCTTGTTCTTCTCTTTCTTTTAAATCGATTCAGTTAACAAAAATTATATTAACCGAAATAAACGCTTATAGCAATTTTTGTAACAAAAAATTCTGATATCTCATGTTATGACGGCATATGATTCCAGGTAATAAAATATTCAGGAAAGTACATAAGAGAGAATAATCAATAGTCGCACAAAGATGAAGTTATATATATCTAAAAACTATCAGTTAATCTGATGCGTGCATGTTGAGCGATATCTTCCCACATTTTTAGTAAGCTAACTAATCTAAAACCTTTAGGTCTTTAAGGGATTTTCTTTCTTTACGTTCAAAATACTTGAAATCGTTTTCTTGAAACGATAATTTAAGCTATGCAAGCAGCAAAAAGGTGGTGGAAGTTATATTATGTAAGTGTGGTGCTTGGCCGATTATATAGTTTGAATTTTTGATCAAAAACTTCTCGCAGTGTATTTTATTTTCGACCTCACACTGACTCGAGGTGTCTTTGTCGAAATCATAACTTTAGCTCCCTTAATATGATAACACCAGACCGATCACACTGCTTGACTTCCTAATATACGATAGTGTACAGTATTCTGTAACGGCGTCTTATCACGGTGCCTAAAATACTACTTACAAAGTTTTCGGTGTATGTGAAAGAAATCTTTAAGATTCCTTTGACGATTTACGATAACTAATAACTTGATTCGTCGATCTTCGTTTCTTTTTTAAGCGTTAAAAGTTAACTGGAAAACAAAAAACTGATTTTTATTTTTCTGGTATCATGGGCGTCAGGACTCTGCAAGCAATAATCCAAGTTCAGTCCGTTGTGAGTGTTTCGTACTGGTTGCGGTTGGTTCAAATCGCAAGATGGCCTTTTCTGCTTTCCCGCTGGGTGCTCATATACGTGTTCATATACGTGTCCTTATGTGGCACTCGGAGACAATTCACCGCATGGGCGATGGGTGTGCTTTTTTTCCACATCTTGTATTATCGGGCATCGTACGGTTAAGTGTCAGATTCTCATGTAAGAGACCACGAGTTATTTGCCATTTTTCTGGAGTGCTTTGAGTTATTTACATCCTATACATGCACGTGGTTTCCTTTTCTGACCATGAGTAAGCGAACATTTATCCCTTAATACACTAAGGTAGCCAACGCTCCATTCATTGTGATATAGACGTTCACCATACCTATTTTATGGCTTGCGAGACGCATAAATACAATTTACTTAAAAGTAGAACAACAATATCTTTCCGACGACACCCGGGTATAGTAGTCGTCTCTAATCTACCTTTATTTGTTACCTGTTCACCGCACCCGTAATCAGAAAGTAAATGATGTGTCAAATCATTTGATTCGGCAGAAACTTTCTGTAATAATTCCAGTGCACGAACTTACGGCAAATTATTTGTTTAAGAAAATTGTCCATTGGAAAAATGCTACGGCATTTGAAACTTACAAAAACAGCCTAGTGCTTAGACTGTGATCAAATTGCACGCGATAAGTCAATATATTCTTTTAGCTTAACGAACAAAAAGAGATAACGGCATCTCTTCTGAAGTACTTAAAAATTGTGCACACTACATTCCCTAAATATACTAAATATGCTTAAACACAATCGCTTCTTTCCTTTCGAGCGAAAACCAAGATTGTTCTTCTTACACTTTTTGTATGCAATAATTATTCGTAGTTTAAGTAACGATATGCCTTAATTTCTTAAGTTTTTAGATCATCTAATAAATAAATTGAGCCGCCATGGATATTCAGTTTTATCGTCGATGTTAACGGTCTTCCTATCGTGTATTATGGTTATTTAGGCTTTGGCTATGGTAGCGCCTTCATTGTCCATCATTCATGAAGGCTTAGCAGCAACAAATCAACCAGGAAAAGTAAACTTTCTCGCAAATGACGTTTATTCAGCACAAAACCAGACATATTTGGACAAAAAAAAAAAAAAAGATGTGAATCACTAAAATTTCAAGATTATGTGGTTGCAAGATGACCAAACCTACGATATCACTTTTTATATACGATAATTTTAATAAAATCTTCCGGTGCGGCCATCTTTCCTTAAATGACAAAAATATATTTGTAGTCCTATTTACTGGACCAAGGGATTTCGAAGGTGTTTGACACCATTTTCTGAAATTCTCTATTCAATCGGACTGCCAGATTCATATTAGTTTTTCAATTCTTGAATCCCTTTTTATTGGAAGAGTTTCGTTGTCTACGCTCACAGATATTATTAATTAATATTTTGAGTTATAATTATGTTTTTTAATTAAATCTCTATTTACTTTAGTGCTTCGTTCTGTTTAAATATATAAACATGTTTTTAATATGCAGTTCATTTCTATCTACGTGTATTTTACTTAAGTATTTTCTTGAAAAACTTATCAACTTTGCCAATAAATAGCGGGCCACATGTTTATTTATTCATTTTTTTTTTTTTTTTGGCAGTAAATAAATATTTAAAAATTTTTGTGCTGTAAAGTTTGCCTAAAAAAAAAAGAAGAAAACTTGAGGAAAAATTGAGTTTATATCTCTCTGGCTGAACTCTCGATCTCATTCATTATTTCGAACTTATTTAAAGTTTGCCTGTATAGGATGTTGTTTTTGTAGTTTGTTATAAATTAAACCCCAAAATGTATGTGAGGAGAATATATACATATTAAGCAAGCAAAAAAAAAAAAAAAAATGAAAGAAGAAAAAAGCAGTAATATTACTGCTCTGAGTGTAGTATGTAAACCGCAACATGTCTGTGCCACATACCACACAAGCCACTTAATTAACATGTATAACTGTGCGGTGGGCATAGAGTCGTAGTCACGGTCCCTACAGTGATGGCATAATTTTTTTCAAAAGATATTTTTTTTGCTTTTTTTGGTTTTTTTTTTTTTTTTTTTGTAACCCCAGGTAAATAAGCATAAGAAAATGAAAAAAAAAAATTAATGACTTTTGGGTTAGGTGAAAATCTATGTTGCCACTATATGAAAACTGATGTATCTTCATCAAGATTATGGTAGTTGCTTAGAAAGGTTTAGGCATTGTTTCCAAATATATATATTAAACATCACTGGAGAAGAGAGAGTATGTTTTATGAAAGACAACGAGAAAAGTCGTGTTTCGTTTTGCTTGCTACCAAACTCTGCTCTATATAAAAGCGCTAAAATCTTGGTTAGAGTGCTGCTGCAACATCGGGAGTCTTTCGAATTTGTTATCATAGGCAATAGCAAAAACTAATCCTATCTTTGCATTGAAGTTTTGATTATGTTTATAAAACTGTGTTTAGACCACGAAGTCTTTGATCTTAAAACTTTTGAATTTCATTTTCGTCAAAATAATTTTTAATCGGTCCATCGATCGGTTTCTTTAAAATTATGAGAGACATGTTGTTTTATCCCATAATTTAATTTCATTCGATTATTATTTTATACCGCAAAATAACTTGGTAATTACAATAGGTGCAATCATCAATCAATATCAATAAATAAAAACTTTGTGAAAAGGTCAATGAGGTAAGCATTTTCGATGGAACGGATTTCATTTCAGTTATCAAGAAATTATGATATTAATGTTGCTCTGCCTTAACAATGAAAAATGGATTGTTGCGTTTCAACCTAGTCGCAGAGACTGTGAAACCAAGAACAGCAAAGAGTCGAGAAATAATTCTTCATATTCATAGTTCATTGAATTTTAAAACATTACCGATTGGCTTTGAATTATGTCTATAAAAGAACTTTTAATGAACGAACCAAGTATGAAAAAAAATTTGTGAAAATTGATATGTTTAGATCAAAAACGCATTCGACTGATGTATTTAAATAATTTTGCTTATTTATTTAATTATTAATTAATAATTTTGAAATTGTGAACCGCTTAGCGGGTTGATTCCGGTTATTCAACTCAAAGCAGCCAAAGTACTTTACACGTCAATAATTTGAGATGCAAAAGTGACAACATTTTTCCAGCTCCAAATGAAGGCAAAATATTTTTTGAAAACATAATGAAAGAATGTTTGTTTTCAAGCAAACAGGACTTTTTCAAAATAACACTTTATAGGGCAGAGAGCTGTTGACGATTACCTGAGTTGTAAAGACACGTCCCTCACTGCTGTTCTGTGTATTGCACAAGGCACACATTTTTGCTGCAAGCCTTGTGAACGACTTAGCCTAGTGAACGACGGCCACCACAAAGACCTCCTTCCATCGATATATATCTTTTTCCAAACGACACTAAGTCGGCCGAATACGGTGTGGCACTGATGATTAATATCCGATTAAAATCGAGGAGAACCTTTAAGCGATATTCTCTTTGCTTAGTTTTTGATCATCAGCCCATCTATTTGTAATAAAATGTGAACTCACCTTCCAAAAGAATAAATATTCTTGTGTTTAAGAGATATCTAGTATCAGTTTGATTGATTTTAAAAAGGATTTTGGCCGCTTGTGTTATAGGCTGCGAGATAGTCAATTGACAGTAGAATACAATTATAATATCCTCTGAAATGTTTCGGTGAAAGATATAAAAATCACTTTCGGTTTCCGGGAAAAAACATTTCGATCATATGATGAGATCATTGCAAGAAACTGAAGTCCCCAAATAGGGCAAAGTAATGGTAGAGAAGCATAGATATGTTTTCATCACTCTTGACGGAAAAGGCATAATCAGGGTTTAACCATAAAACAGCAAATGCTACAAGTTTTAGTTTGGTTGAAATGCGTTACGAACTTTTTCTTTGGCTCGATACTTTTAATAGAAATTTGTTCATTATTTTAAAGAGTTTACTAAGGTCGTATTTAAAATGAAAACTTAAAGGTTCTTATTTGTTTGCTTGAGTTAGTGTTTAAAGTCTTTCTTATCGTTTTTTGTTCTTTGTATATTTGTTCCGATTGTTATTTATATGAAAAATTAACACATTCTTAAAGGAAACAAAGTCAGGTAGTATCATTGGCAAGTGGGCCAAAATGAAAACAAAACTTTCTTTTTTAGCATCAGGTCAAATTTATGCTCCGATAATTATTAATAACAATAGAATTACTAATACTAATGAATAGTGATGCACAGGCAGAACTTTTACTTATCGAAAAGGCAAAACTTTGTATTAAAATGTTGAAGAGAATAATAAACTTTTAATTAATCCCCAAAAAACTGTTATTATATTTACGTAGAGTGTAACAAACTTTTTCAAATCTCATTAGCACTTCACTTTTTAACTACATATACAAGGTCGATTGCTTGAACACTTGACATAATCATTTTCGTGCATTTTAATCTGGACGAGTGTTTAAAGCAACGAGACGTTTTAGAATGAATTTATTTTCAAATTCTTGATGTAAATATTTTGCGTTCGCTTGTTATTTGTCAATGATTTCACATTAATGCATAAAGTGAGGTTTAATGATCGACATATATGTTTTTAATTCGGGTGCGTAAGTCGGGTTTGGAAAGTGACGCTATTCTCCCACAGTCAATTTCAAAACTAATACAACTTTTAACAGGTAAGAAGATAATTGGGCAATGCCGACTATTCGAGACCGTATGTAACTTCATCTTGCACAATTATTCACTCCCTTTGGAAATTATACACCGAAAATTACACATTATTTTCATGGCTAGGCGTGTTTTCGAGGAAACGCGGCATATTGGAAGATGCCCAAAGCGTTACTTGACGGAATCAATATTTTTCACTTTCTGTCATAGAAAATTAGAAAATAGGCTTTCTCTCTATAGAAGGAGATGCTCTTCATGATAACCTCTATATATGATGGCATCTAAAAAATAGACCTATGTGACCCAAGCTTCCTACAGTTAATTTTTTTGCTAAACTGCTACTAACAAGCAATTTTTACCATACAATATTAAAAATTAAATCCTTTTACAAGAGGTTTGCTATTCATGAGAAATCTTTTATAGAGTGTGGTTTCAAGAAATGCGATTCAAATTTGGTTTACTTAATTTTTACGCAATAGTGCTATAATGAATAAATTTTCATCATAAAACACTAACATTTAGGCCTTTTTGCCATGTAAGGGTAAATTTCATAAGAATTCTCATATATTGTGTTATTTAAAAAAGATATACTTACGTGGTCCAAATTCGGTAAGATGGGTTTCTTTGCCAATTTACTATCATAAGCAACTTTTCATGAAGAAATATTGGAATTTAGAACCCTCTATCACATGAAGATGCAGTTTTCGCAAGAGCGATTATTAGGCGGGAAATACAAAACATCGCCGCATTTAATCCAAATTTTTCAGACCAATTTAGAATGCTGAAAAACTGTTACTCAGCGACTTTTATAGTGAAATTGAAAAAAATTACAAGATATTTTCTTATAAGGCGTTCAAAATAAGGCGTCGTTCGAAGAATTACACCGATCCGAACCATTTCCGATAGCGTTTATCTTTGTAGGTTGACCACAAAAGTACATATTCTGAAAAGTTAATGTTTCAGATCGACATATGATATATTGTGCGATTGCGGCAACCTTAGGCATGAATACCGCCAGCATATATATGCATTTTTTTTTTGGATTAACTTTATGACTTTCATTTTTGGAACAAACTTGTCCATTCATATATCCAGGGTAAATACAAATCGCTTTTACATCGTTAGTACAAGCAACTCTTTGCTTGCATTTTTAGTTGTCTTTCAGGCGAGCATTGCTTAGTAATCAAAAATTGATAATAGGACAGGAAAACATATTTGAGATACACTCATTGGAAAAATGCAAGTATTTTCTGATAGCTATTTTGAATATGATAATGATACTCTTAGTCTAGCAATTATTAAAGTTTCTACTACACCTGAGAAAAATGTACATTTATTACACTTGTATTGTATGCATTATATAGTAAAACAATTTGTTGTTTATTTAAGGTAAATAAACCTTTTTTTTACAAAAAAAAAAGAAAGAAGAGATTTAAACTTTTATTGAACTAAATAAACTAAGAGAAAAAAAATTGAATCAGAAGCAAAAAAAAAAAAGATTTCTATCGTTGGCATATAAAGTTAATAAGCTGCATGAATAATTAAGTTTTATAGAATAACCTGCACTCAACAAAAATGCAAAAATACTATATTTATACTTTATTTATAAATATTTATGATAAAAATGAATTCTCTGTTTAACAATTTTTAGAATAAATAATAGAGATATCATTATTATCATTAATGAGCTTTTAACGTTTCTGCTTGAATTCGCTTTAAAATGCTTGATTTCACAAATTAATATTATTATCATAGTTTTTAAATTAATTTAACGTTAATAAGTACATTTTATCAGTTTTAACCATATGTCCAATAGTTAGCACCGAAATTTTGGAGCGAGTTGATATTGTTATTACGTTTACGACAGATTTTTAGTTGTGACGAAAAAAAACCAATTTTCAATAACATATGATTCTGACTTGATGTTTTGCGTCTTGTTCCAGGCCTTAGGCTTAAATATTAAATTAAATTTGAAAATATCCGCACGCCTAAGTTTGCAAGTGCAAGGCCAACCAGTGGAAGTGCACTTCTGTTCGCGACTTGAAAACAATTGTTAATAAGACGGAACGAATACGATGTGCATTCTAGATTCTCGAAATTTTCATATCTTTAATTTGATCACGATGAAAAGAATTTTGTTATCTTGTATTATGTTGAGACGGAAGAGAAGATTTTTCTTCTAGAACCTAGCGTTCAAAGAGTGAAAGTTCAGTTGGTGTGAAATATTTTAATCTTACTCTCCTTTTATTGTTTCATTGGTACAAAGTTCTTTTTGTAACTGAAAGAAGTGATGTCGTAAGCTTTTCACACTGTTTTCACCACTTTCGCTGTTTCGCCGCTAACGAATCGGGTTCACTTCACGTTATTCTTGTTTATTGAAGTGTTCTAGCGACGTTAACGGGACTAAAGATCGCAAGGAATCGGATTTGCTTCAGCCACGACTAAAGTGTTCTTGGGGTGTTGAAGTGATAGACTCAAATCTGATTCATAGTCAACAATGGATGGGTAATATCCAGCTTACTTCTTGTAAAACGATTTAGACGCCCTTCAGGACGAGGTACTCGTAGAAATCTTTGCTCCGAAGTTAACAATTGCAGCATCTGTCCTGTCAGGAGCTGTCTTGTGCCGAAAATGTATGATGCTGGTCCATCTGAGATCTACATAGCCTCGGCTGAATTATCTTCTGCGAGCCGGCGGCCCTTCGTAAACGCATGTTGTACTTTGTTAACACTTTCTTTAGGATGTATATTTTTGGACGGCCGGCGTGTTTTCCGTTGCAAATGTTTGTACGAGTACGTTTAAATCCAGTTCCTCAATTTCCGCAAGAGTATCGTTTCACAATACTACACCATAAATTTCTTTTACCGGGAAATATTTTTAAACAAATATCGAATGTCTTTACGCTTTGCCAATTTTTCCATTTTTAAGGAAACTCCAAAATAACTCCTTCTTATGAGCAAACCTATTATATGTTAGCATGAAACTTTATCTGTCCTCTTCTGAAAATTCCATAAATCTAGATTACAAACATTACCATGTATAGTTATCAGGTTGGGGCAGGTCGGGTGTTACTCACATAGTATGATTGCAAAAGTGACACAAAGGACTTGTCGGATTTTCTTAAAAAGTTTTTTTCTATAATTTTTATTATTTTTTCCCCACCGTCCCCTACGTACCGCCTTTTCAGTTTGAGAAACACTTATTATTAATTTCTGTTCGGGAAGCACGCACTGACACTGAATCTTTGGTGTTGTTTCAGTTCATTTTTACTATTTTATCCCTATCTTAACTAAAACTTGTTGTACTTTGTTCTTTAAATGCACGTCTGCAAGGAAATATGAAAAAGTGGTAGGTACTTTCTCAACTTTCTGAGAGTACCATAATTTCGGTACGGTACATCTTAAGTACTGTTGGAACACTTATCAGTTTCGATACAAATTTTTCCATGGCCTACTTGAAAGTTAAAACATTAGTAAAGGTCGCGGCATAATATCCCTGTGCTTTCCAGCGATCTCCACAACGCCAGTGCTCTTGTTATGTAGCAATACTTTTATTTCTCTAACATTTTCCTCAGTAATGGATGTTGCGAGGTTATCTTGGGTCTCCTAGAAAATTTTATAGGACTCAAAAAACAAGAGATGTTCTTGGTTAAAAGGTTTTTATCTTTTGATGCGTTGTGTCACTTGTGACATAGACTATATTAAATTTCCGTGGGGGTATGTGTAACATCCATTACATCCGATAGAACCACCTTTTATTACATCATAAAAGGCTTCTAAAGCGGCATAAGATTATCTGACCATGTGTCCATTTATTTTTGTCTTTAATTTGTCGGTCGCAAATTTTTGAGATATTTTAACGTGGTTTGATACATTGGCGTAGTTTATCAGATTGGATCAGACCAAATTTTTTCCCATATAAAGCCTTATATCGAAAATTTGTTATATGAAAGGAAATAGCAATTTCTATAACATCTCGACAAAGATTGCTGAACAATGGTAATGGAAAGTATTCCAGCACACATAACTTCCATTCCAGTTCTCATAAAAAATAATCATTTATATAGCGACATAAGCAGATTTTTAATAGAAAGTAGATTACCAACAAAATGATCTTTGGCGAAGTAGTAAAAGGTGTTAAATTCGGACTACGTTTTGGACTCGTTCCCATATAACGAGGGCTCCCATGAAACATGTGCCTCCGTATGAAATGTTTTGATCACGAAGATCACGCAATATTGTACAGGGATTTTAATCGCGGACACAACGCTTTTACTTGTTCTTATACTCTCAGGGCGTGGCCGAACTTGTGTTTGCTTTTAATATCCAATTTCGCAGAAATTTCTCAAATCATTTTCGGAAGATATTGTCGAATACTTTAAATTACATCTTGCATAATAACTCGATTAATGTGAATCGTACGTTTATGTTATTTGAAAAGTGCCATCTCGTTTACACATACATATTACCACGAAGATGTCGCGCTAAGAGTTTCAGGTCACTGCACATGATATTGATTACTGCTTATTAACTTAACGCAGGCATGCTCGCACATTTATTGATGAAAAATCATATCCTACATGGAGCCATGTAGTGCTTTCAGTTAAATATTTTCTAAAATTTTTTTAAATTAAATTTTTTTCTTCTAATTTAAAGATAATTTTTTACGTTGAAGGAAGAAATGCTAAAGTTTTTATTTAGTATAGAATTTGTAAACATTTGTGTAACAAATTCTTTAGATCGTCTGAACAAATAATAACAAAAGCACGAGTAGAAAAAAAGACGAATGAAAAACAAAAATAAACAAACTTTAATTTCTTTCCCAAAAAGTAGAAGAAGAAAAATGAAC
This sequence comes from Glossina fuscipes, assembly GCF_014805625.2. NCBI lineage: Eukaryota > Metazoa > Arthropoda > Insecta > Diptera > Glossinidae > Glossina > Glossina fuscipes. Next base: position 2,826,266 of record NW_023998416.1, read on the forward strand.
AAAAAAAAAAAAGAGGAAAACAACAAACCTTTGTGTGTTGTTTTATTTTTTTTGAATGTTTTTTCTAGAGCGTTAACCTATTTTGTCATATGTACATATGTAGGCTGTGTTTTCAGTTCAACGCATACAGTCATAATTGTCATTCATGTTGTTAATAATGATGTTGCTTTTGGTAATGATGATAATGTTGGATGTCATTATATGCAACAACAGCGACAAACTACTTGAATTGTTTGCATGTACATGGCGCGATAATCCTTAGAAGCTAAATGACTACAATAACATTTCTGTGTGTGCACGTATCACTCTGTTTGAGGGTGTAATACTATATACATGAGTGCACACATGTGCAAGTGTAAGTCGTAGAGGGCCAATGAAGCAATTCTCTTTAACTTATGATAATAGCTGAATAGTGTTTGCGTTTTTCTTTTGGCAAATTGTGTCAGTTCAAGCTAAAATTAACTCTAACAGAATTTTATGGTTTAAAATTGGTACAGGCTTTTAACATTTCCTATTTGCGGTAAGAGTTTATATACGTTAACTCGACTTTAAGTTCACATTAGATAATTGCACTTAACATGTGTAAAAGCCCATAATATATAATGCCCTTAAGGTAAAGTGCATGATAAAAATCAAGTGTAACATGTAAGCTTGACGCATGGGATTTACTCGCAAATTATACAAAAGAAAAAAAAAAAAAAAAAAAAAAAAAAGTGAAAGATAATTGAAGGTTGACTTTACGGCATATTTTGGATTTTTAATAAATTTCTATCGTAATTTAAAATTTAATTTTTTATCTATGTTTTATTTTTTTATTTTTTTCTACTATAATTTTGCGGTTTATTTTGTGCGGTTGTGTAGGTGTTATTTTGTTGCTTTCCCGCTAAATTAATTGGTTTTAATTTTTTTTTGATAATTTTTGGCTTTGTTTCTATTTTTCTTTTTTCATACTTGCATTTTCGTTTTAAGCCTTCTGCATATGATATATAATGAAAGGTTTATACATATTTTCATATTCACGGCCGAAGCATAGGATGTATGCTAGATTTTTCATTTCATTTGCAAAAAAAATTCTGGGTTTCTGTAAAATACAAATTTCATTGATCAACGTAAGATACTTTCTTTCTTCTGCTTCTTGTTCTTCTTCTTGAAAAAAAAAAAAATTATTTTAACTCATATGTCGATCAAAAACTTTATCAGAAGTATCTAGAAGTCTATACTAAAAGTTGCCTTGGTTGATTAGTGCACCAGGTATACAATTATTTAAGCAAATATTTTGCATTTGTTTTTTTATTTTTTTTTATTTCCATTTAAGGTGGTGGGTACAAAACATTCGCTCAAAGGCGAATATAACTCTCTTTTAAGTTTTCAGTTAAAATTTGCTTTTATATTTGGGATGTGGTTTCGGCTTCGGGGTTGAAAGTTTGTTGTGGTTTCGTGTGGTTGATATACATATATACGATGCTATGGATATAAAACCTTTAAAGCAACAGAAAATGACGCGTAATGTAATTGACTACTGTGCCAAAAATATTTTTTTTTTTTGTTTTTTTAAATTTTTAAATATAACTATTTTTAAATACTTAAATCTAATATTTTACTGTAACTTTTGTAAAAGGCATCGTTTGATAAGCAGGCTTTTTGCGATTATTTCCTTTACTTTTAATAATTAGCGCAATTTTTTCCTCCAATTTCTTTATTAAAAAATGAACGAAATTAATCTTTGCTCAGCAGTACGCTTCATCACTTTTGGTGCGGGGTATGCTAAGCTTTTGCAGATGTACGTACGCTTAAAATAGGACCACCTTTTATTATGGCAAGCAGTTCAGAATCATTTTCGGAATCGATCTAAGCTCGTTTGTCCCTCTGCCCGATTGATATCTATCCGTTTAGTGTTCAACCTGAAGATGGCATTTTTTAATACACAACAAACTGTTTTGCCTTTGGCAATCGCCCCTGAAACACCTTATTTTCAAAAGACGTTATATTCCTCGTCAAAAACCCCTGAGTAATAGTGTTTTAACATCCTAAATGGAAGGCAAGAACTTGAATCGGATAGGATGATATTTTGAACCCCATCGCTTAGACAAAATTCTAAGAAAAGCGAATCTTCACGTAGTAAAAAGGTATAATTTTCAATATTTCACGGTCAAAATTGATCAACAAAAAGTAACTTGACATAAGAATCAATTGGGTTCAAATTTGAATCACATTTTTTTGGAAGTCATTCCATGTAAGAGTTCTCACGAAAACGAAGGCCTTACACCTAAACGAATTCTGATCTTTAACAAATTAATAAAGTTTTCGAAATATTTCTGTCTCTCTCTCTCTCTCTCTCTCTCTTTAGATGAAAATGAATTAATGAACGGCTATATCAAAAGAAGCGGTGCGGGATATTTAATGGTAGTCTTTACTAGACTATAGTGTTTTCATTTCCTTTCACATACTTTACTCTTTTCAATTGATTCAATGTGTATGACATTAACATCCAGGTCTAGCGGAGATTCTTAGATTTTGTAGAACAAATTTAAAATTTCAGGAATTTTCATGTATGATAGAAAAAGGTTAAGCGTACTTTTACAGAATAGTGTTTCACTGCAGGAGCTTCATTTGCATACAAGAGATCGAAAAAGGCTACAGCTAAGAGAATTTTTCGTTAGAAAAAAAAGGCGTACACATCGGAGGAGGTTCTCTTTTGACTACAAGTAATAGTAATGAGGAATTGCGTAAAGAAATATAAGACAGTACAAGACATTCGCAGGACGAGATTCAAGTCCTTAAAGGAAAACTTTTCGTCACCTTGTTAAAGCGAACACAATTCTTCTTTCGTCCAACGTTTTGCCTACGTTTATGTTTAACTATGCTATCGTATACTTTTGTGGTAATTATTTGGATTATTTAAGGCTTTCAACAGATTTTAAACTCTGCACTACAGATAACCTTTGCTGGTAATAATATGAGAACTAAAAAAAAAAAAAAAAAGAAAATAAAAAAAAAAAACACAAAACTAACAAAAACTTCAACCTATAGTTTATCGCTAAACAATGCCCTGTAAAGAGCATAAAACATAGACAAAAAGGAAAAAAGAAAAATGAAATAGCAAAACAGCAATTATTATAGGAGGTGAAATAAAAGAAGTCACAGGAAATTAACATCAGGAATCGAAAATAATGCTTGTGCTAAAATGGTAACAACAATAGCAAGAGCGATAATAACAGGAATTGTAGCACAAATCGAGCAAAACAATAATAGCTTGACCACAAAATAAATGGTTTTACAGGTCCTTAAAAGAAAGAGAAATCAAAAAAAAAAAAAAAAAAAAAAAAGAAACAAAAAACAAAATAGAAAAAGTTCAGCCCGAACCGAAACCATTTATACTCAGCACTTGCTTAAAAGAGGACTAGAAGCCTAAACACTGCGTGTACAACATTTGATGGCGAGACTGTATGACGTGATAAACAATATTTAGCCATCACTCTTTGATATTCGATTAGGCGCTATGAAGTGCACTGCATTCCCTTGACATGCTTTGGACATAATTGTAGGAATTTTCGATAATTATGGACAAGGATGAGTAAGCAAACACTTAACTGCTATTCATTGCATACTTAACACATTTTTTGAAATCCGAGTTTAAGAAAAAGTAAAAAATTAGCGACTTGTCTTACTAATGGTGAACGGACTCGTCCGAATCAATTAAGATAAATATGGGAATCGAATGTGAGTCTAAGTGCGTATTTTTAAAGAAAATAAAAAGCCATAGTCGAGATTTTAATGGACTGACCAAAACGTAGGCATTTTAAAAAAAAATTTCATTAGCCGCCTATATAATGTCGTATAGGCTTTATGGAATCTCAAATGCTTATGGCCATTGTAAACAGTTGAAAAGTGTAGCATCTTCCTCAGAGGCACTAAGTAAGCTTACCTAAGGGAGAAAAGTACAATGAGGGAGAGTTTTACATACGCATCCAACTTGAGACGAATCTTTGCATCCGCCATCTCCTGTTTTTAAGATAATGTCAACTAATAGAAATTGAGTTAGCATAATATTTATGGCATCAAGTGAAAGATGATCCTATTATTTTACTGGCTTTTAGTTTGTAAGCTAATGAAAGCTATAAAAACGAAAGCGATTTTCCTCTACTTTTTCATGCTATGGCTATGAAATTTTTAAAGCAAGATATGGATAGACTATCGACACAGACACTGTCGTGTTCGCCAAACGTCTTTGTTAATAGTTATTATGGGCGAGGTGACTTCTAAGAAAAAGTGATTTTAACGTTATAGCATTTAAAAGAGTTTGTCATTATCATGCTTTACAGTTAAAGACAAATTGATAATCGTTACCTTCTCCGAATGACGGCTGACAGTGCTTTGGTGCATGGGTAAAGGGTCGTTATTGTATGCGAAACCCAATACGTTAAAAGTTTCTTGGCAATAAAGAGTTTATGTTACATATGAAATGTTCAAATCAATATGCTTCCAGCGATAAGTACAGGAAAAAAACAAGTTGGCAATAACTAGAAACTCTACGCATTAGAATCATTAAGCAATGGAAAGGAAGCCACAGCCAAAGAAATGTGGGAAGTATTATTGTATATCTAAGGTATAAATTTTCGTTTGATGCAGTCGAAAAAATGAAAAATAATGAAAAGAACAAATCCTTTATATAAGAAACAGAAATCGCATAATTAAAGTTTAAAATAATTATAATTTAATGTAATAATAATTTAATGTTTATTACTGACGATAGTTCACAGACGACAGTTTTACAGAATAATCATGACGTACCAAAAGTCGTTCTTTAAGCTAATCGCAATCTTAAAACTAGAGAGTAAACTTATTCATTTATTTTTTGTGGCCTTAATATCTTGCATATTCCAAGCCTAGAAAGACAAAGCAATCATATATATGGACATAAGAAGGGAAAGAAAGGTATGAAAACTACATTTTTATAATAAAATCTATGCTCGTAACTTTCACTGCAGTTTGCGCACATAGCGAATTTTAATTATATACACATACACAAACACACTAGTATCTTGAGTGAGTACGTATAAGTCTCTAAAGCGTTTTGCTGATATGCGTCCGTTTTTTTATTAAACAAGCATTTGGAGAAAGAGAGAGATATGGCTGGTATTGAGATAAGATCACACGGTAACAGAGAGATTATTCACGACCTCCTTTACAATGTATAAAGAAAACCTACTTTGTTAGGCATATGCGGCTTATTTGGTCGATAGAGGTTCTTTTGCCACTGAAATTCTACTTAGTTCTGAGGGATATTTCTATCTGGTTTGAGCCTAATATCTGATTAATGTCTACTTGGGACTCTTTTTACATTGAGATTTTAAATTTTCCTGGGAAATATTTCGGATCGGGTTTTAAGTCAATATATGTAGTCGGTTATGAGTTGTGGCAAAGCAATCCTTATATCGTTCAACGCCAAATGTTTGGATCAGCTTTCAAGCCAATATTTGTAGTCAGTGTATTAACGTAAAACTTATATCGTTCAATGTGGTAGGCCGACCCGTGGTGTTTAAATCTCTTCGCACGTCTTTGGAACGACCTGTTCGCAGCGTAGGCTTTTATCGTCCTTCCAGAGGTTTCTGCTTCCAAATCCAACATATATTAACGTCCTCCTGCCTCTTCTAGCTATAATTCTTCCTAACCAATCTCGTATCTAAGTATGTCAGGGATATCCTTTCGGTGGCTAGGCAAATAAATAAAAAAAAGCACGTATTGGTGCTTCTAATTTGAACATGTCTGCGTTTAAAAGTTTGAAGCTACAAGTTTTCAATGGTTTTTTGGATTGATTGCATCTGTTGGTTTCATAGTCTAAAGCAAAAATTTCTGCAATAAGTTTAAGTTTTCTGTTTGCAACTAATACGATCTTGAATATTCGTAACGGAGAGGAGATGAGGTGGAGGGAAAGGTGCGTTTAATTATATTACGAATATATTGCATTGGTTTTCTGTGGCTGTGCGGTAGCTAAAAACGCACAACCTTATATATATGCTTCGGCATATATAAGCTACGGCTTATATGCCTCTGTCGATGGGTATTCATATTTCGTTTTGCCGTGTAAAACATACATCTGCTTACTTATCGTTCATTTAAAAAAGTAGTTTTCACTGCGCAAAAGACTTGCAAAGGTTTAAAGCGGTTAAATGATAACATTTACAGGCAAATCTATTTACATGTACAAATACATAGCCGATTATCTCTAAGCAACCATTTTGATTTTCTGCTACCAGTCGTGACAGTTAAAAAGTTAATTGCAGAAGGTTGAGCTCGTCTAATATGAACCAGTTTAGGTGTTAAAATAATTTGCTTGATAATGTTGTAAAAACTACCCGATAATTTCTAAATGTTTTGTTGAAGGTTAACTTAACATCGTTTTTTGTCTTATCATTTAAAAGAAGTGCTTTCCAGTACTTTTCACCCTTAATATATTTTGTTTATATTTTATTGCTTTATGCTTGAGTCACTACTAGCTCTCCTATCAACAGGCAATTTGTTGTGCTTTTTTCTTTTATTCTTTTGTTAATTGTTATTTAGAAAAGGGCTTTTGGACTTTTTTATTTTTCGGATTGTCTGTGGACGGTTCTTTTTATTATATCCATACAACTATGTTAATTCAAATGTTCAGAAGGCAGGTGAATTTTAATTGAATTTTTCTTTATTTTCATCTTTTTTTTTTTTTTTTTTGCTCTGAATGCTTTTCACAAGTAGAAAGGTTTTTTTGTTTCCTTTGAGTCGAACCTGTCAGTAAATCCTGGGATTGTTTTTAATATATAGGAGATGAGGTGTATGTGTTAAGCTGATTATGCTAACAAAAGATAATATTATGCGGGGAGAAAAGGATATGAAAATTAATTATATTTATATTACTAAAGGATTTAATGAAGTTGCAAATGTAACTTGAAATTAATTTAAAATATATTTTTAACAAAAATTTTGAATATAAAAAAGCGATATAAATACTTGTATTAATTGTTAGTGTTAAAATTTATCTTGAAATTTATTTGTCTCCTCTCTACCTAGGATTTGCTTTCGTTACTTTTGCAATTTGATTACAATCCCCAAGAGAACTTACTATATGTTCAACTAATACTACGATAATCCGATTAGAGAAAACTGAAGTTTGATTGAGATATGGTAGCGTTTATATAGCGTAACATAATACTATGGTTGTAATACAAAAATTGAAATTTTTCTGAATTTAATTCAATTTTTTATACAAAATTTCGGTGATAATATTCTGGAAAGGTCACCGAAAGGCCTGAAAGGGGTCTGTTACAAGTTGTAATAGTAGAGACTGGAGATTGCAAACTATGAACAATGTTATTTACATAAACGCAAGGAGTCAAGCCATGCATGTATATTGGATTTATGAAAATCCGGCTTCTCTCACAAATTATTTGAAGCCAAAGTTAAGCTTTTAAAATTTATTTTCACATTAGAAAATACTATTATTTATTCTTCATATCTACTCTCTACAGGAATCTACCAATTTTAGCCAACAATAAAATGAAAATAAATTTTTGGATCTTTGAATATTCTAGGATTGGTTTAACCAAGGACGTATACAAGCTTTTCGCAACATAAAGCTCTTTCGATCATCTTTTAGTGAAACCTAAAAGCGATTTAGCTTTGTTAACAGAAATCTCAATATGAACGTTAAACCTGAGGTTAGAGTCAAGAGTGATTTTTCAGTCGCTAAAACATGATACTGACTTGAGAATGTAGTTATTAATTATATATGACTTAGGCAGCAAGCTTACTCTCGAAAATAAAAATTGTTCTCCATCCACGTGACCAAATTATTCGAATCACACGGGAGATGATACGTATCAGCGAGTCAATCGAAAGAATGGTAAATTTTAATATATCATCTCCACAAGTCTGGAATTCTGAATACAACTAGCGACACATTTACAAATAGAAAGAAAAGTATTTGTACGTATAAGAATTGAAAAACTATTCGGATGAACCAATGATGACAACTTTAAGAAGAAAAATGTGGGTTAAGAAAATTGTTATTTTACGGACATTTGTTGTGAGATATTAAAAGTGTGAAATTTTTTTTTTCATAACTTTTCCAAGGTCACTTTTCATATGTCAATGTGTTATCCAAAAATGGTTGATCTGATCCGTTTTCATTACGATCCGTCGTTGGTCCAAATAATATCAGCTTACCAGAAATCATTAAAATATATTTCGATAATTGCTTGCGCCGGTTTGTACGTTACATCGTGTTATGTATACATCGACAGTTATGCGTAGACGATTCAGAATAATTATCTAAATATTAAAAAGTGAATTTAGCTGTAGTTCTTGTGGATGTTGCGTACGGTCTCAAAAATGTAATATACTTATGCTAAAAATAGCTAGCAAAAAGGACGTTGCCCCGGGTGAGGATCGAACTCACGACCTTAAGATTATGAGACTTACGCGCTGCCAACTGCGCTACCGAGGCTATGTTGATTTATCGTTACTTTAAACATTTGATGTCAACCTTAAAATTTAAACTAAAATAAAAGCTACAACTAAAAAGACTTAAAATATAAAGCAAATATATTTTATCATTAAAAATCTGAACACTATCAAGTGGCTTTTAATGAATGCTGTTTTCAAGCCCATACCTCAAAATTTTTGTACGTATAATGCCATGTTATGATAAATAAAAGTAATTGAATAAACTGTAATTTTAAAAAAAGAATAGTTTTAACGCTTCTTTTTTTTTTTTTTTTGCAAACACTTGGAATATGATGAATAGTAAAATCAATGGCTTAAATGTCATAGAATTCTGCAAAAAAGTCGATGAGGGTTCATATCTATTTACAGTTCATATTAAAAGTTTATGAGGAAAGGACATTTTTCTATTTTAAAAATTAATTTAATCATTTCGTATGGGTGACGCTGAAAGTGTTCTAAAGCACTTACAACGTAATTATTTAATGGCAATCAATGATGTTTTTGCTAAATAGGTAAGAAGAGATTGAAAATGATAGCTTGCGTAACGTTTGTATAGAAATCAGAGATTTTTCATACATCATTACATTAAGAAACGAATATTGCATGTAAAACCAACATCTATGCACAATAAACACCTTTTCAAATAGTGACCTGAAACTCTCTAAATAAGTGTCCAAGAAAATATCTCATTCGCACACAGTCAATTCAATGTGTATGCATTTATCTACGCCTTACTGCACATTCAAGAACATTTATCTACAAGAGCTTTATATATCCGTTTCCGGTGTAAAGAGTTTTCATATGAGATGTCCAATCTACAAGCATTTATATATGGAAATATATACCATATATATATATATACATACCATGCAATTGGCATACGTCGCATGCAAATTACATTTTAAAAGTAGATGCGACAGTCGCTGTAGTGCAAGAAACATCAGCAGCAATATAAAATTAAATCAAATAAAATTGAAAATAAATAAATGTTAAGGCATGTTTGCCTGTATCTGTGCGAGAGACAAGAGAATGAAAAGAATGAAGACAAGCAAGTATGTCATTGTTAGGTATTTGCATGCGCAGCCACATGAACTAGCATATAAAAAAAGATGTGAATTTATATATACATATATATATATATATATATATGCTTCCACAACCTCGAGCCACACACTAACGCTGCAGACTAAAGATAACCTCGGACATGATTCTGGTCTTTGCATTCACATTGTCAACGTAAAAGGAAAGGCGGCAGGTTATAGTCGGTATAGTGTTGCGAAGAACTAAATCAGATATAGAAGCGGAGTCATTACAAGTACAAAAGTCAATGATGGAAATAACTAGCACAGAATAGCGAACATAAGCATAAAGAGGTAGGGCAGGCTGAGACGGCAAAAACGTATTCATTTACGTACATACATACATAGATCAAGAGAATGTTTTATGCAGTTGTTGCCCTTGGTTTTAAACATGACAATCTTTGCTATTAAAACAGTGAGTGTATGTGAATATCTGTGCGTCTGTGTTTGCATCAAACATAAGCCGAGATTATCCGGAAAGTTCAATTAAAATTCAATCTGTGCAAGTTGGCGCTACTATTATATACGTACATATGTATATATATATATATATATATATATATATATATATATATATACGCAAACGTTGTCATCATTCTCTAGCCAGTTGCCAGCAGTATATGCGTCCGAGTTTATTACACAAGCATAGATGGACAGACGGACATGTGACAGTTATATCGAGTTGTTATATTCGTTTTGAAAATGAAAAAAAAAAAAAACAACTTTTTTTTCCAACTTTTTGTACCTCTAGGACTTCACAGTTGGCAGTGGTATGTATTTTATTATTCTGCTAAAAATTCCTCTGTGAGAAGAGATTTTTTTTTGTTTTTATAAATTTCACATACTTTATATATATACATATCCACAAACATTTAAATAAATTTGTCACTGAACTATATGTCTGTTTGTGCGCTAGCGACACGTACATAGATGTGTGTGAAGAATAAAAATGGCTTTTATTTGGTATTTAAAATAAAAGATTTTTATACGCTCTCCATGCCGTATAGGGACATCTATCCATAAATGCGATAAAGCCATGCTTTAAGTAAAAAACATTTATATGTGCGCATATTTAGAGAAAGAACGAGTTCCTGCATGGGTTCGTATGTTAGTGATTTCACTCATGCATTTGTTTGCGGCTTATTTTATTGAAAAGTCATTTCATTTTAACTTGATAGGTTTTCACTTGCATATGTAACTCGATTCATTTATGTATGTATATATATATATATATATGTACGTTTTTGTGAATATATATGACACAAACTGATGGCACATCAACGGCAGTGGCAGAAATCCACAACAACAACAACAAATATAATAATATCGTTTGAACAATAAGCCAAGTACCGGAAACGGATATTAAAACATGAGCCAATGGTTTGATAATAATGAAAAACGTTATAAAATGCATACCCCAAACAACAAATGCATACCCTTTGAAGCCAATAACAAGCACCATCGGAACAACGGTGATCACCTTGAATTCTTATTTATTATAAATTAAAAAGAAACTCATTTACAAGCGAATATATTTCACACAACTGCACCAGGAGTTTTTTCTCAAAATTTACAATAGAAATTTTTCAAAAAATTCTCATGATTGGAAGCTAAAATGAATACTTTTTTTAAATTCTATTCGTTTTTGTGTGAACATTCGTAAAGATTTGAATAATAGCTTAACATTCAACGGAACTAAATATGCTGTGAATATATTCTCTTCGCCACATGGATGTTGTCTTTTTTCCATAATATGCGACCGGCAATTGCGTCGCATTCGCATGATATTATTAGGAATCTTAACCAAAGACTGCAGGAATTAAAAATTTATTTTCGCAAATACAAATTATCCATTAATGCTGAAATCCAGACAATCTATTTCACTAGAAGGCAGTTTGATTGTTTTAGACTACAATTTATATAACTAACTATTTATATAACTAACAGCCAAATATCTAAGCACTAGCCTATCGCAGTTGCCTGTATGGGCCAAAGGAGACTGTTGGCATGGCAGGTTGTAAAATAGTTCAGAACATAGCCTCAGTCCATCTGGTAAAAAAGTTTAGATGGTCCGTTTGTCTCCATAAGGGTTTCTGAGTGTGTAATTGTCTATGCAACATTTATTGAATAGAAAGTTTATTATAATATTTCGTTACAAAAAAGTGATAATGTTTGTACATGCACAATTTGTTACACTAAAAGTGTAAGTCACCCCGTTAGCATGTAACCGGCATAGTCTTGTAATACGGTGTTGCGAACAATGTAACGATTTTTAATTTTCGCTAAATTTTCAACGAAATAAATTCTGACAACATCGACAATACTTCGTTACGCAAAAGCGTTACGAATTGAGTCTTCAAAATTAATCTTCAAAGATGTTGCGACCATGTTTTCGAACTAAAATGGGATCATGCTAACACTAATCTTAAGTAAGGAAATCTATTATAAAGTTTTATATCAAAAAAAATTCGATAAAATAAACTTACATGAGTTGTGCGCCAGCACAAGCATTTGCCATCCGGCTTGTATTGCATATGTTTACACGTTTTAAACTTAAAAAATATTTTCATTTTGTATGAGCAATACATCCGAAAAATCCGATACGTATTTCCGGAAAATTTTTGTTGTTGTTCGTGACTATGCTCTTCGTTTGCATGGGGTCTACTGTGTAATGCTTGTGTCTAAGCCAACGTTAAAAGAATTTTTTGACAAGACTGGAGACTGGATACTTAACTCTCGGAAATATGAATATGTAGTTACTGGCATATTGGACGTGAAAGCTCATTATAGATGCACGCAACAATTGCAATGCAATTAGCAGATCCTTAGCTGGGCATTACAGCGATAAATGTTGTATGAGGATGAAGCGATAAATTAGTAGATTATGTTACCATATTCAGTACTTTTATTATTTTAATAATAGTTTATTAATAAATAAATCGCAATGTATGCGGTGTACCAAAAAAAAAAAAAAATCTGCTTACCAAGCAAAAGAAGAACAGTTCTGTGTAAGTCAATGTGAATTTTTATGTGATTGATCTAAAATTTAAAAATGTATAAAGCCGATAGCCTTAGATGCTGGTGCTCTTAAGAGTTTAGTTTTAGAATTTAGAATTCTCTGGCGAATTTGATAGCAATAATAATAATAATAATAATAATAATAATAAAAATGTATAATTGTAAATTCTTTTATTGGCATTTCTTAATTGTTATGAAAGAATTGTTTTATACTTTCAAACTTATACTTTCTGATGGTTTATTGAAAATATTGTAAATTATGCTAAATAAAACAGGATTTCTGAAATTGAAATGGTATGATTTTTTTTTGTACCGTAGCTAACACAGTAAGCAAGCATTTTTATAAAGGTATTTCCTCCTAAGGCTTTCAGGTATTTATTACATAAATTTAATATTCATTTAGATGTAAACATTCTGCCCTGGAATTCTTGGTAAATTATATAGCGAGCTTTGGGTAAACTAAAAACAAAAAAAAAATAAACAAAAAAGAAATGAACAGAGAAACTAAATACAAAGCAGAGCTGTAATTTAGATAGATATCTTAAAAATTTGCTAGTTTACTTTACATATATAATCCTTTTTGAAACTCAACTCTCTACCCAATCGCGTTAATACTTCGCGCACAGTACATCTCCTTTAATTGATTCACATTCATAAATTGTCGCAACGTTTTAGAAGTTTTAACCTTTGGCCATTTCAGTAGATCGTCTAGAGAAGAGAAAATATTGTGTCATAGCCGACGTGTTAAAGCTATTGACATAGTCTTGCTGTTATAAAAGATATTTATTAATTATTGCTGAAGACCTTTAAAAATAATAAACAAATGGAAAAATAGTTGAAGGAATCAAAAGGAAGCAAAAATTAAGGATAATGTACTGTAGATATGCGCATACGTATAAATATTTTCCATTATGGCGCTGACTAATGCAAAGTTTTTGTATAGTTTAGGTGTAGTTTTGTGTGGCTGTACAATGAAATCTCGTAGCAATAAAAAACGGAAATGTGAACTTAAGTATTTGCCGTATTTGCTTGTTATGCGTTTCATTTTTCCGTTTTGCACTCGCTGGTATTTTTTTATTTTTTTTCTCTTTTTTTTTTTTTTTTTTTGAGTTCGTTACAAAGTTAAATATTTACCTTTCTTGTAAGTATGCGTTCTTGCGCGCGCGTGTGTGTGTTTGTGCTCGTGTCTGAGTGTAGGTATTTGGTGGGCTTGTACGTTGTACAGGAAAAATTTATTTAATCTAAAATCGTATGCAAGTTAGTACTTAAGAGAAGGAAAGAATAAAACTTAGTTTAATGTGAAATTATTGAAAAAAAAATGTTAAACGAGTTGAAGAAGCTACTTAGGGCATTTTCAAAGTTCAAATTAATCAATATACAAAGTATTTATTGAGTACGAAATGTACGAAAGGTGCATATGTTCAAAGGTCTTCTCATCTTGAATGTTCGACAAGTTATGAGATTCGTCGTGGCAGAGAATACTTCTACGTTGTTTTCTGTGCAACGGATCGTGTTTCCATCTGAATTGATCTGATCAATCTCCGGGCACGCTACACAATTGCGAGCTCTGCTTGAATATATTAAATCTCTTTGAACATAACTTCGAGGTCTTTCCAATGCCAACAATTTATGGTTTTTTTTGATTTCTCTCAAGAGCGATCAAAACAGTTTGCCCTGTTTACCTTCCTGATCATTTTTGAACAGGGAAAAATAAGAGCCGTTAGATTAACATCTGTTTTTGAATAATTACACAGTCATGCAAATATATCGTTCACGTTCGTGTTGTTACTTTTGTTTTGAACCTAAATATTTGTTGATTTCTGTACAGTGTCGGGAAAACAACGTCTTCTTCCAAACAAGGAAAGTCTACAACATGCAATGAATTATTATTTCGTGATGTTGTTCTTAAGGAATCATTGATGATTTCTTAAACTTTATGGAAATGCATTGCTTAGGCGGACTAATGACACTTTTTTTTTTATTCCAGGCTTTCCTATGCTCCTCAACATTATTCTTTTGCCCTTGTGAAGGCTTCTTCAATTGTCTTCTTTTTGGAAGCGATGCTTGTCGAGATAATAGGTAGATTTGCACATTTTTCATTCTTCTTTATACTTGTTCTCCTATGAACCAGGTTGGCGATTGAATTAAAGTAACAATTCGCTGCACTGCCCTAAACGGTTGAATGCAGGTTTCCGTCAAAGTCCATAAAAAACTTTTGGTTGCAGAAAAATTTCACGAGTCAGTTCCATTTTTTGCGAGAGATGAAATCCAATATTTTGCTTCCTATCGTTAAAAATGCACAGATAAGAAGGTATACTTCACAGGAGTGAATATGTGATTGTGACTAAATAAATCATAAAATTGGCATGAATCGAACGTATTTTTTTTCTCTTTTCTTTCTTCTGTTAATTAGATTCTGCGTAAGACTTCCGCAGGATAATTATTAATAGTTGACAATGCGATGCGGCTGCCGGGCCAGGAATTGCCTTCGAAATTCTTATTCAAATTAAATGGAGGATGAATATATACTCAATTTATTATAAAAATGCAATTATTTTAATTTCGTTTTCTTTATTTTCAAACTACTTTTATTCGATATCTAGGCCTTTGCCAATATAAATTTATATATGCCTGTGTTGATTTTGGCGGTGTTCTGCGTTGACGTTCCATTTGCAGTTTTTAATTTTCAATCACATAAAGAGTCCACTTTTTACCTCCTCGCATTTAGTTAGTCATTTCAATTTTTATTTTCTATTCTTTCCTGCGGTCTATTGCAGCAATTTCACACTTCGCTTTTGTATTTTAATTGAAAAACTTTATTTTACATTTGGTTTTCAATTAGATTTTTTTTTCTTTTTCCCTCTATTTGTTTTAATGTTATACTCACCAACAATCTGTTGCAGAACTATTCATTTCACGAAAACGTTTGCAACACCCAATGGAAAATTTCAGAGATCCTACTAAGCGTGTATATATTCGGTAAAGTTTAAAGTGCTGGAACGATCTAAGCATGTTCGTCTGCTCGTCCATTTGCC
>NW_023998416.1:2841888-2852687 GCF_014805625.2 Glossina fuscipes
AAATTTCAAATTATAGCATATTTCCGATCGCTAGTTTTGATAAAAGTGTTTGAAGTTTTTAAAATTCAGTCTCCTTATTGGAAATTAAAGTGAACTGACCATAAATTCAATAAAGGCTATGGGCCAAGCTGTATCTTTTTATCCCAAATTCTTTCTAGTTTTGAATCTGCTTGTATATAAATCATTTGTGATACATAAATATAACTTAAGAATTCGTCTCTTTTCTGCAGCGCTTGCAGGGTTAGAAACAACGTAAAATGACGGTGACTCATTTGAAGTCTTTTGTCGGTACATAAGATAAACTTAGGGTTTTTCGCGCTTAAGTGGTAACATCAATTTTTATGTGACCTTCTGCTTCGTTTGACGTTGTAGCAAGACTTGAGATATGTAACATTTTTTTTTTTTTTTACAGAACATAATTGCGATGTAGCTGCCTTTGCAAAAATCTGTTTTACCGTTAAAGACCATAATGTTGTACTTAGAACGAAGAATATCTGACGCAAAATCTAAAATTTGATAACATTCCTTAGGTCCTAGTGAAGATTTTTTTCTTGATTTTGAGTTTAAAATTTTAAGACGATTAGGGAAAAACTGGAGGAACCTACTGCATTCGTATTTACAACCTAGATACTGTATTTATAAACCTAGATACCTGTATTTTATATTTAATTTGCCGCTATTGCTGAGTTTCTCTTGCTTTCAGAACTTTAATCTGGCTTTAAGGCAAAGGGTATGAATAGTTAATCCTATTTTTTATTAATGAACTGGATCAAGAAGGAATATATTATAAAAAATGTACAAAGTGAGGGCATCAGTTTGAGGATTAAGAATGTGGACTATCATAAAATTATCATTAATTTCAATAGTAAACAGATCGAAGGGAATTTGTTTCTAATCGGCAAAAAAGTAATTCAACGAATTCTGGTTGCTATAAAACAGGAACAGAGACTTCTATGTATTGCTAAGCATCAAATATTGTCAAACTATGAGAAGCAAACATATGGAACTGATGTGTTTTAAATAGTGAATTTGTCACATTTATCTTCTAGCTGACATAAGTTTTTTATTTTGCCTTTTTGTAAATCTAAGCGGAACACATTGATACATACCGTGTATGAAGTTCGTTCTTAATTAATGCAATAGCAATAACAAGTCATTCGATGGTTCGTGTAGAAATGAAATATAGAAACAAAAAAAAAAAAATTATATATTATTCTATAAGGAAAAAAAAAATAGATGCCCCGGGTGAGGATCGAACTCACGACCTTAAGATTATGAGACTTACGCGCTGCCTACTGCGCCACCGAGGCTTATGTCCATCATTCTTAAACTTCATATACATTGTAAGTAATAGAAAATAGAACATTTTAAGATTCTGTTAAATTAACGATAAAAAAATAAAAGTTAGAAAAATTGGTTTTCTCTTATTTTTTGAAAAATGTAAATTTATAAAACTATTTTCATACGTTTATAATGCACAATAAAACCAAAACGAAAAGAAATGCTTACAACGATTCTTACTATATTGAATACTTGTTATTGTGCACAAAAAACTCTTGGTATTTTTATATTAGAATAACCTAGATCAGTTTAATGCATTCATAATTAAATTATAATCCATTTAATCGTAGGAATGGCATAAACGAAACGTGTAGCTACGATGTGTTTAAGTGCCGCGATAAAATTTGAATAGATGAAATCATCTTTATGCTTTGGCGCCAAAAAGAACGACTGTAGAAAGCTAAATAGAATGCACGCATTTCCATGGTGCATGGTGCGCCCAGACGTCAAAATATGAAACTGTTAACTCACAGTGAGGCACACAGCTTGCTTTGTATTGCTGGATAGTTCGTTGTATCACTGCTCCAATGTATGATGCAAATAAATGCATTATGTTCAGCGCTTAAACCTGCTTAAGTTGCTTCTGCTCTCAGAGAAGAATATTAAACATATTTGTATATATTTCTAGAAATAAATTTATGTAGAGAAAGCATTTTAAAACTAGGTGTACAGTGTTGAGATTAGAACGTAAATCCGCATCCACCAACAAGGACTTGAAAATAAAATTTTACTCTGTCGGTTTATTCTTTAATCAATCTGGATTTAGACTTGCAATAGTAAGAAATAGAAGAATATTTGGTTTTTCTTTCTTTTAGTCTATTCGTGTAACACGGCGACTTTCCGAAAGGAGGAAAGAAAGGGAAGGAGTGATGGCGGCCACAAATTAGTAGATGTGTGTCCTATAGACAACTTTTATGCTTTTATTAACCGAGCACTCACAATAGTTACGGCCAAAGTAACCTCTATTGCCGTTGAGATTTGGAGCAGCGAACACTAACTCGCTAGTTGGTTCAAATATCGAAGATACTTTAAAGAACGAAAAATGCTTAATTAAGACAACATTTCCTTTTTTTTTGAGGTTGCGTTGAACGAGCACATACAAGTAGCAGAAACTTGAATGCATCACGACATCTCAGCAGGAGGCCTGAGGCTAGATAAAAAAATTTAATCACAGTCTTATTTAAATATATAAAGTAGCATCCTCCGGAATTATTATTATGATGCTCATAGGAATTAGTAAATGCCATTCAATTAAATAAGGCAAATCACCCAACACAAAAAAAAGGAAGAAATATTTGATGCCGCAATTGCATTCATTTAGATTTTAATATGTTGGAGATCAATTTTTTACCCTTACACGATGATTTTCCGTTAAAACTATCCGACATACCGTGCTACTGCTTTATATCGATAAAGAATTTTAAGTGAAGTTGCGCTATACTTGTAAAGCAAAAAGAGTATGTTTGTTTCCCCGTTCAGATAATGGACCGAAATTTCTAAAACAATTACATTGACAGCGTTATTGTCTTTTTGTTGCTTATAGGTAATAATACAACAAGTAGGTAAGCAAGATCTAACTTTCGGTCAACTTGACCGATATAACTTCCAAAGGATTTATTAACGTTGTATGCATTGATTGAAATTTGATTTTCTTCCAATTAAATATACAAATATCTATCTTATTGCTTATGGATTCTAGCAAAGTAATTACTTTAATAATAATTATCATACATTCATAATATCTCGTAGTCTATTCTATGTGTCAGTTGAATTCCTTGGATTGTAAGAGATCTTTAAGTTATTTATGTATCTTTTGATACTTACACGCTTGCATGAATGTATTTATGTACGCGTTCTACGTGTACGTGTGTCTGTCTATTTTAAGTATCTTTGAACAAGTATTTCGTATAGCTGAACATATGTGTTTACCATCCCCAAAGGCATAATAAGTTGCATTACAAATCGAGTTGAATATAAACATTATTATGCGTTTAGATATTCTCATATATATATATATATATACCGACATTCAAATATCTATTTATACGTAGTAACAAATATTTTACAAGAAATATTTTCTATATCTATATATATGCATGTGTGTACATTTGCGTTTGTGCGAAGGCAAACAAAGCACACTCTGTCTCTCAGTGCAATCATAATAATGTAGAAAATGACAAAATGATAATAAAGACTGGCTGGTGTAGATGTGTGTACAAGTGTGTGCACACATTTGTATGTGTTAATGTGCTTAGAGCAATGCCATAAAATAAAGACATATAAACATTACAAAATTATGCAGGGAAAAATTTCGTTTACTTTCTACTACTGATGCTTTGTCTCCTCTTTTTTTTTTTTTGGTTTTCTTTTTTTTTTTTTCCCAAAGACTTTGTGGAAACACATAAGCTTAGTAGTAGGTTTTGTAACATTTTGTTTAGAATATCTGGTCGTGTTGAAATCTGCTTGTTGTTACTGTTATTCAGGCATATCCTTTTTTTTTTTCTTTACTTTTGTTACACTAATCATAAGCATTATAAGTTTGGTATGGCTTACAAGCAGTTTATATGATATGCATACATATTTACAAGGCATTGAAGTTATGTGTATTTTTGAAATGAATTTTATCCTTGAGAGAGCAATAAATGAATGCCTATAAGGAAAATGGGAAAAAACTTAAAATATTAGTCCCAAATTAATTACCTTCAGCGTGGAGGATGAAAAGATTGCTTTTAAGAGAAAAAAAAAAAAATCTTGTGCGATGCATTTGTTTTTGCTATGAAATACTCAGCCAACTAAAAGTGTATTTTGAAAGTTACAAGCAAATTTTAATGAAAACATTAAGCGAATATTCAGAGAAATTCATTTTGACCTTTGTGGTCAAAATATCAATTATCAGTTTGAATTTAAATTAAATTTTGTATTAAGATAATTTTTGAAAATTTTCTCTTACACATTCTTTAGCATAAGTTAATGAAAGCTCTTGAGTTTTCTTCAATTTCAAATAGTGCTTGCTGGTCAACGTTTCATTCAAGTCTGTAAAGTCTGTATACTTTTATTTTAAATGTTTTTGTATTTTTCAAGCTGTTAATTGATCTTTTATTATTACTTCTTACTTACTAATTATAAAAAAAAATGCTGCTATTGCTCCATTCTGCATTACTGTAAATTGTTAACTGTTCTATATAAGTCATTGTGTACAATACCAATGAAAATAAGAAATGTAAACCAAGAACGTCACAAGTACATTATTTATCAATTCTTTTTTAAGTTTCAATCTTCAATAATTCACACTTTTTTTTTTTTTTTTAAATTCCACTAAGTTGCACGAAATTTTTAAAGAATAAAGAGTTGAGGCATAGAATATGATTTCGCTTCGTAGTCTGAGTTTATTAATGAAAGCAATCCGATCATTTTGTTAACTTTTTAAAACCAAAAAAAAAAAAAAAAAAAAAAAAAAACAAACAAAAACAAAAAGAAAAGCAAAATGGAATTAAAAGAATTTTGTTTAAAGATTCATTTTATTTTGAGAATATTATTAGTGATTTCCATTGTTATTCTAAGTACAGTCATTATAATGGAATTAACTTCGGAGCCTTCAATTCTACGCATACTTGTCAATACTGTTAAAGGGACTGATGAGGATAAAAACCTTGTAAAATTTGAAAATTCTAATGGCACTGCGAGAAATGGAAAATTTACCAGAAATATTCATGAAAATAATACTTCGAAAACTAAAAATTACTATGAAGAACAAATGCCGGTGGTGGTATATTCGAGAACTGATGTAGATTTACCGGATAATCAAAACATCTTAGCAAATCAGAACACGCAAGAGAATGATAACAATTATTATGATTCTCATTATTATGATGACAATGATGCTGACGCTTATGATGACGACGATGATGGTTTTAGTGAAAATGAAGGAAGGGGACGCTCTTCTCATTACAATGATTATGATATGTATTACAGTCAATGGCTTCATACTACATCATCACCTCATATCACAAAACCGAAACAAGGATTGAAGAATAGTGAAGTAAATAAACATAAATTAATGAGATATAATGGAATAACAAGAAATAGGTAAGAAAATGTGGTGAATATTAATTTTTGTATTAAGAATTTTTTTTTTTTTTTTTTATATTTACATTAATATACCTTCAAGAAGAAGAAAGCAAAAAAGAAACGCTGAATTATTTATGAGAAACTATTTATTTACTTTTTTTTTAAAAACATCGTACTTCCAAGAACTAAAGTTTAAAAGGCATTATAGCGAAGACTTTAATTTCGTGAGCCATGTTAGAGTAAAAGTTGCGTTTGGTAGAAGTACCCGATAATCTTTATCAACATAAGGTTCTTACTCTTTTTAGTGACTTTTATCTCTCCGTCCCTCCTCGCTCTCATTTTTCGTCTCCCTGTTCGTCCGCCAGTTCGTCTCTGGCCCTATCTATGCGATAATCGCTACGTTTCTCGTTATTGTGACGACAACGATACCGTCTCAGCTATTGATGGTTGTAGTGAAAATGTGATGAAAGGAAATTCTTCTCATTGGAATGATTGTAATTCGTATTATAGCCATTAAAGTGATTATTACGTGTAAGTAGTTCGTACCGCATCTACCCATAATTTGGACGCTGAATTTCGGGTCTATGAATATTCGTAGTAAGGTCAAGTCTCATTATTAGTTTGAAGATTGTTCAGTAAAGGATCCAATTCGACAGCCTACTTTTTGAAAACCGATTGAGAATCAAGTTGGCTATCCATTTTGTGGTCTTTTCCGTTTGCTAGAGTCGTTTGTTTGTTAGCTTATGCACAAACACACACAGATGATATACACATTTATTAGGCAAGGTCATTGCTTAATTTAAAGCTAAAAGACTTTAAAATATTCAGCATTTGATACATCAAACAGTGAATTGATGGTAATCGATGATTCGTCATTGTGGTCGAATGCCCAATTCTTCAGCTAATTGAAAAAGAAAACGATATGTCTATTTAAGCTGTCTCCTTCCACAATATCCAGGCAATGAAGGCAGAAAAATGTGAAAAGTTAAAAACTCCACGAAGATGCCATCTACGGAATCCTACGGTATATTTTTTTGCTATTTGGGCGAGAATATCAAGCTCACATTTAGCTTTGTTTTGTTCAGTACGTTTTCCAAATTTACAAATTAAAATCAAATAAAGAGCGATTACTGCTTAGTGCTAAGGGTAAAAATGTGTTGCAACAGCTGAAAATATCTGTTTCGTTATAGAGAATTTTCGAACTTGAAACCACAAACTCGTCAAGTTGACGTGTACCGTAAATCTAGTATTAAAGCAGAAGTTAACAATCAGGATGGTTGTGGCAGAAACTCTACGATTCGGTCTCGACGTTTTTGGAATAGATCAACAGAGTGATACATAACGTGGTAATCCTTAGCGCTTGTAAACAAATATGTTACTTAATGTTGCAAAGTACGAAGCACATAGTAAAGGAAGTAAAATTTGAGTATATCCCGAAAGTAATGAAAGTAAAATACTTTTGTAATAAAAAATATTGGGACTATATATCATGGAAGATTCAACAGCCATGAATTGCTTATACATATATAAAAAAAATGTAAAAAACGCTTCAATTTGCTTTTGAATTTAATCGTTTGCACGACTTGGACCATATATGTACGTGCATTGAATGATTTTGAATTTATTTTTATTACGAGTCCACACAAACACATATACACTTTCATTGCCTAGATTTTAATCGCAGCAATAAATATACACACATATCATTATCATAACATATATTTTTATTTAAAAAATATTTAGATAGATTTTCTTGTAAATGATGTATTTAATGCTGATGCTGTTGATGCTTTTCGAAGCTTAACACTTTCTACTATAATGATCTGCAATTAATTGACACTAATTATATAAGATTAAGTGTTTTGAAAAATTTTACGGCATAAAGCGACGTTACCGATTTCTAGGCTTTCTTTTTTGCTTATGAAACAATTTTGCATTCACTGGAGAAATTCGCAAATATAATGGATTTACCATTCAGACAGAAACACTCAAAAATGCAAGATGACATAAAATAATAGACATAAGGTTCAATTGAAAACTGTTTTTGCACATATTCAATTTGTTGACAATTAAGATCGTATTCTGTATACCAGATACTAGAGCCAGATTCAAAAATATCCCACACAAGCAGTGCATAGAGCAATCGGGTAGAGAGTAACAATGACGTAATTTCTTTGGCCAACCCTTCTTGAAGCCCAAAGAATCCTTTGCCTTATTCGCATTCGATAATGTTTATTTGGGCATTGAAGGACAATTTTACATTAAATATGATTGCCAGATTACTAAGTCTTTATTGCGCCAGGAAATATTGATGCTATGCAAAAATTGATTATACAAGCTCGGGATGTGACATATCGTGAGATTGTGGCGATCTTAGGCGTTTCCATATATAAAATACTCTCTGATCATTTAGTTGTGAAAAAGATTTTTTTGGATAGAACATCCACAAATTAATAAAATGTTAAAAATACGCTTATACCGATAGCGCAATCAAGTGTTTAAGAAATTCAGTAGGTTTGCACCAAAATCCAGTAAGACTTGTTTGCGTTCAAAGCACTTTGAAATAAGTGTTCGCCTGCTTTTTCAAAAACACTGGCCAAGTGGCAATAGACCCTTTAGTCGAACGTAAAGGAATAAATTCTGAATGAGGCACAGAAGTCTGTAGTGAAATCAACAAAACAAATAAATGCTGTCGGATCGTTCTTCACCAAGATAAAGTAAGCCCTCACACATCTCTTCTAATAACTATTTAAATATTAATAAAATCGAATTAAGGGATCATCCACAGTACATTTCCCATTTGGGAGCTAATGAGTTCGTTTTGTTTATAAAAAGGCAAGCAATAGTTTCTTCTTGATATTCTGTCAAATAGGGGAAGTTGAGAGCGGTTAAATTCCATTCAAGCAAGAAGAACAAAAAAAAAAGGAGCATGAAAATGAATTTTTGGATATGTATAATGAGGATGTGCGGCCACAAGCCCAGATGCATCACGTTTTGGAAGGCCAGTTGAAAGTAATGATGCCAAAACAAAGACATTAATTGATGAAAACCATTGAATAACAACTCGCGAGATTGGTAGAAAATTGGATTTATCGAATTCATGATGATCCTTTATCCTTGATTCTTTATTTTGAGTGAAAAACAAAACGGTTGATTTTCTACTGTAAGTTTGCTGCAAGTTTTTTTAGGAGTGTGCTTATAAAGGGGTAAAATCTTTTATGAATTATAATATATCAACCCTTGGCCAGTGTGAGTGTCGCGGCAAACGTTTTGCACCCATCTTAAACTTTAACGCGCGAGCGTCAGTCGAATTGTTAAGTTTTTATCTCAATTTTTGCCACCATGAGCTCTCCGACTGTGGCGTACTAACGGACGCTCGAACAATGTCTTACGTTTATCGGGAATATATTGACATAGTAGGATCTATGACGTGCATTGAAAACGAAAGGAAAGACGTGGTATGTTTATTTTATGGATTTATTTAATATATGCACATGTGAACCTCATTTCGCGAAAATTTAATTTGATATACATGATTTAGATTAACAAAAAAAAAAAAAAAAAAAAAAAAAAAAATGTTATTAAAACTTTTAAATCAATTCAAAATGTTTAGAGCTTTCAGTTCTTTTTACTCAAAATTAAAGTTTTCATTTTTTTTCGTGTTCCACACACATGCTATTTGAAATTAAAAATTCATTTATTAGAAAACTGTCAAAAACACAAAATTTTCTCTATTAATTCGTTAATAACGATAAAAAATTCATAAATTGTTTGTTAAAATTATATGTTTTACAAGCGTGCGTTTGTGTGTTATTTTATTTATATATATACACGTAATATACATACATATATAAATATTGACTATATATACATATACATATTTATATGTATTGTTTATATATATATACATATATATTGAATGCAATCAATTCAAATATCATTTACAAACAATTTGTCTATATTTATTTTATTTGCTTGCATATAAACGTTGGTAAATATTTATAAAAATATGTATAAACAATGCAATAAATATGTACAAAATACACTCAAATGCATATTATGAATGCTATGTACAAAAATAATTACAAAATTGTGGTTTCAATTAACAATAAAATCTAATTAAAAGCTTTTAACATATAAAATTAGTTGCAATCATTGCGGAGGCATATGTACGCATATGTTTGTGCGTATGCATATGCATAGATAAACCACAAAAACATGCTAAAGTACAAACTACTATGTATAGTATAATTTCACAAACACAAACACACACACACACACACACACACACATATGTATATATATATATATATATATATATATATACATGTATATATATATACATGTATATGTATGTATGTGTGTACATATGGTTGTGTGTATGTATATATAAAACTAAACTAACAATGGCTATTTACTGTATTACATGATTTTGTTTTTTTTTTTTTTTTTTTTTTTTTTTTGAGTTTATACCACAATCAGTGCATATATGTACATGCGTATAAGTGTACATGGCTGTGTGCACACAATAAACATGTCACTTGCTTTGGTCACAAAACGTACTTAAAATCTAACCATATGTAAAATGAATATTTAATAAATATTAAATGCATTTATATTGTAAACATAAAATATTATAGAATAGAACATATACTCTACTAAATCATATACCTTACCATACCTCGTTTAACTAATGCTTTATTGCTTTTGCAATGCTCAAGAGCCTTGCTTATCCACACCTTTAAATATTAACCGTTTTAAATGGTTAATGTGCGAAATGTTTTACATTATGTTTGAATATAATTTTCTTTTTTGTTTTGTATTTGTTTGTTTGTTATATTGAATGAATGCATATAATTAACAACTAAACAGTCACCACTTCAACGTTACAACAAACGCTTGGCAATTTAAACGTATACATCAAAAAAAGAAAGAAAAAAAAGGGCAAGCAAACGGCTATAGAGAGAAAAGTAATTAAATTTTGTTGTTGATGTTGAAAATAAATACTTTAATTATTAACTTTTATGGATTTAACCTCTCTCTTCGCCTTTCTCTCTCTATCTCTCTCTCTCTCTCTTCTCTTAGATAAAGCTTTGATGTTAGGTTTCAAAAGTTATGTAATAATCAACATTAAATTATATTCATTAACTTTAAGTACTTTTATGACCTCCGGTCTACTCCTGCTGGTATTAAAGAGAATTTCATTCGTTTTCACATATATATATATATATATGCATATGTATTTCACATAATGTGTGAATGTTGTTGCTTTTCTGTATTATCATGTTTTTATTATTATTCTAATTTCAATTTTGATCTTATGTAGATATATATATGTCCTTTTAATATATATGAATACAACATATGGATATAACATATGCATACATACA
>NW_023998416.1:2852697-2882667 GCF_014805625.2 Glossina fuscipes
TTTGGGATAGGACATGCTTGCAAAGTATTATGTGACGAAACTTCTTTGTATATTTTAAATGCAACAGAGAAAAAATTTCGATAGCTGTGTGAATTTAAAGATGATCATACAAGTATTTTAGATGAAGAGCGTATTGGACATCAAAAAAATGTCATTACTAATGAAATTCTAAACAATGTACAATATTTGATAATGGAGGACTGGCGAATGAAGTGGTGGAATAAATTAAATGAAACTATGGGCATCCCGCATGAACGAGAATATAATATTTAAAGTAATATTTTGAATAAAAAAAGCTCACTCGAATTTGTTAGCTATGGGAAATAGATGCCTTCGCAAAGACAAATATGCTTTCTGCGTAATATGCAAACCGTTTCATAAAGAATGCAATAAGCTTTTGCTCGCCGACCACTCGTTGACTACCAATGTCGATGAAAATTGAGTTTAGAATTTCTGCAACAAACTAGAAAAATATTGATTGCCGTGATAACAGTTTATGCTTCAATGCAACCATTCATCAACACTTAATAGGTAAATATAATGGTAGGTAGGTAAATATAGGTATAGTATAGGTAAATATGTATAGTATATAGGTAGGTATATATAATTAATGTGATAAAATTATGTCTAATCTCTGCCTACCGTTCAATTAGTTGATATCAGCGACATCTAAAATCAGAGCGACGAAAATCTTAGAGATCGAAATTGACGCAATGAAGTATTGTAAATTTTTTACATTACGAAAAAAAAGTTTAGTAGGAAAGAAAATAATATTAATTTAATAAATTGT
The DNA here is from genome assembly GCF_014805625.2 of Glossina fuscipes. Lineage (NCBI taxonomy): Eukaryota > Metazoa > Arthropoda > Insecta > Diptera > Glossinidae > Glossina > Glossina fuscipes. The sequence continues at coordinate 2,853,488 of NW_023998416.1, forward strand.
CGTAAAGGACAAGTAGTAAAGATAGTATATTATATAGTGAGCCACGGTCCACCATTGAATGGCCTGCACAACTTTGTTTAACGCAGTTATTCACTTTTCCAAAAAAGCGTTATATGAGAAGTAGTCGAAATAGTGGTCCGATCCGAAGTATTTTAATTTCCCTTCGCCCATGGGCAAAAACGTGTCGTTGTATCAAATTTCACCCAAATATCTCGTAAATTGCCACCTGTATAATGCACACGTGAATATATGAAGAGTCATTAAACGGATAGACGGGTAAACAAGAAAGTGATTCTGAATCGTCGGGGATAAAAAGAGGTGAATCTATTAAATCATAACCAGTGCAGAGTGTAACAAGGTGAATAAGCTAAGTCCGTGCAACAAAGCTTTACAAATTACTTTCAACTCAATTAGTTTCCATTACTTTTCCCCATTAGAAATTGCATTCCTTTCGATGATGAGTTTTCGATGATTGTTTATCTTTTCGGTAATAAAAAAATAAAATGTAATGTCCTTCCATGTTCAAAGCAACGGTCAACTTCGAAAACATCAGCGATTCCAATGAGTAATTTTTTAAACTATGATCACGTATTTCAATTTTCATTTTAAGGACAAGGACAAGCCGAAAAAAGCTCCAAAGAATTTTTCTGAATTCCGAATAATATATACGCCTTAAATTTACATATCAGATATGAAATTGAAAACAATAAAGAGTTTTGAGTTTATCTATACATTGTTTGACCTTCAGGCATATAGAACAATATTGTAACGGTTTTTCTCTTACATTAAAGAATTCTCTAATTATCGTAATAAATGCATTTTTATACATGTCTGTAAGTAACACGTCCACGTTATAGTATTATTGTTATTATAATTTATTTAGAGAGGGAAATAAATTCTAAAATTAAAATCTTAGCATCTACGGCTACTTACGGCTATTGGCGTATCGCACTTGAGATTTGAATCCACGACCATTGAGTTATCAATCGAGATGCTTTATGCCTATTCAGCAACGTTTTTGCTCGTCTGCAGATTGTTTGGTTAATGAGTTCAACTTTATATTAAACATTATCACCTTTAGCTTAAGAAACCTTATAACGTTCAGTTTTCACAACGATACTTAGTCTATCATCACATTAAAATTACGGATGATGGTTTGTATGTTTTCATATTGAAACATAATATTAATAATATTAATAAAACGATTACAGTTTGTAAATAAAATCATAACAAACAAGAAGAACATGTTAAGTGTTGCATATACATGTTTTCATCTTTAGATATATAGTTGGGTCGTATCCTTTTAAGTCAATCCTATTGTATAGAAATCGACCTTTAGTAATGTGGGGTTACTTCACCTTAAAGATGCCCATAACTTACTTGAAATGTGAGAAAAAGTTGAGAAAATCTCGGGAAATATACAAGTTTTTCATTATATTTACATATAAGGCGGATATAAATTTCTTGCTTGTGTTTCCTTTTTTTCTTTTTTCTTTTTTTTTTTTCAAAAAAGTTTATGCAAATATAGCTCGTATCGTTTTCTTATAAAGTTTATCGAAAAGTCAATTTATTAGTGTACATAGCAATTTTTTTATTATGAGCTTTAGTTTATTTATGATTTGCAGCATTGAAAACAAATAATGTAATATCCTTTTTGAGATGAGTTTGTAATGCGATGAAACTTTTTTACTCTAGAAGTAACTATGTACATTATCAAAACGTACTAGTGCCGCATACAAAATAAGCAAAAAAAAAAAAAAATTATATTTTTTGTTTGTATTGTAAAATTTATTAGTCTGTTGACATTTGCAACAGTAATAAATTAAATATGGCAGCATTTTATAAGCATATTTGCAAGTTAAGAACTGCATGCTTATAGTACTGTGCCCGAAACGTAGCCACCAATATAATTTTTTCTTTTTTAAATCTATTTAGTACTCCACATTTTTTTTCATCGCCCTTCAAAGTAAGCCTCAAGTTCAAATAGAAGTCCTTGTTAACAGTTTGGCTCGGTGTATGGAACGCATAGTACACAACGTCATGATAATCGAGAAAAACTCTTACTGTTACTATTAACATCATCTTGAATTTTTGACGTCTTTCTCGATCTTGGTTTACTTTTTCCACGATATTCGTATGATTGATCGGTTGCTTCCGGATCGTATGCATACATCCAGGTCTTATCTTCCGTAATTATGCATTTTATCACCGAGTGATAGTCGAAAATCATTTCCTTAAAACACACTTTGTAAAAATCGTAATAAATATTTTTCGTGTCGTACAAAACCAAGCACTGCTGAATCGCTAAAAACGTTCGTGATGTGAAATTTGACACAGATATCTACCAATTTAGAGAAAAAATATTTCTGATACTCTTGCGCTCTTTAAGTTCAATATTATCACAGTGTTATTAATCTCTCATATTTCTCTTAAATGTAGACAAACTTGGACCCAGAATAGTTGATTTTTCAACTACTCAAACGTAGGTCATTCAGGGAAAAATTTAAACAAAGTTTTGACAAAAGAAAAAGTTTTAAGCGAACTATTAGAGTGAAAGGGAAAAATTTCATGGTTGGATGGGGGGGTCTGAAGACAAACAGGACTCAAAGAGGAATTTCCCAGCGGTGGCAAAAAATTGTATTCAAACGTACTTGTGACATTAACACACATGTGTTGCACAAGAAAGGAAAAAGTCGCAAACTTTTATTTTGTACTCCTTACGCAGCTTCTTACGGTGATACCAACATGAACAAGGGCTGGAAAAATGACATTCGTGCGAGTCTTTTATTGCAACCATCTCTGAATTCTTATCAAATGACTGAGAATAGTCATTGACCATTCGGGTCGATGTAGAATATGTTAGTGTCACGTCTTTGACAAATATTTCTCATGCATTATAACATATACGTGTATGTCTGGCAAACATAGCCATTCTTTCACTACAATACTAGGTAACTTTAATATTTTCGAATTTTATTATTATTATTACTATTATTATTAATATTATTAATTTAGTCAGAGACATAAATTCTAAGACTCAAGTTTTAAAACGCACGGGTTTTAACGCACTGGAGATTTCAAATCCACAATCAATGAGCTGTCATTCGTGATCCTTTGCCTACCCGGCCCACTCAGAACCTATTGACATTCAGTCCAACATTTCTTAGGAGATTTGGTTTGTTTAGTTTATATATTCCCCATAAGCATGGCAGTCTCGTAAACCAAATCGTTGCTAAGTTGATTGTAACTAAACAACTGATGCCGAGGACTTATCAGATTTCGGATTCTTTGAGAGTTTTCATATTACGACTGTTTTGACGAAACTGTGCTCATTTCGGGAACTTGACTAAATATCCAATTTCCAATTTTCAAATATCCAACATTTTTTACTTTTCATACAAAGTTTAATTAACTATTTTCAACACTGTTGCACACATTCGTGGTGCGGCGAACATTCCAATATGAAAATTGTAACTAAGCGACAGTGAGGGAATTACAGAGCGAATTGATTTTTGTTTTTCTCCTTTACGTGTCCTTTATATTCGCTGCTGCTGCAATGTGATGCCATATGGAAGATTCCAACTGTTTATATATATAAAACTTTTCATATTCCAGTTCCAAAATGCTGATGAGGCAGATCGACGAGGATGCCTACAAAAGTCAATGCCGGTTAGTTTACGCAGCCTATAAGTGATGTTAATTTAAAATTGTTATGCCAACTAGGGCCGATAACTTCAATATATTAAGAGGAGATAATAAATATCAAAGTTTCATCTTAAGGTCACTCTACAACATTTGTGATACAAGGGCGTCCAAAGTATGTATTTAATACCCAGAACTCATCTTTTATTAAACCGATCGAATCGGTATCATCTTGAGAATCGATATAAGTTTGTTTGTCCGTCCATCCGCATGTCCTTCTATCTGTCTTGTGTTCTTGTCTCCAATATATAGGCCATAGTTTTTGAGCTATTTTCACGAAATTTGCACACTGACGTGTTAGTTAGTCCTCGGATGAAGGCTCTTGAAAACAGTTCGAATAACAACAAGTTTTCCAACCACTTCGTATAGAACGCCTCACTTTGGAAAGTCGGCAGATGGATAAATTTAGGGTGATGTGGCATATTTGACGGTGGACCAGGCCCAACTAAAGTGTTTCTATTCGTTTTCCTACACGTTTTGGTTTGATTTTTTCGTGGATTGTATGAATTTCGAGAGGTTTCGAAGAATGCTCTTAAGCTACTAATCGCCACGATGCGCTTAGTCCGTGAAAGAGTTGTATTTGAAAGATCAAGATTTTCCCCTTTGTATCCGTAATATGTCGGATGTTTTTTGCTTTTGTTTATTCTACCGATACAGCAATAGTAACAAGGTCTCAGATCGGATTGAATTTTTTCAGAACATGTTCAATTGCGTTTTTGTCCTGTCGGTTATAACAACTATATAAACAAGCTCCGATGCACTCGAAATTATCGGTTTAAATGAAAAATTTCAATAATTTATCATTTTTCAAAAGAATTTGTGGCTTGCAAATGCTGCAAATTGTACCCTGAGCAGGCATTCATTCATATAAACTTAATCATTAATATAAACTCAAAAGAAACCAAGTCAACTAACGGAACTCAACTAAGAAAAGACTTAATCGACATTTCGATTAAAAAGCATGTAAATTTTTCGTTTACTACCTAAAGTTATTTTCAATTCGATAATGAAAAAACGATATGAACTGATTGCAATCTTTTGGTTGATTTTATTTGCTTAATTAAAAGCAAAAATTAAAATTCATTAATGTAAATTAACTATTATTTGATTATATACGTTTTAAATTTGAAAGAAATTTAATATAATTTCCCTCTCTTTTCTTAGTTAAGAAGTTGCAAAACCTAATTAAGTCCAAATTAATAATAAATGATATAGAAGCACTCGAAATAATTTATGTTCATTTATGTACATTTGCACGCACTTGTGTATGTAGCATAGAAGAAGATTAACCTCGAAATATAGTCTTTTATGTTCATTTGAAAATATGTAAAACATAAACGCTTCAACATACGCATAATATATATATATATATATATGTATATATGCATATACAGCCTTGTATATTATGTAATGTATGTATATATTTTTTGTAACATTATAAATTACAATAACAATTCATTAACAACCATAATAATGGTGAAATGTAACAAACACACAAGCAATTTTGATAATAACCAAGAACAAAAACAAATACAAAAATAACGGTAACAATACAATGACAAACAGGCAATAAATAAGCCTCACCAGTACTATAAAATGAAATATTGTGGTTTCGTGTACATATTTACACGATACATACACCCATACACAAAATATATTAACTTTAATAAGACGGTCATAATAGCAAATGATGACGATAATGATGATAATTATGATGATGATGGTGCAGTTAATGACAAAGGGCCACGTATTTCTTTCTTGTTTTTGAACCTTTCTATAAGCTATTGTTACTTGTTAACCAGTCAAAGTTCATACGTGAGTAAGCATACGGATTAGTGACGATGCTTGGTTGCTTGGGTTTGCGTGAAAAAATTTTCTTTCAAAGTTTTGTACTCTACTGGTAGTTTATTCAATTGTTAACAATACCAAGGATGTTCTAAAGTTTTTACCATTGCTTAAAGTGTTGTTTTATTTGGTTTTGTAATTTTTTTTATTGAAGTTTAGCAAACGCTTCAAAGTAGTAAGGAATGCGAAACGAGTTCAAAAAATTTCAAAATTTGCAAATATTTTATTACTACATCCAATGGTATTTTCAAGTTTATCACATATAACACACAAATTATTGTACAGTCATGCCCTCTACATCTAAGAATGTGATAACTTTTTATATCAAATGATGTGGGAGATGGCTTTTTTATAAAATTTGAACGAGGCAACTCTCGTCTGATCAAATGAATGTGAAAAGTGTTTTACAAAAATCAGAGTTCGTTTTCTAACATAATCTCCCATTCGTGGGGTGTGCCGAGGTCAAGGATTTCTGCATTTTATTAAGACTTTTAAATAATAAGATTAGTAGAGCAGTTCGATTTTTATTGAGTTCTTCACTTGAACGAAGATGCCGGACCCGCAATTATATTCCGAAATAGGTTATAGTCATTGAGGGGGAAATCTGAAGAATGAATGTGAAGAGTGCAATGCTTGAGAGCTGAGCAGGAGCTTAATTTTCTTAACCTTAAATAATATGCGGTTGGTATTATTGTATCATTTTACTGGTAATTGAATAACATAATACATTTTCCACAGACTGTTTTCGTACTTGTTGGCTTTGATTGGCTTACATTCGACAAAACCAAATTTTTTGATACTTCACCTGATTTCCGAGTGCAATAAGGCATCTATCTTTCATTCTTAGCTACATTAAAGCGAACAAGCTTTGATGCACTGACTTTAAACTTTACTAAGTTCTTTACCGAAATAATTACACTCGACTATTGTCGTCTATTTGGTGTAATATATTTCATACCAAATCATGGATTTTTTTGGTGATTCCTTCTATAACAATCCCAATAAGGCGACCTGAAGGGTATTTCACACTTTTACTTGCTTGAAGCAATTTATTTCAACTCAATTGGTATTTGGTCTGTGTTATATGACGTAGCAGATTCCCCATAATCCACCTGTCGTGTCTGTCTTTAGTTTGTTTTGGTGTTTTACCTTTCGAAAAATAGTCTTTAATCGCAATGCGAAAATCATTTCTTTCTATAATGAAAGAAATAACCAAAGCTGTTTTTCTTCCTACGTCTCGCAAGCCAACAATAACTTATCGCATGTTTTGAAAGTGTACATGTTGTTGTCTGAGATATTTCTTTTGTTAGTGAACCTCTCTATGCCATTAGGTATCTATTAGATCACAAATATTAACAAAACGTCCTTTATATTGAATTTTATTTTATGTCACGTTATTTTGTTGTTGAATTTTTTCTTTTCTTGGTTTTAGCACTTTTGGTATACTAAAAGTATTTCTTATATATTTTCCTCGCCTTCTCGCATGTCACTTATTTATCTCTCTAACGTATCTGATCAGTTTATTAAGTCCTCCTGTAACTCGTATTTCTCAGTGTCTATTAATCAATTCTCGTATTTGTTCGAGCAACCGAAAACTGGACAACTGGGCATCCTTCCAATTGAAAGAATGATTTGAAAGATGGAGTCCTCTTAAAACCGTTTCAGGTTTTAAATGTTTCGGCTTAGTCATTTCGTGTTAAACTAATTGTATTGAAATTCAACAAAATAAATAAATTCTGTGTCAGTGTAAAGTGTAGTCATACAATTGCATTACAATATGACTCCTTAAGAAATCTGTTTGTCTAACTTGCAATTGTAAATGCTCAAATCTTTTTCTAATTTTCGGGTCGGCAGGCGAAATGTCTAATCCTATGACCATATTGAAAGTAGAACTTAAAATCAAAAAAATATGTAAATTGATTTCTGATTGTCCGATTGGAGGTAAATTATTTTTAAAAATTTTTATTTTCATTTCTTTTTGGCAATTCCCCTTCCGAATAAATTGATTGAAACAAGAAGATTGAAAATGCACTATATCCATTTAGAAATTAATTATAAATTATATTCTTTAAATTATTTTAATAAATTTTCTATATTTATATAAGTTTCTTTTTATTTACTTAAACATCATATTATATACATTGTTATATTATCTCCTTTAAGGATAATATAACCTCTGTTATCTTTCTCATCTTGATGTAATATTTCGTTATTGCCTTTTCACATTGTAAATTATATATATATATAAAAAAATTTTGTTTTCATCATAATTTTTTCGTTAGATTCCCCATAAAGAATTTTTATGCCTTAGTTTATCGCTTTTTGACGTCTATCTTAATGCTTCATGCGTGAATTTTTCATATAATATTTAACATAGATATAAATTATTAAAACTCCATTCCATCCCCGTTGTTTATTTAATTTATTATTATTATTTTTTTAATAAATTTTTCTTAAGAAGCCTGCTGCTCTTCAAAGTTTTGTTCATATCGCTCATGCACATACTCTGCAACTTGGATTTTTATGAATAGTGTAAACTTACACCATGCACTTACAATGCGCAAGTGTTAACAAACTTTTTGTTTATATTTTTCTTATGACGTAAAAAAAAAATAATGTTTTTATTACTAGATTTATACAAGCGAAATATGAAAACAATTTTTTTTTTTTTTTGTTTTTTGCTCTTCAATTTGACTTACATAAAGTTTAAAAAGTGTTATGCATATTCTTTTTATAAGTATGTAAGAATGCATGTTTTCTTTACCGCATTATTATAATGTAACAAATGAAAGAAAAATTCAAGTCAGTTAAACTTTACATTTTTATTGGTTTTCCAAGGAAACTGCATAATTGATTTTTTATAAAGATTTAAACGACAAGAATAATAATGCCGCCAGCAATGGCAAAGTAAACAGATCAATGACTAATTCATAGCAATTGTATAAAATAAAAACGCATACTACGGAACGTATGAGTAACGTTACTTATAGTCAAATACATGATGGATTTTAATTTTGTTTTTGGTTTCCCAGCAAGTGTGTGTCGGCTTATAGTGAAACGTTTCCTTAAAAAAATGGAAATCTCAACTAATCTCTGAGCAAATATTTACAAAATGAAATTGTTACTAAATTATTTGTAATATAAGTACCTATATAAGTAAGTGTGTTGAGTTATTTAACAGTTATTTGCTAAAGGAAAGCTCTTTATCACTTATCTGTATATAAATACTAAGTATTTACAAACACGCTTATACATTCACACACACACACACACACACACACACACAGACACATACAAGCTAACAAACATTTGAATATTTATGTAAATGCTGTTTATTTAACTTTCAAATTGTGTTTTATTCAAATACAGACGTACACGCCTACATAACATGCCAACATAGATTTTGCTTTTTCTAGAGATTTCCAACTCTTCTGTATGTGCACCATGTTAAGCTTTTGTGAGAAGAATTTATAGGCAATTTAACTATGTAAACAACAACTATAACAACAGCAAAAATGAAATCTAGTTTTATACTCTGATTCCTTATGTTCTACATATATATATATATATATATATATCAGAAGTGATAGTTTATAAATTTGGTAATGGCTTTTTGTGAATAAGCATATATATATATATATATATATATAACGTAAGGAGAACGAGTAAGAGAATGAGATGAAAGGCGGGAAGATGAAGAGGGAAAATAAAATTTATTTGCTTACATTAAAATTGTTCCTAAAGATAAATTTAGACAGATTTCATGTTCATATTGCGTTGTTGTTGCTGTATTTGTATTTTTGTTATGTTTGTGCAAAAACAAAGGAAAAAGAAAAAAAAACCAAAATTGTCGAAAAAGAATAACATGTGCAGAGAGATATATTATTCCAGGAATAAAAGTTTCTAGTGATTGCTTTACAATAATTTTGGTTTGATAAAAAGGAGAGCTCCTTGTTAATTAGAAAGAAGGAAAGTAAGCAAAAACACCTCAAAGCGATTCTTTGATGCATACTACATCAAAAAGTGTTTCTTTTTTTGATAAATGTTTGTCAGGGAACTGACGAAAAAATTTCAAATGACTCCTTTATGATAGATAACCTAAAAATTACTCATCTTAATAAAACATATGCTTTTGAACTAAACAATAGATATTTTGCATTTTGGAAGAGTTGATATGTTTTATAATACATCGGTAACTAAGAAAATCTTTTTTCTTGAAAATATACACATGTAATTCTCTTTTCACACGACAGATATGCCTCCAAAAAATTCGTGTAAGTAAGGCACTGCCTGAATGGAAGAATAATAGACCTATAAAAAAGCAACTAAAAAGTACAATAAACAATATTTTAATAATTTCTTAGCCCAAAAATTCTTATCTTAAGAACTTATTTCATTTTTACACATTTTATTACATTAAATGTATTATGAAACCAAACTAAAATGAGTAAAAAATACATTACACCTTCGGGGAATCCTTTGCATATACGCATATAGTATAATATAACGCAAAGTTACGATACATATGTGTGAGGAGTGAGAATGAAAAAATTAAAAAAAAAAAAAAAGAATTATTTAGAAAAATTCATTAAAAATATTCATAAAAATAATTCATAAAATATTGAAAATCGTGTTAAAACAAGACAATTTGCGTTAAATAAAAATTCGTGTAAAAATAGAATTACGTGTATATATGTCTTACTTTACAGTTTTTTCTCATTTTTTTTATTTTTTTACTTTTTTTTAATAGATATGAAGAAGTAATTTAAGTTTCGAGTTTCTAGTTCAAACTTTATTATGAAAAATATAACTTCCTACGGCTTACATTTCATATTGAAAGAAGAAGAAAACCCGTATGCTGTTCTCCTTCGGCGACAAATATATAAAAAAAAAAAAACCTATGTGAATGTCTATATTTCTGATTGTTAGAAATGAAAGAACAAAACTTGTATACTGCTCTCCTTAGGCGATAAGTAAATGAAAAAAAATTCTATTCAAATATGAATATAAAGCATATGAGTGAGTGCCTATAGCAATAATTTGAACTAATCCATGAATTTCTATACATCATTTTTAATTATAGGATTATATAAACGAAGTAAATCTTTCGTTTTTTCTTAATTCCATGAAACTCTAGCTTACTGCAAAACTCGTAAAAAATACCTCTTTAGCATCTTATGAAAAGTAAAGACATTTCAAGTAATCGTACATTTGCATGTATTTGTTTCTTCATACTTAAGCAAATAAAAGCACAGCAATGCATACACACAATCAAAAATTTGCATACATTTCTAATCAATAAAGTTTTCTCGCATGTTTTTTTATATATATGTAGTTCAAAAGCAAAGTGTTTGAGTTAAATAAATTCAATTTAACTTTCTTTTCTTTTTAAAGTTTGAAAATAAAAACCGCGCTTTTTGTAAATTTATATGACTTACGCTCATAGTAGACTGTTGTAGCTGTGGTACTCAATTATTCAGACGCTCAGCCAAGAGTGAAATTGATATAAAGGAAGTGCATGTTAAGGCAAATTAGTCAAAGCAAGGAAGTAATGAAACTTGAATAATGGTTTTTGTACATATGTACATATCGTCGAAGTCATACATATACACATTTGCAACCATATCATAACCCAGTTTTCATACTTGATGATTTATGTATTGAAAGACGACAGACAGGCTTTCTTGATATAAATGAATGCGTTATCAAAATCGAATCAAGAAAAAAGCAATAAAGTAAAACTCTTATAATATAAAAATTATTTTCATATGATTTATGTTTAAAGTAATTTATTTTTGTTTAATTTCTCTATATACATATATGTTTTATTTTATTTGTTTTTCATTTTATAATACTCTTTTTTGGCCATTAAGCATTAAGAACTAACACACTAAGTTCTATTAGTTGATACGACTTTTACTGAATTACATATATTTTCAATAGTTAACATCATATGTATACATATATATATATATATATATGCAAAGGACATGTATATTCGCAGAAAAGGACATGCAATATCCAGGAATAGCCGCATTAGCACCTCAAAAGTGCACATTACCTATCTGAGACATGTCTTCATTAGCAACTCCACAGTGCAGATTGCTTATCTAAGCTTATTAGTGAACGTTTGGTAAACAACATTTTGAAAACTTCGTGCGTTCTTGATGTAAACCCTTTACTGAATCGTAAATTGGCTACAATTGACTCCGTGTTACGTCAAAGAGCAGACTAATGCTTAGCTTTTCTTTCATGAGAAAGTATAGCTAATATGTCGCAAAAAAAGGGAATCAGCAAAGACTTGCTAAAGCTCTTCCATTGCCATAGATTTTTGACATTTCCCACAGAAATTCATCTTTAATAATAGAACTGATTTTTCAGTAATTTACGATCCTTACAACTTAGAAATTTTATGTCCGTACACAGAGAGTTTTAGGGCAGATCACTTATTACTTTATGGCTAATTCGATCCTTGCTTTATTATTAGGTGTTTCATATGAACAGTGTGGAGTACGCTCTTTGGTATAAACTTACCAAAGATGCTGACATTTTTATCGAACTTAGTTAAAAACTATAAAACACAGTAATGCGAGCCATTCACCGACTCTTACTGACTTCTTTCATGTTTCATGTTTCTTTTGCAAAACATATGGCGTCATTAAGTTTTTTTAAGTTTATTAGCTCATAAAATTAAATGATCAGTTGTGCATGACATCATTCATAGCAATTACAGTTAAACATTTCAAAGTTTAAGATGTGAAAAGTTACTAATAAAATTCTTTATCTACATATAATTGCCATATATATATATATATATATATATATATCTGATGTTTTACGGTTTTCATTAATTTTGTTTTGTTGGGATCATTAAGTTTAACATTTCATTTTATGTGATTTTTGGATAATATGGCTTTTTCATATTAATTTTTAAAGGAACGGTTTTAGAGAGGAAGAAAATGTTGAATGCATTTTTCAAAGAAATCTAAGAATTCTCACTTTACTTCTCCTTTTTCTTTCTCTTTTCCATATTTTCTTCATATCATATTAGTAAGTAAGTAAGTAAGTAAGATAGTAAGTTTGCAAATAAGTTTTAATGGATTTCCAAGTAAATGCCGCCATATAGCATTGGGTAATGTAGCGACTACGATGTCGTAAGCTACCGCTTTACGCCAGAGTTTTTATTTGAGAAGACGTGGAATTGATAGATCTGCTATAGACCTAACTATTATTATTACCATGAGGAAAAAGAGATATACGTTGCGTAGCGTATACGTTGAAATTTTATGAATATATTTTTTTCTGGCCACACCTCATTGTCTATATAAATTCTTCAAATTTTATTAATTAAAATTAAAATTCACTTTAGGTGCGAAGTTATTTATATCACATTTAAAATAACCACAAAGCGAGGTAAACTCTCCCTCTCGCTCTCTTGAAGTATTCGCTTGCTTTGACATTTTTAAATGTATAATTGTGCATATTATTGCCTGCGGATGCATATGAATGTGGCTTTTTGTACCTTACATAATTCGTGGCAAGAGTGTATTAAGCTTGCGTATACGACTATTCGATATGATCCTACCTTGTATTATACCAATCTATTGAGAACCATATGTATGTTTGTCGATGGTTTTTGGTGTTCAATCCGAAGATTGAAGTTTTCGATATAAAACTTTACACAGACAGGACAAAAGCTTCCTAAAACTCATTGGACCGGATTTTAATTATAACTATTTATCTCCTCTAATTTATTATTTAATTTTTTTATAAAATATTTTGTTGACAGAAATCCTCCGTCTCCTCTTTCTTACGAGGACTATTATGATTACTATAGTCGTCAGCCGGATGCGAAGGCAAATTCGTATCCCGTTGCTAATGTTACGCCAAAACAACCTGCCGAGTCCACTTGGGTTAGTGTCTTGAAAACTTTGAAAACCCTATTGGATTTATATAAGTCGTTCATAACCGTTTGGAATTCTATGGCTGAGCAACAGTATAAACAACAAGAATTTAAGAAAGAGCAGCAAACACAACAAAAGACAAGAATTAACTCGAAAAAGCCTGCCAATTTTGGTATAAATAAAAATAATAAACAACAACAAAATAAATTAAACAACAAGACTGCCATCAAAACGGACGCAGTCGATACGGCTTTGCAAGTAAAAGAACCCTTGGCTAAGGTAGAGCCTAGGAAAGAGAAAGGGATGAAAGGTGATAAAATGTTACGCGGAGACGTGGAGAACTTAAGTAAAAGGAGTTACGGAACTAAAGATAAAGAGAACGAAGCCCAAGCTCGTTACATAAAAGGCGATCCTTTAAAGGGCTATTATGATTTTGTCATCACTGAAGGTTCATACAAGTTTTGGGCCGCTTTTCAAGTAAGTCTTGTTAAACTAAAACTCTTTATTTCTGGTAGGTATGCAGAGTTCATAAAAATTGTTTACAAACTTTTGAAAACATATATTTTCTAAACAATGCGTAAGCAGAAATTCGAATCAGAAAAAATATTGTTAACCATTTTTAAAACCATAGGTGAGAGACAGCGGAAAATGTGCATATAAAAAACATTCCTCCAGGTACATCCATATGTAAGTTATGGTCAACTGTGATTTGTGACTTGGCTTAAGTAAAAAATAGTGTCAGGTGTCAAGTGTCGAGTGTGAATAAAAAAAAAAAAAGTAAACAAAAAAAAGAAGAAAAAAATAGGAAAAAAAGAAAATATATTCAGTTTTAGTCGACTTATTTGAGCTGAGCATTTATTACAAAATAAAAATTTAAAGCAGACATATGTCAGCAATAGTTAGGATCCGAGCGTGATTAAGATAGAATAGAGAAAGATTTTCGATGACTTGCAGCTAAGACAGCAATTTAAACATTAAATAAGAAGTTTAAGGTACGCTAGAGATTATGAAATGGTTTCGTTGACCTGATTAATTTAGTAACGCAATTCATTTTAATCAAAAATTCATCAAGTTGTAAAGACTATTAGGTTTAATCATTGTTGCGTTATAAGTAATTGACAAATTTAGTACGCTTCCAGTAATGGTTATAAAAAAATTGCAAACATATATATATATATACATATATATACATATATATATATATATATATATACAACCACCATCACCTGATGTTGAACTGTTATATTACAGGCAAACAGTAGCAGCGGCGACAGCAACAAACCATATCATCCGCAATGTGTTACAGTAATAATTATTTTCGTGGTTGTGTTGTCAACTTGTTATTGTTGTTACTGTGTATACAAATATACATACATATATATATCCGTACAGGTAAAGATTTGCTTGTTTGCTGGCTGCTGATTGCCACTTGCATTCCTTTTTGACACGCGAACAATAATTATATATACATATACGTCATACAATAGATATATATGTTTATATACATATAAACATACAGCTATATATTTATTTATATATACATATCTATGTATCTATGTGTGTTTGTATAGGCATATATATATATATATATATATATATATATGTATTTGCATTTGTGCATTTGTAGTTGTTGCATATTTTGACAGCTGTCAACACTATAATTTTTTTAACAGACTTCTCCTCTTTGTTATGAAATACCTTTCTAAAGGTATGAGTGCGTTTGTTTGTGTAACTCAAGTAAGACAAATTATACTTTTTCTTTTATAACAATGGAGTTTGATGCTACCGCTTCTGGTGGTACTGCTGTTCATGATATGTTGATATGTTACTCTGTAAGGGTAAATGATAGCTGTTAAATGTCAGCGGGTAGATAATAAACAAGTGAAACGAGCACAACATGAAAGAAAACAACATAAAATACATTCAGTCAGACGACGCATAAGTGTAAAATACTTTTATGTTTATTTTTATGCTTCTTTTTTCTTTTTATTCATTTTTCTTGTTATTATCATTTCTTGTTGTTGGTTTTTGCATTTTAGGTCGGCACAGCCTTGTTAATAATATACTCGACATTCGCGGCCATTTACTATTCGAAAGTTAATCCTTTAGTAAGCGATTACGATTATGTTGATTATTTGGGTGGTGGACGTTCTTTGTCTGCTGTTAGTAATCTGGATTTTGTGGACAATAAAGATGATAATGATGATGATGATGATGATGGCGATGATCAGAGAAGGGCATCATCGACAACAACGGCTTGGTATAATGGCTTAATAACACAATCTGCTCGTACTGTAAAATTTATATTGCAAACTATCGATAAGTTACCGGCGAACGAGCAAGTTGAATTAAAAGGCAAAGAGAAAATAATATCGACAAGTACCTTACCATATCATCGGTATACCCCCGACCACTTCTGACCCGACCATTATTATTATTGTTATAGTAATGTAAAATTTTTAAGGTATAAAAGATAAAATGAAAATAAATGCAAAATTTAAAAAGATTGCGGCGCTTTATGTTAATTTATTTATAAGCAATTAAAAGTAAAACAGTTTAAAAATCTTGGTTTCTTTTATGCAATAAAGTACAGAACGAAAAGTAAACATGCTAAAGACAAGAAAGATGAGAAATGTTGAATGCAATTTCTTTTCCATTCCAAGTATTGCCAAGCCAAGCCGTCCTATAATTCCTCCTTCGTTTTTTTTCTTTTTTTCTCTTTCAACAAGACCTAGACAATTTTATTTTTTACACGTATAATATATTTGTTTATTACGAATTAAGTAAAATATTTACTTACGTAGGTCGTTGGTCAACCAGGGTTAAAAGGTGAACAACGATGTAAAGAAATCTCGATATATTACGTTCGGTGCGGTATGTTGATGGAGATTTAAGAATGAAAGGGTACGGTATAGATAGAGGAAAGAGGAAAGCAAAAAGTAATTTATATGCCAGGATAAGCATGCCTGTATGTATGTCCTACATATATATTCTATATATGTTCATCTTTACGCAAATATCTTTATATCCAAATATATGTTTACTTTTATGTTTTTTTTAATCTTTTTGAAATTAAATTGTTTTTTTTTTTTTTTTTTTCATTTTTACTGCGAATCGATTTCACGGTAATTGTTGTGTGTGCATGTGCATGGTTCTTTTGATGCTTTTAATATTGCATTGTAAGTATGTATGCATTAAAGGCATACTGCTATCGTATGCATTTTTATATACGCATAACGTCGTCTTTTGTTATTGAGATATCAACATTTTGTTTTCCGGTCATTATCCATTTACCTCTTTAGTGTTTGCTCGCTTTTTCTGTTGTTCTCTCTCTCTCTCTGCTCCGCTACCGTATCTAGTTAAATTTTCTTCTTCATTTTCTTTAGTCTGTTTGTCACCTTATAAAGCCACGACAGAGCCTGAAGAAAAAAATTTAAGGCAATATATTCATTCATGTGTACAGGTTTGAATGGTTGCGAAATTATGTCTTTTATCGTTTATTTCAATATGCATTATATTCATTGTTCTATATATTAATTTTCGCTTTCATCATTCATTTTTTTTTTGAGCGAAACAAAAGAGGATATATTTATGTTTGTTTCATTTTTAATTTTTCATAAAAATAACACAACATTATGAATTAATACCGTATCGGTTTTAATATATGCATCAGGATGTTTCCAAAAAGTCGGAAATTGAAATACAGGGTAGCATAAGGTAGTTTTATACTTTCAATTACTTTCTTACGAAAATCAAAGCTAATACTAGATAGTTATGCTATGCCTCATTTTTCCTTAGAACCCTTAAGTGGGTTGAAAATCACAAAGTAGACCTACGTTCGTGATTGCCATGAGCGACTTTTCATTGTAAAATATTGAAAATCAGTTTTTTTTTGCCACATGAACATTCAGTTTCCGTAAGAACAGTTATATCGCAGGAGGTTGAAAAAAGAAATTCAGAAAATTATACAATTTTTTCATGTAACAACTTATCAAAATAAGGATTTGTATGGAAAGCGGTCGCAAATAGGGTCGGGTGCTAACCATTTCCAATAACGTTCGTGTTGGGGCCAGAACAGATTAATGTAATAAATTTCATTAAAATAACTCGAAAATTGGGACCTGTAAGTTGAACACATACGGACAGACGGACAGACGGACAGATAAGATTAGATAGAGAAAAATACATTGAAAGACATCAAATTTTGATCGGGAGTTGTTGCATACTTGGATATAAATTTAATATATATATCCTTGTATCATAAGCGGGGTAGAGTATAAAAGTCATCTAATATTAGCTTCCATTTCTGAACTCAAAGGTAAAAAACGAAATTTTTTTTGAACCGTTCATATGCGATTATACATAAAAATTAGGAAAAGCAAAAATCGCAATTTTTACATAACAAAATTTTAGGCGTCGCCTGCTTTTACATATACACACAAAAATGAGCCGCACAAACTTCATGCTGCACTTTTCGGTCCGTTTAAATAAAAGTTTATTTAAAAAAATTGTTTTTTTAAATGTTTATTATTTACGTCAGCCTTAAAGTATACAGCATTTTTTTTTTCTCCAATATTTTAAGAATTAAACGGAGGCAGTTCCTTCAAAGCAATTGCTTGTTTTTTTTGCTCGGCGTTTCTTATCGAACCTAATCAAAAAAAAAACAAACCAAATAATAAATGAAAATGTGATAGAAACAACTCGATGGTCATTAGAGGGTTTTATTTTGAGAACGCAGTTGAAATTGTAACGGATGAAATCTAAAGGAGCCAGCCGCACAGCAAGTTTGAAAAGCAAAGTCTTAGGAAGGAAGGCGTTTTAGTTTCATTTTAAAGCAAATTTTGTTTTACTTTATATGCAACCAGTCGTCGATTGGAATTGACGAAGTTCGTGTAACTTTGAATTAATTAATTGTGAATTAATATTTGTGTTAATCCAAATTCAAAAAACTTTAAAGTTGTCTAACGATAAGTGCGCGTAGCTACAAATTCGCCAAACTACTAATTCGGCTCCTTTCGATTTCGTCAAATTTCGAATTTACTTTATTTCGAATTGCCAATTCCCAGCTAGGAAAGATGTACAAATGTATGAAACGTATACAAATGTATAAAACTTATACAAATGTATAAAACCTATAAATGTACATAAAGTAGAACATAGATGACATAATTTTTTTGCCTAAGGAAACATATTGCGAGTACAGAACTAACGGTCCTGACAAACTGTAAAAGTCATAGCGAGACTAGCATTCACACATCTAACGGTTACCAAATCATACGATTCGGTACCTGGGTTAGCGTTGTACAGAATCATACCGAGTAGCGGTAAAACAAATGGCATACAAGCCAACACTAGCAATAAGATCATACGAGTCGGCACCTAAGATAGTATTAGTAAATGCAAAATGTTCGATCAGACGCAAGTTACCACACGTAGGGATAGATATGTAAGAGTAGCATCGTAACACATAGGCAAGTCAAAGCAACTTTGTAATGGGATAGCGATGGTGATCGCGACTATAAAAGAGCGTGGTGCGGCACGCTCAGCCTTTCAGTTGTGTGGTAGCAGCAAAAAGGTAAGCGATCACGGACATAACTGGTTGACTTTTACTAAAAGGTTTTTTTTTTTGGAACTCTACGGATAGGGGATGGAAGGTTTAGCTTAATCACCATCCCTGAATGACTGATGGACACTCACTCTTGCGACGTGAGACGGTTGGTAGTGAGGTGAGGTGGGCTGCTATGAAACTCGCGGTACGGAAACGTGAAAGAGAAAGTACAATAATAATCGGGAACAAATAAGAAGTAGTAAAACGCTAAAGAAGAGTCGGGTCACCACTCTGGTTTTTTTCTTTTACGCCTCTTAAAATCGCCGATCATTGTACTCTATTAAGAAATAAATAAATAGAAATATAAGAACAAAACCGACGGTCCAAGTTATTTTTATACTATAAATTTTCTTGGAAAGAGTCACGGATTGGCAGAGTATACTCTGCCCAAGAAGACTCGTTACAATATCATAAGCGGGAAATCGTTTTCATCAATCGTTTGCCTGCACTGAGTTCCTTGATTAAAGTAGAAATAGTTCTAAGCAGATTACGCTTATTTTCAAAACTGATCTACGGTCGTGAACCAAGTTTTGGGTTTTCAACTTAAAAAAAAAAATATGAAGGAAATTGTCTTTTCGAAAATCACGCTTATCGGGAATTATCTAAATAGTTTGGGTTCCTAACAATTAATAGAAAAATAATCATTGATATATGTATTTATAACTTATACCAATATCGTGACTAAAGCATCTATAGTCGACTTAAGCCTAATTGTAATAAAAGGAATAAATTAACAAATAATACGAAGCAAAAACACTGAAAGAACCACATGTGTTAGGTTCTGTGCTTTTCAAAACGTTTTGAAATTTGGTTTAAAGCCATTATAAATTATAGTGTAAGCGTCATTCCAATATTATTTAATTTTATTAATTTGAGAAATGGTGAACTTAAGTTCTAGTCCATTCTTAGCGTCCGACGGCTATTGCTTGGATTGTGTTGGGACTGATTTTTAGAGAGCAGTTTGCATTCTTTTATTGTGGAAGCATTTACTCGTCAAACTTTTTCCTTTGTCTTTCGAGGAACATATTTTGAAGAGCGCCGAGAACCAGTTTCCGATCATTCTAGGCAAAGTGATACTTTAGTATGGCCACGAAAGCTGCGTAACTGCGGTCTTTATAGGCAACAAAGTAAATTTTAATGAATAAATTTTCATTAACTTTAACAATTCCCAATTATTTATATATATTTATGCAGACACACTTGTACGTATCGCATAATCCCGTAATGAAACTTCAGTGTGTGACATGTGTCAAATATATGAAGCGTAGCATATGAAATGGAGGATGAAGTTTTGAGATTCTTCTTATAAGTAAAGGTGAATTATGTTTTAAAAGCGACGGTTGAATACTTAATATGTTTGAGGCATATTTACTTATTATATGTGAAAAACGCATCGCAGAATAAAGGGAGTTGCGGAGGGCGGTTTGCACACCCGCTGGTCAGCTAATGAGCTGTGCTGAGTTCGAAGCAGTTGTTCACTCTACGACTAAATACTGTATATAATAATCGATTGTCGAATAATCGACATGATTTCAACCTTGACTACCTAATTCAGTTTGAATATCAAACGATTTACGATCAGAATTTTTTCGCTATTATGCTTCAAATATCGAAAGCACATCATCCTACTTCAAAATCTTTGTTTGTAAAGCAGTTATCACAAGTGAAGTTTGTAGGAAAACAAGTAGGCGTTGGTTTTATTTTTTTTGGAATGTCAAGTTTTCTTTTTTGTTGGGAATGTTTTTTTGATTATTCAATTTTTGGATTTTGTTCAGTTCAGAAAAAATAAAGAAAATGTAAAAAAAAAAGTAAATTTAAAAATTTAAAAAAAAAAAATGTGTATAACAATATAAAGTGAAGACCTTTTTTTTAAATAATATAAAAAAGAAGAAAATTGACAATCCAACGCGAGTGCATTAAATAATTCAGTTCGCTAATTATATTAATAACGTGACCGGACTCCTGAGTCATTTGTACCCTTGAAGAAAGGATATTCCCAATATAAAAAAAATATTCAGTTGAAGTATGTCATCCGTAAAGTAAAGACTTTTTTTTTAAGTTAAAAAAAAAAAAAAAAAAAATATATATATATATATATATATAAAGAAAAATAAACATTTCTTACGACACTTAAAGAAGAGCTAAAATAACTAGAAGCAGATAGTTTTAACCTAATTTGAAACCGCTGCCACGTCCGCTCTTTGATTTTCTACACCAGTTGCAAATCTCTGTCACCGTAATACGTGCCAGTGGCGATTATGCGATACTCATCTGATATAGCCTCCCAAAATTTTCCACCGATTTGATTTTCGTATTGACCGGCTTGCATGTGCACAATTTCACATATTGTGTGTTTTTGGTTCTTTTGAAACAAACGATCTTCAATTGGTTAAAACTTTCTGCTTCTAGTTATAGTTAGCTCTATTTTAGCGTAGTTAGAAAGTTAATCAAGTTTAAAGTTTTCAAATTTATTTTTCATCTGACGCAACACAAATATTTTCCAATGATTGCTCTTTTCACATTAAATTAAAACACTTTTTTTTCAAGCCTTTTTATATGATTGACACCCTTGTCTTTGATAGAATGCTGCCAATGAAGAGGGAATAGAGTATCAGAAACGCCTCGAGAAGGTACAATTCTGTTTTCTTTACAAATGTGCCGGAATACCAGTTTCTTCTCTCACGATGCAAAACCCCATTTTACCGGATCTTAAGTATATTTTGATGATTTTCAATATGTTCTGCTGGTTTCCTTTGGAATATCAAACGTTTTCTTTCATTTTGATATATATATATATATATATGTATATTGATTGTAATATTGGAAACGCAAATAAATAATTCATTGGAGGCCACAGTTGAAACACTTCAAGAGTCTGCAAAAAAAAAAAAAAAAAAAAAAAAAAAAAAACCCAAAAAAAATAAAACCAACGCCTTCTTGTTTTCCTACAAGTTAAACAAGTGAAGTAAAACCCTCAACTTTCACTCTAGTTATAAGCCTACATCCGAATCGCCGACTTTCATAGGAATATATTAATGAATGCGACAAGTTTTCACTTCTGTACGCGATGTAATAAAGTTTTGTCTGGTTATGACGTTTTATGCAGTATGCCGGCCTGATATTTGCATTATGCTTTCGTAGGTAAACTTCATTTACATTGCACCCAAATTCTGACTATCATTTGTTTATTGGCCGGCATTCATCGTATTGCCTGTGGGATCTATATAAGTATTACATTTTAGATATAAGTAATGTATTTCAAACCGAGGTGTACTTTCCTCCCTCACCCTCTCTGTCTCTTTTGTTTTTTGGATTTATTTTTTCAAATAGTTGCTATTCTTTCTCAAATCTCAAAGCAATCTTTGTATACTTCCAAGTATATATACATTTTATAACAACACATCGTGAGAGTACATCATGCGCTAATGTACAGGACTCATTGCTCAATTACTCTTTCCTTTTTGTTATTTTCTTTGTTTTTTATTTTTTTTTTTTTTGGAGATTTTATTTAAAACATGAAATATATATTCTCTCTGTTTTCGGTTGACTTTCGCTTTTTTCATTGAGGGAAGACCGAGTTGGTAGTTTTAATAAGTTTCCGTATTTAAGCACACGTGCATAACGTTGGCCCTTTTAGTATTGCTTCAGTATGGATTTAATTGGTTTGGCTTGGTTAGCAGTGGCTTGAAATTTTGGTTAAAATGAAATGTTTTAATTAAAAATTCTTTGTATACATTTTTTCTGCATTATTTTTCTACTGTTGTTAAGGAAATTTTTTTCTACTTCCTTCCTCGTCCGGAAAGTAAAGCAAAAAAGGACTATTTTATTCTCTAGAGTATAACTCTAAAAAAAAAAAAAAAAAAAAAAAAAATCAAAATCTCAATGGGAGGCCAAAGGAAGAGCAAACAGAGAAAAAGAAGTAAATTTAAGCATAAAAGCATTGATTGTGTTATAAGCCAAAAGTAAGTGGTAAATAATGTAGCGGTATAGGTTAAAACGGTGGGTTGACTCCCTGTTGATAAATTCGCAATCAACCGCTCTTTCAGTGGTAGTGGTTAATTCAATTCTATGAAATATTGAATCTATGATGAAGATCCAGCAATGATGGCTACAATGACGACGACGATGGCGTACATATGCAAGTGTATTGAATTAATTTCAAGTAGAGCAGTACAGGGTAATTTCTCTCTCTCTTTTCTACCCAAAAAGCAGAAGGCAAGCATTTACCCGCTCGTATTTATAGAAGTGTTTGCGCCTGTACTTCAACAGTAATGAAATGTTTCCCTTTCAACTTTGATTCTTTTCGCTTCTGCTCTTTTTGGTGTTGTCTGCTACAATTCTCCTTCAGTTTACTTTTATGGTTTGCTGAAGTAGTTTAAGTCGTAATGATATAAATTGTGTATAAATGATATGTTTTCCACTCAACATAGTCTTTTGTTTTTTTGCTTTCTCCAGCTTTTATCAACGTATGCCGATTAATATTAACGCCTTTTTAATGCTTTTTAATTAAAAATCATTTCTTTTACATATGCGTGTCAATGCATACTAACGTGACGATATGAGCGAGTATACGGGTTTAAGCGTAGAATAAATGGTATTTGGGGTAACGGGAAAACACTCATGCAACAGGATAAAGTTTAATGAACACTTGACTGCGTTTTGATTGTTGTTGTTGTTGTTGTTGTTGTTGTTATTATTATTATTATTATTTTTATGCAATATTAATATAATTTTTTTGTGATGAAGTATTGTGTGAGATTTCAGACAGACAGAATATTAAAAGGTAAAAGTGGGAAAAATATGAATTAAGTCAACTAAAGGAAGAAATTATGCGCAAAATAAAATTGTTATTACAGTTAAGCTTCAATTTTAAAATGAAGAAGCGTACGTACGTTAGCATTAATAAATTCGGTACGGTGTTAAAACTCATACCATATTTTTAGGCTGCATTTTTATTAAACTGTGACGGTAATAAAAGTTTTCATCCAAAGAGCAAATATATACTTTTAAAAGTTTTTTACAATTTCGTTAATAAAATTTTTTTTAAATTTATTTTGTTTTACAAAAATTTATTTAAATATTCAAAAAAACGTTGCCTTGTAAAAGCATTTTCGCAAATTATTAAAATAAAAAAATTTCGCTTATGGTTTTTGAATAAAAATTGATCGACTGGAATTTATTTCAGATATTAAGTTTAAGATTGCGAATAATGCGAATAATGAGTGCAACGGACAGCTGGATTTTTTCTTAAAAAAGAAAATTAGTTTGATAGTTTGAGATCGCAATTTACCGTAGCGTTTCCTGAAGTTGGATTACTACACCTATCGTAAACGTGTCGACTGCAAGTTCTAGCAAGCACTTTGGTATTGAAAATTGCCCGAATCAGCCGGCGAACGTGCCTACAGTGAACTGAGAACTCTCCTGATTTTCAAACAGAATACAAAATTCGTTTTCCCCTCATTGCTCATAAACCAAAGTAGATAAAGCTGCAAGAGTGTACGTGAAGCATATTCTATGATGTAATACCTTTACAAAAATGGGGAATATTGACCACCGCTACAAAATATTATAGTGTAGCGAAAATTTAATTTAATGCTAGGTCCGGAAGGCACCTAAGTACATCCGCCATCTATCTGCGGACTGTGTAGTATCTTTGCAAGAATTAAGATATCGCCTAAAAATTTGTAAATTTCCAAAAGAATTTAAGTGCGACCTAAACCGTTCAAAGGACGCACATAGTACGCTGACCCATCTATGCAAAAAAAAAAACTGTGAACACCTTTGCTGTCCGTGTTTTGTGACTGTTACCTATGAAGTACAGCAGGTATATCATCTAAACTTCAAATCTTATTTTGAAAGTGGGAAAAATCAGCCGCGCCCATCCAATATTATAGAACACGTTTTTTTTATAATCCTCTTTAGGATAACGAGTATAAAAGAGCCGCTCACGATCGAATGTAATTTTCTTACTTGTTTCTCTGTTAAATAAAATTTAGAACCGTTACGTTTTTGGCCTCAGAGCCAATTAGCTTAAAGCTGATTCACGAAAATGTTTCCTTTGTTGTCATGTTTAAATTTTTTTCTAAAATAACTCTTTTGTTGAATAGTTCAATGTATGCTTAGGAATATTGAATGTAAGCACTAATAAGACCTTTTTCTCATCTAGACTATGATGAAATAAAACAATAAAACTTTGTTTATATTAGTTTGGGGAAAAAGAAATCCATTATTTTTATATGAACTTCAGGACTTTATTTAACATGTTTCGGATTGTCCGATTTGGGTCAAATATGCACCGTTTTGTTGTACGATTTGTTGCCATTTTAAAGGTAACTTCAAAATGCCTCTCTCGTAGAAGCCCTGGTCTCTATTTGCAAAAAACTCTAGTAGTCGATTTTCACAATCCTCCCTAGATTCCAATTTTTTATCATTGCACAGAAATTGTGCAATGCAAGAAAAAGATGATAATCGCTTGGTGCCAAGTCCGGACTGTATGGCTGCATGGATGCATTAAAACTTCCCAACCAAGCTCCCGAAGTTTCTGGCGAGTCACTGTAGATGTGTGTGGCCTAGCGTTGTCCTGGTGGAATACGACACCTCTCCTGTTGGCCAATTCTGGCCGTTTCTGGTCAATCGCTATCTTCAAACGGTCCAGTTGTTGACAGTAGAGATCAGAATTTAGCGTTTGGCCATATGAAAGCAACTCATAATAAATAATCCCCTTCCAGTCCCACCAAATGCATAGCAAAATCTTCGTGGCCGTTTGAGGTGCTTCACCGCTCTTTGACCACGATCGTTTTCGCACAGGGTTATCGTATGTGATCCATTTCTCATCTCCTGTCACCATCCGTTTAAGAAATGGGTCTATCTCATTCCGTTTGGCCAAGGCTTCGCAGATGGAAATTCGATCCATCATGTTTTTTTCTGTTAATTGGTGTGGCACCCAAACGTCGAGCTTTTGTTTGAATCCAGCTTTGTGTAAATGGTTTAAAACTGTTTTATGGTCGATTTTTAGCTCCTGGACGATATTACGACTGCTAACATGTCGGTCAACTTCGATCATTTCTCCGATTTTATCCACATCCATTTCGACGACCGGCCTACCTGTGCGAGGTGCATCATTAACATCAAAAATTCCTGAACGGAAACTACGAAACCAAAATTGCACATAATTGGCTGTTACAGCATCGGAACCATAAACACCATTCACAATTTTAGCCGCCTGGCTTGCATTTTCGCCTTTGTCAAAGAAAAACTGTAAAATGTACCGAATTTTCTCTTTGCTCACTTCCATTTTTAACACGCTGTAACTCACAACTGAATGCACCAACCAGAAAACAGGAAAAGAATTTTTTTTACTGCGAAATGTCACCTTTCCAACGAGCATAAATCTGAAATTGTTTGATCGATACTTTACGAGAAATCTATCAGTGCAGCCATCTACCGAAAAAATAATGGATTTCTTTTTTCCCAAATATTTATCTACATTGAAAACTGTATCAAAGGTTCCATCGGGATGACCTTCCACAAAATTTAAGAAACCATGATCAAAAGAAAAAATGCAGGAAATGACAGCCATCATATTTTGTTTTAAAGAAATTTTCTTGTACAAGTGTTTGTAAGAGTGTTTACATTCCGTACAAAACTGGCACGTACATTCCTCCTTTGGAAGCTATTTAATTTAACAGTAACTAAAGCACTATGTGGTAAACTAGTTTCGTCCATGCTTGTGTAACATTAAAAACATGGTAGAAATATTTTGCATTACCTTAGCCATAGCTTCTTAACCATTCTACTATTTCATTTATCTATCACCTGCTATTGCATCGATTACAATGAAATCAAACAGATAATTAATTATATCTCAAAATTTTAGCCACAACACACATTTGCACAATTTTCATATGTTGAATGGCATCCAAGATTCGTTTTAATAATGAATTCTTAATGCATAATAACATCATCTCAAGGAGCTGCTATGAGAAAATCAAATGAAATAAAATGAAAGCACAGTCCATATGACCTTTCATTCTATTTGCTTCCTGTCTATTAACAAATTTATGAATGTAGGACTGTGGGGGCTTGTATGTTTTTCGGTTTTCAAAAATTGGAAAGAAATGCACGAAACATAAACGTGAACTCGTATACAAGTGCATGTGAAAAAGTTCAAAATATCAAAAGCGTATTTCTCATCACTCTTCTCTTCTCTTTTTTAGCAGAGCAACAAAATTTCAAGCAATGCACAGTAAGATATTTAATTTTGAATAATTATTCTTAGAAGAACAAATTAAATTTTTCTGAGAATATGTAAAAATTTATTAATTATGTTCTGCTTAGGCAATAGAAATAAAATAAAACAAGTAATAAAAAAAAAAAAAATAAAAATATGAAATCAGAAATGAAAGAAATCTTTAATGGCGTTTTTACGCGTGCATAATTCAGGTTATGCATGCTCAAGCTTAACTCTTTTGTTACGCTTAGAAGATTGCGTGCTAAAAATCTATTTAATAAATATTACATACTGTTATGTTATAATATATCACTCATATAATATTTTATTCTATTTCATCTTTTCTTTACATTTTGTGGTTTTATCTTTGTTGTTCAATTTTTCATTGTAGAAGATGTTGATCTCGTTTACTACTTCTTCTCTTATTCTAGAAAAAACTAGCACTCATAGTAAAAAAAAAGAGATAGATTTTTAAAAAATTTTTTCTTTACCTTTTCTTTTTAAATGCAATGCAATTTGTCACAAAAATGATTGCGTTGCCTCATAACGAGCGTACTTTCACTGCAATATTTGCCTCACAAAAATCTAGAACTTTATTGAAGAAATCTCTACATATATATATATATGTAGAATATGTTATATATATGACATATTTGTACACACTTTCATTACAGATTGAAAATTATATTTCTATATTTGATTTGATTGCAAGATATTCTAGAAAACTCTTACTAAATACTCGTTAGGAACAACCTTTATACAATCACTGAAAGGTTAATTCTTTCGCTTATACAACACAGAAATATATATTAATGATCCTTTACAGTAATCTTGACCATCTTCTTTTTCATTCACGTACGTTCATGTGTGTATTGATGAAACCCACACTGTCTCAAAAGCTAAGATGATAGGTTAAAATTTGACCAGGAGGTGAGCTTTAAAATAGTCGGTGCTACGGACGTACCAAGTAGAGTTATCTTTACTAATTCATAGCAATTTAAAACTTTGTGCGAAATTTTACGGTGATCAAGCTAAAAATGAAGGTAATTAGTTTAAGAACACACATGCACACGCAAGAAACAATAAGCAATGATTTAACTTCCATCAGATGTATTGATCAAGGAAATTTTGATTTAACGGTACAAATATTTCCCAGCAGAGGTTGAAAGACCACGGTAACCCACTTCACGGCTCGGCAAATATTTTGAAACAATAATGTATTGGATTGAGGTGTTATTTGTCAAACATCTTCATGTGAAGAAAGTTTCTTCATTTATTTATATTTATTGTGGTTATATACACATTTGTTTGTATATATAAATAGAAAATTTTTTACTTGTTTTAGATATTAAAAAAATCTATAATTTCTCGTTTTTTACTTGGATACTAAATTACAATTTTTTTTTGGGTGTAACGATTGCTTTTTTTAAAGAAATTTGCTACATGCTTTAGTGAGCCGTAATACATAATCCGAAAATAATTTATAGTAAGTAAATGCGCAATTGTTTCAAACTCATGTTTTCTTTTCTTTCCTTTTAATTAATTATTCCATTATTGCGTTTTATCAAACTAGAATATTTAATACTATTTCTGTGGTATCGTGTTTCGTTTTGTCTTGACCATAAGTGATAAAGTTATTGTTCCAGTTTTATGGAACATAAATTTTTTAAGTCTGGAATTTTCTTTAATCTACCGAATATTTGATAAATATTTGATTTTTCACACTCTACTCCACTTGTGGTACCTTCTGTATATTGCGTTTGTGTGGATGAATGTAACATCCAGAAGGACTTCAGATAGATCTCATACATTTGTTAGACCGATCGATTCAAATTCATATTCTTAATCGATCCGGGCTTTTCTGCTCGTGCTCTCGCCTGTTTTGGACATC
>NW_023998416.1:2882677-2891933 GCF_014805625.2 Glossina fuscipes
TATGGAAAGAGAATATTCTTTTTTTTTTTGAAAATAGGATAAAATCGTTACTTGATCGACACATTGCTTGATGCTAATAGAGTCTTTCTCTCTCTCTCTTTCTCTCTTCCTCTCTTTCTCCCTATCTCTTTCACTCACCGCTTGAGTAGTGATCGAGAGAATATTTCATTAGTGAAATATTTTATGGTTTTCTCTTATGACCACTGCTGAATGAAATTATTACGTCTACTGTTGCGTCTGTTCTTAGATATTTGATATTCTCTTTTGTAAGCACGATTTCCCCTCTTATTAGACTAACATTGAAGAATGATTTTTTTGGGTTTACTAACCTTTCAAGTTTTTTGTTGCTGAACTTTATCATTATATCCATCAGTGTGAGCATATTGTGCCAGTGTAAGAATAAATTATAATCATCAGCGTGAATAGTTGAGTCCATTTAGTCAGGCGCGTCTGCGTGTCTGTCTGTTTAATTTCTAGTTACAACTAAAAGTCTTACGTTAGAAAAAAAAAAAAAAAGATGGACTAAATCTGTCAAGTTTGCTTACAATTAGCAAACACTGAAATTTAAGTCTTAAGCTTAAAAACTTAACGCTTGTACCCTTTTACTAGTATGGCGTTCTTTAGAATTTTTTGTATTTTAAGTTACACATGTTCTTTATGGTAAGAATGAACATCAAGTTGAAAAAAAAAAGTATAAACGTTAGATTGGACCCCGCCATTAAATACTCTATATATATATATAACTACTTTTCAAAATAAGTTATTATAAGGGAGCCGAAAAAGTGGTGTGATTCGAAGTATTTTCTATAGCGTCCGTCTTGGTCCAAAAATTAAAAATTTTAGATTGAACGCAGTAATACAAAAGGGATAGATGGAAGTAGAAGCTTAGATCCGTTCAGGAAATGACATGTACCATTTGTGCCGAAGGGCTTGAATAGCCCTAACTTTTTTTTTTTTTTTTAAATTTTGATATTTTCAGAAATTCACGACAAAAATCGTCGAGTGACAATCTAACGTAATTCTCAACTAATGTGTAAGACTGGCATGGGATGGGGCAATGTTTTGAATCACCTGCCGTACTACCGCTCCTACGGAAATTTTATTTTCTTGTTGTCAAGAGGTCTAACTTTCAATACAACTTAGTAAAAAGTGTTTCATGGTAGTGAATGGACAAAGTAATCAACATAATCGAATTTGGACCCCGCAGATAAATTTTTTTCTTCTCACGGCATTGTATGGCAAAAATGTCCACTTTTTGATATTCTCTAATGAAAATTAGTTCATCATTAAACTTAACTGCGTCAAATTTGATTCAAGTGCGTCTATCTTTTGGATATTATCGCATGCAAGGAAAATAAACTACTGTATGACAAAGAGTCTTAAGTTTTTGATGAAAATTGGCCCATAAGAGCATAAAATATTTTTTACATCCCTACCATGTATAGGGATGTTTATGGAAAGCAAGCCTTGACAAAGTGTAATTTGTGGCTCCTCATAACAGAAAGAACTGAAAATTAACCAAATCTATGATATGTGAACTAAGATTGCGAAACTTGGAACTTGACGTTTTGAAATTCCTCTAATATGAGAGCTTTTGATGCATGTACGCCATCACATTAAAATAATGTACAGTTGTTGGCGTATTATCGCTAGTATGAATGTATTAAAAAAAATGGGGTAGGGTTCTCATTGGTCGGCCTTGCCTAACAATAATGTTTTTTTTTTGCACATTTAAGGGTCGTAGTTTCTTCCTACATTGAATGTTATCAGATTATGATTCCCTAAAAATATGGAAAAGTATCATTCAAGTATGGAAAGAAGAAAATAATTGTACCATAAGTATTCAAGTAAAATAATACCGTACAAAGTCAAACGAAATGTATCCCTTATTTTCAGAGCATCTTTATCCAACAATAACAAGAGCAAGCAATTCGGTGCAAGTCGATTAAAATTTCTTTCCAATCTTCATTCTCTTACAACTTTCAGTGTGCGCTGTCTATTGAATGCTGTTAAGAAGCCACAAACCTTCAACTTGAACTTGTTTGGTTTTTCTTGTCTCTTTTGATTCTTCTTTACTTGGCTTTCATATGCTGAATAAAAACCTAAGAAGTTAAGAAGCAGTGATTTCTGGTTGCTGATGAGTAAGCTAAGCATGCGCGTTTAGTACTCTTTTAATATTAAACGCGTAAGCAACATTTCAACTACGACGGTCGATACTCTATGTTGCGGAAGTGCAAGAAAAGAAAATTGTTGAAGAAAAATATATAAAAGAAAAAATCGTTAATATAAAAAAAAAGTTTAATGAAATTTAATTATATATTATGTTGCTTAACGCAAATGAAAGAAAAAAACAAAATCAAAACAACACTGTATGCAATATTTCGCTAAAAACTATGTTAATTAAATTTTCATAAGGCAAAAAAAAAAAAAAATTTTTTTTTAATTACCTTCTGGAAATTGATTTTGATAATTTGTTATATGTAAGTGATTGTAAATTTTTAATTAATAAAAATATTTAATTTTGCAACAACGGCAAACAAAAAGCACTAAAAAACTGTTTCTTTCTTTTTAAAGATACTCTTGCACTTATTTTTATTAATTTTTCTTAAGTGATTCAACAACTTGCCATCACATCCTATATAGACATATGCCTGTGTATGTGTACGTAAATATAAGCATATATAGATTTATACTCGCTATATAGTAAGATTTAAAGTTAAAAAAAAACTTAATATATATCTTTTAAATTTTCTTTTGGTGGAGATGAAAAAGTTTCAAGTGTGCTACGTCATAAAAGTTGTGTCGGTTCAGAAGAGAGAAAATGAGAAACAAAATACAAAATAAAAAAAACAAAAAAAAAAAAAGAAAAGAGAAAAAATGTAACATCTACAACAACAAACAACAACATTAACGTAGAACAAGATGTTTTTTGCATAGAAACGCAGCTAAATGCATAAAATTCCATTACCAAGTCTTTCGTCAAAAAACCAGCCGAAGAAGAACTTAAGAGCACGCTTACACTCAACCATAGCCACATAGAAACACACGTTAACAACAAGTACTTGAGAAGATTACACAAAAAGAAAGAAAAGGAAAAAAATGCAGATATACATGAGAGCATGTGTATGACGTTTGTTTCTGTGGCAGCGTGTGTTTGTGGCTTTGGTATCACTTACATACTTTGTTGTTGTTTTCCCTTTTTTTTTATATTTATTTATTTTTTATTTTTTTTTATTTTTTTTTTTTTTATAAAAACTCTAGTGCACTCTTTAAATTTTTTTTTTTTTAGTTGATATTTTTGTGTTTTCACACATTTAAGAAATGTATACATATATATATATATATATATATATATATATGTTTTCGTTCAATTCATACCTTTTTCGTTAGTTGGGAAGTATCTTAAAAGAAGAAAACTACTTTTAGCGTTTGTATTGCCATAGCGTAGAGCATCTTAAGCTTTTTTACACATTTTTTTAAGTTTAACAAACAGTTTTTTTTGACTTCTTTTCGTTATCAAAATAATAACATCATATGTATGGTGAGATTGATTTATAAGATACTTAAATAGTTACAAGACCGGGAGAAAAGTATCAAAAGATTCGACAAAGATCTTAAAATATTTTATAAATAATATTTTTAAGTATGAAAATACTTCAATAATATTTTTCTCTCCTGCATTAAGAATCTCAAAGTTGTATGAAACTGCAGAGGCATTACGTATGAAACTAGTCTTGAAATTTATGTGAAAGTGGTACTGCAAGCACATATCATCAATTCAAAAACTCTCTAACAAAACACACAATTACAAACACATGTAAGAAATGTAAACATACAGGCGCTTAAAGACTTTTTTCATTAATAATAATAAATAGCAAGCACTTGACTTGGATTCCAGATACTACCAAACAATGTGAATTTCGAAAAGGTGATATATTTGATATTTTTTAGATTAGATAGATAAATACATGTTTGCCTCTCTTAAGATTAGAATTTGTTCGATTTTCTTCTCCTTCACAAAATCTCTTTACTTCTATTAAGAATAAGTATATATATCAGTAGATTATGCATTGAGAGGAGTAATTGGAATAATTGCTGTTTAAAAGATGTGTCTATAAGTTAGGATTAATTTGGGGGGAAATTTTTCGTTATATTTCTTAGCAGGTACTTTTGCTTAAGGACTACTTCGTCGATATCCCTATACGCAAAACTTATTTGTTTATCACAGTTGGCCGTTGGTTTCGTCTCCCTCACGCTGTGGGCTGGGTTTGGCGAAGTGTGTTGGGCTAAAATATGTTCTCTTTCTCGGTCCTTCATTGGAGAATTTTTTCGTGATGCAATATTTATCATTCTCAGATATTCGATTTTTGTGAATACGCGAAATCGTGAAAATTATTCGAATAGCTTTGTGTCACAGCGCAAATCCTTTCCGTAGTTTTTGAACCGTTGATATTACGCAGACAAGCCGCGTATTTTTACACTTCAATTTATTCTTTCCCCATTACCTATAACTTCCCATTTTGACATTGAGCACACCAACCACATCGTTCCATATCATAAGGTATTGCCCTTCGCAGACCTCGAGATCTTGACTTTGCAGACGCTGATTTTCTTCGCGCTATGTTCTCTCCTCTTGACTGCTGTGAAGCGTTTATCATTACGGTGCATGTTTTTAACGTTCGTTTTTTTATTGAAATTATTGCCTCAAAAAGATAGGCTTGAATTATTCAACATCTTACTGTGATTATTGAAGTATGTCTATGGTGGTTTTCTCAATAACTTCTGGAGCGAAGTAAGGAAAAATATTTTATTCTTTTACTTCAACGCTTTTTGTTTTCGACGTTTTTATAGGACGATTTGCCACGACTCTTAAAATACGCTTCTTTTTCCTTAACGAGACCTTTTGAGATTTGCACACAAATGATTGCTGTGGTACGGCAGATTTCGAGGATATGGTAGTGAGGATGTAACCTCAATTCATGCGATTTGGTCATCTGTAAGCATCTTCTTGTAATACATGCCGATTTTTCTACTATGGGCAAACACGGTAAATGTTTGAAAAACGTCTTCCCCTTGGCCAAATTTTCGTGCAAGTTAGCTTTAATTAACTATATTTAAGATAGTTTAGCTACTTCATGCAAATTTTACTTTCGATTACGGAGATTCAAAGATTTTTTTAGGTGTTCTGGTGCAAACATGTTACTATTCAGGACCAGTCCATAGTGTTCAACATTGTCGTTGACCATACGGTCACGTTTAAGATCAGCAAGCCGCCGAGAAGAGTTGATCTTGAGGGTTGTTACTGCTAAAATATGATGTGGTTCTGTTTTTTTTTTGTTAGAGACAACATCTCTAAGCCAATTTTGGAAATTGTTCATTAGCGTGTTGTTAGGCAAATCTTCAGGCCTTCATACAAATGTAAATTAGCTGCATACTTTCAAGTCTATAAGTGAAATGAATATACGGTTCATATTGAAAATAGACAAGAGACAAAGTAGTCGAATATCCCTCAATTAGCCTTTCTACGTTCTTTGGAGCCTTTCTCTTTTATTTTTATGTCCATCATCAATTTTTTCATTTTCTTTTCGGTTCGCAGAAATCCGCATCGAAAATCTGAATATTTGTAGTCAATTTTTCTTGCAATTTCCGTGATAGAAATCTTAAAATCGAGTGTTTAGTTTTAAAATGACAATTTTCTCAATGATGGCTTCGAAATTGTAAACGTAAATAAAAGTGAACATTTAGAAAAAAGTAATAAAAAATATAAACAAGTAGGAAAATGGCAGAAAATGGAAAATGGTCGGTTGTGACCGAATCTTTTATACGCATCGCCGATATTCTAAAAATTATTAGAAAAAAGGAAAAAAACAAATTTTTATATTCTATAATAATATTGGATGGGCGCGGTTGATTTTTTCCTTTTTCAGAATAAGATTAACAAGCAAAAAACACAGAAAGCGAAGATGTTTGCAGTTTTTGTGCATAGGTTTGCGTGCATTGTAGGCTTGCCCTCTGACCGATCATCTTCAAATTCTTTTGCGGGCTGGCCGGTGATATCTTCATTTTTGTGAAGGGGGAAATGTTTGCAGAAAACACGGACGGACATGCTTGCATCGATTCACAATTTGGTACTGTTTAAGAATAAGGCCTCTCAAGTCTCTTTCTAGGCGTTGCAAACGTTTTGACGAAATGAATATACCCGCCAGTGATTTTTGTCGAGTTAAACTTAACATCTTACAACATATCAATTTTATCGTACGCAACGTGTGAAAATTTACGAAATCATTCACACTCAGCTCATGACCATGGCCTAGAGTTTGCTTTTAGCTTATATACAAGCTGTGGAACAATTGTCATTTCATTTAACTCATTTGGGTGAAAATATTTAAGCAAAAGCCAACTGTGTGATTTAAATTTGTTGAGGTTGTGAAATCGAATATTCGAATCGAATAATCCACATGTTAAAAACATGTACGTCCGTCCATCTGCCATGTAGTAAGTTTTCTTTGAAAACTGAGTGAATATTCCTTAAATTCTTCCTCTTGCTGTTGCATGGCCAAAAAATTTTATTTCAATAAGTAATGCAAGCAAGCATGTAATGGGTACTCAAAAATTTCATTTAAATTTTATTAAGCCGGCATTGCTTGCTTGCTGTTTTGTTTCATCTTTGAAGTTATGCTGAGAAACTTGATGCAGCGTATATTAAACGTTTAAAATTGCACAGTTAATCATTTAATAAGGTACGGGGTACGCAGTTGAATATTTGCAGATTGTAGAAATTTTTTACATAACATTGTGTTTTATTTGTAGATAATGATAGGCTATCGTTTTTTAGAGGGTTTTAAGGAAAAACAAAACAAACAAAAAATCGTTAATTTAAAATGCGCCTCGGTCTTAGTTTAAACCAAGGATTCCTTCGCTTTGCACTGATAATTCCTCTGGGAGCTTCGGCTGAATTATTGCACTACTCACCTTGAATATTTTAGTAATCCGCCATGAAACAAGTTTTGTCTATACCATAACTGTAAATCATTTTCCAAACTGTCTTCTTAAGAAATATGCGAATTAAATTTGGCGCCTTGTAAAGGACATACAATCGCAAATTACGATAAATTTTTTATTCAACTAATTGCTATTTTCTGTACATGACAAGAAACGATATACGTTAACTAACAGCGCGCCTATCCCAAAGCAAATTAAAAGCGAGAGAGAGAAAATCGGAGCAACTATGAAATTCGAATTTAAGGATTTACGGTATACTGTATATATATATATCTGCACAAACAGATCTTGATCTGTTTCCATTAACATATCAGCGTTTGTATTATTACGTTCATATCTTCTTGGGACTTAAATATCTTCAATATTTTCTTCATCACTTTCAGTCATTACCTCTGAGAATGCTGTTTCAAGATTGCGTCTAATATCAGCGAAAGGGAAAACGGTACCGATAACTTCGTAAATAACTAAAGCGAACTGTACTTCGTTATCCCTCATAGAAACACGATATGAAATACGCAGACATGTGGGCCTTTCGTCATAGCCAAGTGTTTGCAAAGTGTCTGCAGTTAACAAGCTCATACGCACAATGCCTTCTACCTCCACATATCGGAGCGGTGTATACAAAGAAGTCAATGTTGTCCGTTTCTTTTCATCATTTAACGAGTCGTTCAAACTGCGAAAACTGCCTTTAGCACAAGAGACCAGATTGCTAGCATCTGGCACGGTTGCCAAGCGTGGAACATAGCGATAACGTTCGGTTTCAAGTAGTTTGTGTAGAGGTTTAGTTTGTAGACTTTCAGCTCGGTATTGTTCTGGGGTTTTCAAAAGATTCGTTTCCCTTTTCGTCAAAGTAGGCGAGCAGTTAAGGCAACTGGATGCGTAAGATTTCATCGATAGAATATCAGGCGCAGGTGCAGCGTTAATGGATTTTACAAATTTCTCCGATTTATTGCTAATGAATTTTGTGAGCATGTGAGTGGTCCTACGCTCAATGGGAGCACAGGATACCGGTTGCAAAAATCCAACATGTTCACAGTGACGGCTAACCTCATGCCTTAAATAATTGTGGATTTTATTGACACCTCTTATGGTCCGTCCGTACCAATCGATGATACTGTTAGGAGCGAAATAATATTTGAAGTCGCATCTGCCCTGCCCAAACAATGCCAGATATTTTTCCACTACTTCAGATGGTTCAATAGTTTCCATTTTCGTCTTTCTAAGGTTATAATTGCAATTTTAACGACTATAGACAAATGACACAATTTTTCATTGAAAACTACAAACGCAATTAAACGAATGTCATCGTTAAACAAGACAAAGTGAAAAACACCGTAGACAGGGTGATATATGTGTTTTTTGAATAAGCTTTCATTTTTCAATGGTAACGTGATGATAATTGCAAAATATTTACAAAACAAGTTTCGACAGAAACTTTCATTTTTTACCCGTCACCCGTAGATGAGGAGTACATGTCCATTTTGTTAAAAGAACTCCATAAAGTATATATATTTTCATGATCAGTATTAAATTCTAATCCGATTTCCGTATATCCGTCTGTCTGTCTGGCTGGCTGTATATCTGCGGTAAACATTGTCTTGGCCTTAAGAAGGAAAGTGTACCTGTTTAAAAATTTTCAAAAAGATCGTAAGTTGGTATTGAAATTGGGCCATATCGATTAAAGAATACGCTCACAATACAACGCAACCTGAGACCAACTATGTTTTTAAAAATAAAAAAAAAATTAATTTTTTGCTCGTTGCTTACAATTTACCACACACAAAATGACAAAATTTACGTTTATATTCGATGGGTGGTCGTGCAACACGCGAACAAACATTGAAAATATCGGCCATGTCTACTCAATGTTGTATAATGTCGAAATTTTGTTCTTTTGCGAGAAAGAAACTTCATAGACCCTACATAGTCTACACCCCTAAATAGTCTATTGCTACTATTATTGCTTAATATCAAATGTGAATCGTACCAGACACGTGTGTCAGTTCGTCTATTCATCTGTCTGTTAATTGCTGTGGTGAACGTACTCATGACCGCAAAACTGCAGATATCAGCTTACACTCAGAATTCCCTAAATAAAATGCTTTACAGTTGAAAAATATATCAATGAATAGGAACGCGTTGTCGCTTGAAAGGGCTTTTACATTTGCCTACCCATTAGTCGCAGAAAATGTTTATACCAGTCCTTACATCAATATCCCCTGTTCATTCTCGGTCACAAAATTAAAATTTATTT